>NC_080681.1:81526738-81836751 GCF_030445035.2 Dasypus novemcinctus | reverse complement strand
AAACCAGCAGCTGCTACTACAGGCACACTACCCTGTACTAAAGACACTTTAGAATTCTCAGGCCTCTGGACCTGCTACAAACAAAGAGGACTCCAGGGATCCATCAAACCAGGAAAGGGGAGAGAGAATGACATAGGCTAAGGCTGACTCAGCTTTTGACCCACAAATTTTATCTGCTGTTTCCCATGAGCAATTCCATACTAGGTAGGGCCAGTCATTGTTTGGTTTGAGAGCCAACTGGGAACTAAAGATATCCCAGACTAAAGAGATCCAACCCTCCCAATCTCACTCTCTACTAACCAGGACTGAATGTTGAGGACACAGAGGGGAGTGGATTTATTTCCTACCCAGGAAAAGGGAAGGAGCTGCCAGCAAAGGGTGAAGAACTGTCTCTGAGAAAGTTTGAGTTCCTCCATGCAGGAACCTCTATCACATTGATTCAGTCCCTGTTGCAGCAAACACACTCCGACCAGACACTGAACTGAGATGGCTGCAAAAGAGGACCATCTACTGGCAGATCAGGGAAGGATATGTGAGAAAAGTAAAATTAAGTAAGAGAGGCTTTTTCTAGCCTTTACAGCCTTCCTCCCCAAGGCCCTAGGAAGTGGGTCTGCAACACATTACTGGGTCAAGAGCCCAGTTTTGAACAACAGAGACAATCCTAACAATCCAGGTTGAACCAAGAATCAAAGAGCAGCAGTAACACACAGCCTCCTGCCACTAAATCCCTGTGAAAGATAGAGAGATTGAGCATCTGAATATACTACCACATAAACAATTGCCTAGAAATCAGGTAAAAAATTACAAGCCATACTAAGAAAATGGAAAACTTGGCCCAAGAAAAGGAATATATCAAAGCCCCAGAAGAGATGCAGGATTTGAGACAACTAATTAACAAGATGCACAAATTTCCAAAATCAAATTAATGAGTTGAAGGACAATATGGCTAAAGAGATAAAGAACATCAAGAAGATACTAGAAGGAAGTGGACTTGGCCCAATGGATAGGGAGTCCGCCTACCACATGGGAGGACCATGGTTCAAACCCAGGGCCTCCCTAACTCATATGGAGCTGGCCCATGTGCAGTGCTGATGGGCGCAAGGAGTGCCCTGCCACGCAGGGGTGTCCCCTGTGCAAGGGAACCCCATGCACAAGGAGTACACCCCGTAAGGAGAGCTGCCCAGCGTGAAAGAAAGTACAGCCTGCCCAAGAATGGCACCGCACACACGGAGAGCTGACACAACAAGATGATGCAACAAAAGGAAACACAGATTCCCAGTGCCGCTGATAAGGATAGCTGCGGTCATAGAGGAACACACAGCAAAAGGACACAGGACAAACAACTTGGGGGAGGGGGGGAGGAAGGGGAGAGAAATAAATTTTAAAAATTAAAAATTAAAAAAGAAGATACTAGAAACAGAAGAAAAAAGTGAAAGAAAGCAAAAAAAAAATTTTTTAAAGATACTAAGTGAGCAGAAAGAATATGAAATTCTGAATAGAAAAATAACAAAGCACATGGGAATGAAAGACAATAGGTGAGATCAAAAACACAGAGGCATGCAACTGCAGACTCAAAATGATAGAAGAAAGAATTGATACCAAAGACAGAACAGATGAAATTGAAAAGAGAATAGAATAGAAAAAATGGAGCAAGAGCTCAGGGACTTGAGTGACAACACAAAATGCAAAAACATACACGTCATATGAGTTCCAATAGAAGAAGAGAAGGAAAGAGGGCAGAAAGAGTATTTAAGGAAATATTCACTGAAAATTTCCCAAATCTCATGAAAGAAATGACCTTATATAGCCACCTTACAGCATAGCCCAATGGGAATAAATCCAAAAAGACCTACTCTAAGACACATATTATTCAGAATGTCAAATGTCAAAGATAAAGAGAAAATTCTGAAAGCATCAAGGGAGAAGCAAACTATCATATATGAGGAACACCCAGTAAGGCTTAGCATGGATTTCTCACCAGAAATGGAGGCAAGAAGACAGTGGTATGATACAATTAGCATACTGAAAGACAAAAACTGCAGCCGAGAATTCTTAATCAAGCAAATTATCCTTCAAATACGAAGCTGAGTATAAACATTCACAAACAAACAGAAACTAAGAGAATTTGTAAAAAAGAATCTACCTTTGCAGGAAAATTTTAAGGAAGCCTTAGAACCTGAAAGAAAAAGACTGGAGAGAGAGACTTGGAGGAGAGCATAGAAGAAAGAATAGCAGAATTGATAACAAAAACAATAAAAAGGCAAAAAACATGACATGACATAGGAAAAACAAAGAATAAAATGGTGGAAGTAAATAAGGCATTTACAGCAATACCATTGAATGTGAATGGATTAAATTCCCCAATCAAAAGACAGGATGACAGGATAAAAAACACAAGCCATCCATGTGCTGCTTATAAGAGACTCACCTTAGACCCAGGATACAAACCAGCTGAAAGCAAAAGGTTAGAAAAAGATACTCCATGCAAATAGTAACCAAAAAAGAGCAGGGGTAGCTATACTAATATTGAACAAAACAGACTTTAAATGCAAAAGAGTTATAAGAGATACAGAAGGCCATTACATATTAATAAAAGGGACAGTCCAACAGGAAGATATATTCATAAATATCTATGCACATAACCAGGATGCCCCAAAATACATTAGACAAACTTTGGCAAATTGAAAGGAGAAATAGATATCTTTACAATAATCATTGGAGACTTCAACACCCCACTCACATCTTTAGAGAGAACAACTAGAGAGAAGATCAAGAAGGAAATAGAGAACTTGAACAATGTGATAAATGAGTTAGACTTAACAGATATATACAGAACGTTGTTGCACCCACACTCAACAGTTTATACATTTTCTCAAGTGCCCATGGATCTTTCTCCAGGGTAGACCACATGTTAGGGCACAATGTAGCTCTCAATAAATTTTTTTAAAAAGATTTTAATTATACAAAAAACTTTTTCAGATCATAATGGAATGAAGCTGAAAATGAATAATAGACAGGAAAGAGATAAATTCATAAATGTGAAGGAGGCTAGACAACACACTCCTAAATAATCAGTGTATCAAAGAAAAAATTGTAAGTGAAATCAGTAAATATTTTGAGACTAATAAAAAGGAGAACACAACTTAACAAAAATTATGGGATCACCAGTGAAGGCAGTCTTCAGAGGGAAATTTATAGTCCTAAATGCCTATATTAAAAAGGAAGAAGAGCTAAAAGCAAAGATTTAACTGAACAACTAGAGGAACTAGAAGAAGAACAGCAAACCAATCCCAAAGCAAGCAGAGGGAAAGAAATAATAAAAATAGTGCAGAAATAAATGAATATGAAAAAAAAAAACAGAGAAAATCAACAAAACCAGAAGCTGGGTCTTTGAGAAGATCAGTAAAATTGGCAAACCCTTAGCTAGACTAACAAAGAAAAAAAGAGAGAGAAGATGAAAAGAAATACAAACAGAAATGAAAGGGGGGAGGTTACACCCGAACCCACAAAAATAAAAAGGATCATAAGAGGATATTATGTGAAACTGTATGCCAAGAAACTAGACAACTTAGATGAAATGGACAATTCCTAGAAATGCAAAAACAACCTACACTTATACTACAAAAAATACAAAGACTTAACAAAACAACCACATTTAAAGAGATTGAATCAGTCATAAAAAAAACCTAACCAAGTCCAGGACCATATGGTTTCACAAGTGAATTGTACCAAGCAATTTGAAAAGAATTAACCACCAATTCTGTTTAAACTCTTCCAAAAAAACTGAAGAGGAAGGAAAATTACCCAACACATTTTATGAAGCGAACATCATCCTAATACGAAAGCCAGATAAAGACACCACAAGAAAAGATAATTACAGTCCAATCTTTCTTATGCATAAATACAAAAATTCTTAACAAAATACTTGCAAATCAAATCCAACAGCATATCAAGGAATTTATTCCTACTATGCAAGGACAGTTCAAGATAAGAAAATCAATCAATGTAATTTACCACATTAACAAACTGAAGGAAAAGAAAACAGATGATTATCTCAATCGATGCAGAAAAGACATTAGACAAAATCCAGCATCCTTTTCCTTAATAAAAAACTTTGAAAGAAAGGAATAGAAGAAAATTCCTCAATATGATAAAAAGGCATATATGAAAAACCCAAAGCCAACATTGTACTCAGTGGGGAAAGGTTGAAAGCTTTCCCTTTAGGATCAGGAACAAGACAAGGATATCCACTGTCACCAATGTTATTCAACATTGTGCTAGAAGTTCTAGCTAGAGCAAGACAAGGGGGAAAAAAATTAAAGGCATCCAAATGAGAAAAGGGGAAATAAAACTCTATTTGCAGATGACATGACCCTATATTTAGAAATTCTGAAATGTCTACAACAAAACTACTTGAGTTCAGCAATGTGACAGGATACAAGATCAACATGCAAAAATCAGTATTGTTTTTGTACACAAGTATTGAACAATCTGAGGAGGATATCAGGGGGCTAAATCCATTTTCAACAGCAACAGAAAGACTTGAATACCTAGGAATCAATTTGACCAAAGAAGTACAGGATAAAAATGCAAACAATTATAAATCAATGCTAAAAGAAATCAGTGAAGTCCTAAACAAATAGAAAGACACTCCAGTTCATGGACTGGAAGAGTAAATATCATGAAGATGTCAATTTTACCCAACCTGATTTCTAGATTCAATGCAATATCAATCAAAATTCCAACAGCCTACTTTACAGGAATAGAAAAGTAATTACCAAATTCATTTGGAAGGGAAAGTACACCCACATAGCCATGTTGTTCTAAAAAAGAACAACATGGGAGGAATTTTACCCTGACTTTGAAACATATTACAAAGCTACAGTGATCAAAACAGCACGGTACTGGCATAAAGAAAGACACAGCGATCAATGGAATAGAATTGATAGTCTGGAAATAAACAGTCACCTTACAGTCAACTGGTTTTGTCCATGTTAACGGGACAAAACAGTCTCTTCAACAAATGGTGCTGGGAGAACTAGATATCTATAATCAAAAGAATGAAAGAGGACCCCTATCTCACTCCATATACAAGAATCAAAATGGATCAAAGACCTAAATATAAAAGGCAGAACCACAGGACAACCAGCAAGATGGCAGCAGAGTAAGGAGCTCCTAGACTCAGCTCCTGCTACAGGGCAGTTAGCAAACACCTAGAGCTATCTGAAGCACCTATTTGGGGGATTCAGGAAACCAGAAGAGCATCCTGCCACATCCTTGAAGGAATGGAAGGAGGAGACTGCCCATCTGCAGAGAAGAGTCATAAGTAGAGTGCTGATGCCCCAGAGGCTGGTGCCCATCCTCCACTGGAGGCACAAGCCACCTCAGGAGCTATTTTGCAGCTGGAATTGAAAACTCTACTTCCCAAAAACAGGGGAGAAAGAAACGATTGGGCACCAACTTCAGCTACTGAGTAAATTCAGCAGGCAAAAGCATTATCCTGAGAACAGCTGAAGTTTGAGCCTGTCCACGTCAGAAAGAGGCCAGTAGCCACCATCTTAACTCTGCACCAGGCACGAGGGGAAGCAGGGCGGACTGAAAAACACAGTGCTGTTGGGCACCAGCTTCTTTCCATCCAGATCAGATTACAGCTCTAGCCTAGGGCCAAGCTCGACCTCCGGCAGGGAGGAGCCTGGCAGACCCTGCACTAGTCTATCCAGGTAACTGCAGGTACCTTTGGTTGGCACAGACTGAAAATTGGAAGTCTACTGGGGCAACTGCAGTCATCTTGGAACCACACTTCACAGATTGCTGCCCACACCTGCAACTCCATCCATGCCCCAGGTAGGGGAGAAAGGGGCATGAAACTTCATCAGTCTCTCTGGGCAACTAGAGTCAAGACCTGCACGACTTGGATTACTCCACAGAGCTGTGACTCTGTGCCTATCCCTGACAAAGGAGAAAGTTGGGAGAAGCTTCACTGGTCCCTGGTGCAATGAGGGCAGCTTATAGCACCAATTACAAGCTTGGCTCCCACTGCACAACCAGCAAGGGAGAAATAGCAGGAAGCACTAAACTAAAAACTGCACCCAAAATAAATACTCTAGTAGGCCAGATGCCAAGAAACCAACAAAAATTACAATCCACACCAAGAAAAAGGAAGATATGGCCCAGTTAAGGGAACAAGATAAGCCTCTAGATGACATAAAGGAGTTGAGACAACTAATCACAGATGTTCAAACAAATCTCCTTAAATGAGATGGTTAAAGAGATTAAGGATATTAAGACGACACTGGACGAGCACAAAGAAGAATTTGAAAGCATACATAGAAAAATAGCAGATGTTAGGGGAATGAAAGGTGCAATCAATGAAATTTTAAAAATAATAGATCATATAACAGCAGATTTGAGAAGGCAGAACAAAGGATTGGTGAGTTTGAAGAAATGGCCTCTGAAAGTGAACATACAAAGGAACAGATAAAGAATGGAAAAAATTGAACAAGGTCTCAGGGAACTACAGGACAGCGAAAGGCATGCAAACATACATGTCATGGGTGTTCCACAAGGAGAAGAGAAGGGAAAAGGGGCAGAAGGAATATTTGAAGAAATAATGGTAGAAAATTTCCCAACCCTATTGAAGGAATAGATATCCATGTCCAAGAAGCACAACATACTCCCATACAAAAAAAATCCAAATGGACCAACTCCGAGACACATAGTCATCAGAATGTCAAATGCCAAAGACAAAGAGAGAATTCTGAGAACAGCAAGAGAAAAGCAATGCAGAACATATAAGGGATACCCAATAAGATTAGGTATTGATTTCTCACCAGAAACCATGGAGGCAAGAAGACAGTGGTCTGATATATTTAAGATACTATGAGAGAAAAACTTCCAGCCAAGAATTTTATATTCAGCAAGACTGTCTTTCAAAAACGAGAGCAAGATTAGAATATTCACAGATATACAGAAACTGAGGAAATTTCTAAGCAAGAGACCAGATTTTCGGGAAATACCAAAGGGTGTGCTAGAGCCTGAAAAGAAAAGACAGGAGAGAGAGGCCTGGAAGAGAGTCTAGAAACGAAGACTATATCAAAAAAAGTAACTGAAAGTGTGAAAAGTGTGTTGAAGATAAAATATGACAGATAAAACTCAAGTAGCCAGGAATAAACTTAACCAACGATGTAAAGCACTTGTGTTCAGAAAACTGCAACTCAATGTTAAAAGAAATCAAAAAAGTCCTAAATAACTAGAACATTCCATGTTCATGGATTATTAGACTAAGTATATTAAGAAGTCAATTTTACTTAAATTGATATAGAGGTTCAATGCAATCCCAATAAAAATTCCCTCAGCATTAAAAAAAGAAAAATTGAAAACACGATCATCAAATTTATTTGGAAAGGTAAGGGGTTCTGAATAGCCAGAAACATCTTAAAAAGGAAATGTGAACCCTCATCTCCAGACTTTAAATCATATTACCTAGCTATAGTGGTAAAAACAGCATGGTACTGGCCTAAAGACAGACACAATAGACCAACGGAACCAAATTTATGATTCAGAAACAGACCCTCATATGTATGGTCAAGTAATTTTTGAGTAGCCTGTCAAGCCCACACAGCTCAGGCAGAACAATTCACTCAACAAATGGTGCTGAAATAATTGGATATGCATAGCTGAAAGAAGGAAAGAGAACCCCTATCTCACACCTTATCCAAAGGTTAACTCAAAATGGATCAAAAACCTAAAAATAAAAGGAAGAACCACAAAACTTCTAGAAGAAAGAGTAGGAAAATACCTTTAAGACCTGGTGGTAGATGGTAGATTCTTAAAGGAAATAAGAGGAGAACTGAGATCACCTACTGATGTTTAATGTATGTAGAAGTTTTAATGAGCTTTACAATAAGTGTGGAAATGTATAGGTGGATGGTAACACACAATGAGTAACAGCTAGTTTATAAATGGATGTGGCTGAAAATAGTAGTCTAGGTATGTAAATACCAGTTGACAGAATGTTAGAGAATAATAGGAACTAAATAGCAGAGTAAACCAAGAGGAGGATGAGAACTGTGGTTGATGGTACAGATGCAAGAGTGTCCTTTGTGAGCTGGAGCAAATGTACATCACTACTGCAGGGTGTTGGGAATGTGGAGAAGCTTGGGAAAAATACAGCTGGAGTGACCTATGGACTGTGGTTAGCAGTAATAATATAATATTCTTGCATCTATGTGAAAGATGTACTGTGTTGATACTGAGGCAGTATGGAAAATGTGAGTAAAATGTACACTATGGACATGGTAACAATCAGATGATATTATCTTATCTGTAGCAAATATCCCACCACAGTGTGGTGTGTTGATTGAGGGGCTGTTGTTTCGGAATTCTGTACATGTGCATGATTGTTTTTATAAGTTTACAACTTCTGTCAAAAAAATATATTTAAAAAATAATAATAGGGTGTGTTGGGGGAAAAACACCAAATGTAAGGACTATGATAAGCAGTAAGATTTTGACAATATTCTCTCATAATTTGAAACAAACATCTCACAACAATGCAAGGTGTTGGTGGAGGGTTGATGAATGGGACCCCTGTATGATGTTATGCATGTTTGCTTTGTAAGTTCACTTTTATTATACACTTATTGTTTATGTAATGTTCATGTATAAATGAAATAAAGATAATAATAGGGTTGGTTGGGGGAAAAATACTTTGGTTAGTAGTAATATTTTGACAATGCTTTTTAATCATTAGTTAACAAGGTTTAACAACAATGCAAATTATTGCTGGTAGGGTAGGTTATGAGAGCCCTGTATGATGTTATATATGTTTGTTTTGTAAGTTTACAACTATTATCATACACTTGTTTATGCATGTTTATGTATGAGTGATATACTTCAATAAATTAATTTTTAAAAATGAATAAAAATAAAAGGAAAAAAAAAAAAACAGGACCATAAAACTACTAGAAGAAAATGTAGAGAAACATCTTCAAGACCTTGTGGTAGGTGGTGGTTTCTTGCACCTTACACCCAAAGCACATGGAGCAAAAGAAAAAATAAAAAGGGATCTCCTCAAAATCAAACATCTTTGCACCTCACAGGACTTCGTCAAAAGGGTGAAAAGGCAGCCAACTCAAGGATATATCCTTGAGGTAGGACAGTGAAGGTATATTGCTGACCTTGTCAGCTGAAAGCAAACTGTTTCTGGTGGTCCTTACTAACAGCAATTGAGAAAAAAGTGTTTGCCAGATCAGATCAGTAGCTGCATAGCAGGCAGGAGATAGAGGCCTGGAAGAGAGCTGGGGGAGGGGAGATAAATATAAATAAATAAAATAAACGTTTTTTTAAAAATGGAAATTTGAAAAATGGCTATTAAAGATGAGATATACTGATTAGATGGGATAATGCAGATAAAACACTCAGCATGGAACCCAGCAGAAGAAAATGCTTAATAAATGTTAGTCATTATAATTACCATTTGAAGATTAATCTGTAAAGTGAAGGAATACCAACTTTGCAAAGTGGTAAAAGCTATAAAGTGTCTATGATTTCTCTCTACCTAGTTAGCCTGTCACAATTTTATGGATGCTGGAGGAAAAGAAGAGATTTTTGGATCAGCGATGAAGTATTTTAATAGTCATAGCAATAGTAATAGAGTATTAGCATTCCATTTCCCACTGGGTGACAAGAAGGGATCCAGTTAACACGTGCACATGCACTGGACTGCATTACAGGAGAGAAACCCTGAGCTACGGGAATATCAGTCTTTTATATTGGGCAGTAGGCATACCTATCCTTTGCTCTGAAGGGAGAATATAACTTTTTCTTTCAAGGCTGTAAGCAAACCTATCCTTTGCTCTGGAAGAAAACACTATCTAAGCTGGTTGCAATAAAATACCTTGAAAAGACAGTCTAGAACAATCAGTGCCTCTATTCTTGTGCAGAAACACAAGAGACACAGAGAATTGTCTTCCAACAATATCCACTCCTCACTTCTAACCATCTTTGCTGCTGCTGAATTTTCTCATGAATATACCACTCTGTCAGCCACTCTGATTAATCCAACCTACAGAGGCTGCAATTAATCCATACAGTTTGTCTCATGTGGCATTTAATTAAGGCTCCTATCAACAGAACTCCAAGCAGGATGAGGCCACTGTTCAGAATTTATTTCAACCATGCTCCTCAGAGTTCCATAACCAACCACAAGAAGACTCCCATAACCTATCAGGATGTACCTTCGAAAGCCAGGTGGCTTTCTCCTCAAATTTCTGTATTAGGCCTTTCTACTTAGCCCAAGGCATTAATATAGGAACAGGTTTGAACGCCAGAGCACAAAGTAATAGTCTAGGGCAATTTTATCACCCATAACAATCCTTGTGCGATAGTTGAGGCGGACACGAATGCCTTCCAGGACCAAGACGGTGTTGATCGTTTCAGCTAAAAAGACAGAAACTAAATTTCACACCATCTTTTCTAGTTGAACGACTTCTATAATAGGGATAACTGGCCACACGGAGTACATAAATAACAAATCAGTTATTCCTCCACAGAGCTACCCCAAGTAACTAAGGCCAGCCTCATTTTGGAGAGATCTCTGCAGTCCATCCGAGAGCTGTAAGAACTACTAGTGATGTTTCCGTGAAGGTGCAAGACTCTGCTTTCAGGAGGAAGGCAAGTTAATGTCTGGTTTCCACAAAAGAAGTGCAGTCTCAAGGGCAGAGATAGAGCATCTGGAAAGAAAAAGCTGTTTACAATTGTTGGGTCTTTCCAAGTGGGACCTACATCAGTCTGGTAAGCATTATCAACCTGTGTCCTAACATCGCTTCCTGGTTCCCAGTTTGAATAACTGAGTCCAGTCCCTGTTTTTGGAAGGGCTGAATGACGGCAGTCATTCCAACCTGCCCCATCTGTCCAGGCCAACAGCCAGATGGATGATCATCTGCCTTACAAAATCTCTGAGTGAAGGCTATGGGAATGGGGGTGAAGAAGACTTCTAGAGATGGTGACAGGTGTTTTGCAAAGAAGTTACAGTAGCTTGCGCCAACCCCTGCTGTTTCCAATAGACTTCTCAGTGAGGTTAAGGGAAATGACAAACTGTAGTCAGACTGCACAACTCTGTGATGAAAGTGAGAGGCACCAAGTGTATGCTTTGGATAGATTGTACAAGACATGGGACTGTACAACACAGTGAACCATATGGCAGAAGATGGACTGTAGTTAACCATACAAATATGAGAGTGCTCTCTCATGAACTATAACATACATACAGTACCAATACATGGTGTTAATAATAGGGGGTGTGTGGAAAAAATAAATTAAGTGTAAGCAATGGACCACAGTTAGTGGTAATAATCTGATGATGTTCTTTCATGATCTGTAGCAAATAGTACACAACAATGTAAGGTGGTGGTGGAGGGGTGATGTATGGGAATCATTATGCATAATTGTTTCGTAAGCTCACAACTTCTCTAATAAATATATATATATAGTTGTTTTTTATTGTGATCAGAGCTGTCTAACGAGGAATGGCATACACAGAAGTTAAATATAATATGCTTCCAACACTTTGGAAGGGCTGCACCGGGGTGTTTTCCTACAAGAGGAAGAGTTCAAGGGCAGTTCTGAAAGACAAAGAACATGAATGCCTTTGCCTCCCCAGGTGCCAGGAATATTGCTCTCCCTCCAAAGCCACAAAATCAATGTGTTCCATTTCAGTAGCTATAACTTCACCCTTTTCCCATCATCTCCTACTCACACTTAGACCTTTCATCTGGAAATGTCAGGTATAAGAGGGTCAAGGGCTAAAGAGACCCTTTATGACCCCCTCTGGCTCAGGTGGTCCACAGAAGGGGGAAATGGGCAAAGCAGTATATTCATCCAAGTGATCATCATCCTTATACTATGTCAATCCAAGAGATCCAAGTGGCTGAACCAGAATTAAGTTTTTTTATTGCTGTTTCTTTTTCTGTTCACTTTTATTTTCTTTTTTTGTGAGAATTAAGTTTGAATCCCCTATGCCACCTTTTTGTTGCGCTGCCACAGAGACAGTATTTCAACCAGGATAGTCTAGGGTTGCTGCTAGGGGCAAAAAAAAAAAAGAAACATCACATCCAGAAATGGTCAGTGTAAGGCACCACTGATAACTTTAAGAGGGAGGTTAGAGGTCCAATGTATTCTATCTGCCAGGAGGCAGCAGGGGCCATGTCCCATGCAATATGGCCTCTCTCACCATGACACAAAGAGGTCAGCTTTTGGTGGAGTCACAAATCTGACAAGCAGTAGAACTCTGCATAGAAACACAGAATCCTGTACTTTGTACCCAGTTTATTATGACTGATGTGTTTATCACATCCTGTATGATGATGGACCCAGGCAACAATAGTGGCTCTGGGCCATGCAGGCTCAGTCAAAAGAAGCTTGATGTCAGTGTCCATCAGAGAAGGGACCCTTAGTGTGGACATCTACTTGACTGATAAAACAGTTTGATCAGCAATTTTTGTTTCCAAACTTAGCAGCTAAGAAGACAGCTGTCTTTAATCTGTCAGTCTATAGCTTTCCAAGTGACAGACCAAACAGCTAGGTCATTGGTGAAAGGTCAAAGGGTCAGTAGAAAAATAACAAGTTTCAACAAGGTATGCCCTGGTCAGAGCTATAAGAACAGTCTTGAGTTCTGCCCACTGAACAAAACAGAGCAATCACATCTGTTATCAGCCTGCAGAGTTGGTGCAGAGATTGAACAGCCCCAGCAGCTAAGTAGACACCATGAGGTTGCAGCTTAGTTGAAAAATCAGTGAACAGGTCCAAGCTTAGGGGAACCTCTGTGAATCAAGGACCCCATTGAGCCAGCGGCTCTGTTTCAGATAGTGAAATAGGAAATAAAGCTTCCTCCAAAGCAGAGCCTGAGCCATTAAATATTATGCACCCCATCACCTCATCTCTCAGGCGAATTGATCAAAGTGCTAACAATTCACCTGCTTTCTGCCCACAGAGGTTGTAAATTTGCCTACTTACCCACTTGATGTAGGTACCTGAATATCTGTACTTGTTATCTGAAAGGAGACAGAATTTTCTGCCCAGCCAGGATGAATTTTACTAGTTGTTACACGGGGGAGAACTTGAGCCTGACTACCAGACTGATGAGGTAGCAAAGGAGAATTAAGCAACAACCAGAGCAATGTTCAGGTATCTTTTTTTGAACCTGCTTTCTGGTACTCCAGGTACTCTGTCTGCAACCTCTTCCCCACTCTTCCTCATTAACAGGCAATAAAGTGAAGAACCACTTAATTTGATCAACATGCTCACTATTGATTCCTATGGACTTTCCTCAAATTCTATTGGTCAGCCCATGAGGCCTTCATTCTTCCTCTTCCAGAAAGACAAGTGTCTGTCAGCATCCCATACTTGTTGCCAAAACTTTTAAGAATGTAAAAGATCTAAGATTTTACCCTAATTGCAAACTAACAAGTTAATCAACCAGTTTCATGGATGCTGGGTCAGCCATAAAGGACTTTATGACTCATAGCAAAATTAGTAGTCACAGCATCAGCATTTTCTTATACTGGTTCTCTGACCCCATTTCCCATAGGGCAACATAAAGTAGGCCAGGTAACACCTGCACCTGCACAGTAGTGCATTACAGGTGAGGAACCCAGAGTCTAGAGAACCCAAATCTTCTACAATGGACAGTATACACAAACCAGCCCTTTCACTCCACTATTTCTATCTTCCAAGGATGCCTGATATACAAAAGTCCTTGAAAAGATAATGTGGAACAAAGGCATTCCGTTTCCTCTGCTCACAAGACTAAAGAAATCATGAAGAATTGTATCCCAAAACAGGATCAAGATAAAGTTTAGATTGAAAGGGCCTAGCACAACATCTACCACATCAAAAACTAGAAGCTATTATTGAAAAAATAAAATGCTCTAATAATGGTTGAAGTGATGAATGCACAAATATATCTCAATAAAACTGCTTTAAAAAAGAAATAATTATGCCAGAATAGCCAGAAATAGCAGCTACGTACAGCAGGGGAAACAGGGATAGATTGGGAGGTGAAGAATTTTCTTGTTGTTTGTCTGCTTTTGGTTATTATTATTATTATTATTATTAATATAATGAAAATGCACCAATAATGAAGTGATGAATGCACAAATATATCTCAATAAAACTGCTTAATAAATAAATAATTGTGCAAGAAAAACTAGAAGCTATTGTTATTGTTCCTCCCCCATTAAACTTAAAATAAGGATGCCCAATTTGTTTCTACCTCACTTTAACTAGAAGCCAAAGGATACACAAAACTTTTCCATTGGGGGAAAAGGGTGGGAAGCAACAAAGGCACAGGAGAAAAAGCATCCCTCTCACTAACACTCTCCTATTATAGCTCAATCATTAAAGAATCCAAGGAACCACAGTGAAGTGCAGAGAAAAAGCAGGTGACTAAAACATAATTGTAAAGCCACTAACCCAAAAAATTTTCCCCTTCCTTTACAACTAGACATCTCATTCTTTCTATTTCAATTAATCCTCTATAAGTATAAATAAGTATAAACTAAGGTTCAACTATTCTGTTAATTTGGCCAGATTGCTTCTTGAAATTATCTCAATGAAATTCACCCCTAACATTTAAAGTCAGTGACTAGTGATTTTACATGGGGAACAATTTTGATTTGAAATTAAAGTTTTTGCTTTTTTAAAAAATAGTTTGAGTGAAGTAACTGACACACAGCAATTTAGTAACTACTCAATAAATATTACAAAGTTCTTGGTCTCAAGCCCTATATTTAACACATTACCTTACTGAGACCTCTACCAAAGCTAACCCAGAAGGGAGGTGTTTTGTACTTCTCTATAAACAGCTCACTTTGAAGTTATAAGGCCTAGTTTATAAAATGGTTAAATTTTTATCTTCTGAATGACAAATTTTATTATTCAAAATCATGTCAATAATTGGGAGCTGCTTAAAAAAAATTAAAATTTACCATTTTACTCTATTTGTACCATAACAGTCTATATTAGCAATATTCCTTCAATATATATTCAGTAAGACCCTCTTACTAGGTATGATAGGAATAGATGGTTAAGACACAGGCAGCTGTTCCTTCCAAGAGCTGACAGTTGGGGAAAGAAACATAAACTGATCACTGACTATCTAATATAAGACTTGAAAGAAGAGAAACACATATAAGATAGATAAGAAGAAATGTTTAACCCAAGCTGGGCATAGAATATGGATGTTATAAGCAAAAGTAGGAGGTGGGTTTTGAAATATGAACAGAAATTTTCCAAAGGGACACACAAAAAGTAAGTGTTCAAAGACACAGTCACAAAACAGCATATTCTATTGTAAGCATCAAGTATATACTGAAATATTCAATTTTCCTAAGTCATAGAAATGGAACAGTACTTATCACAAAATCAAAGAAATACAAGAATGGATGAAATTTTAAAAGTAATTGAGATCAGTTGTGCTCAAGTGTGGTCCCTCAATCAGCAATAAGAGCATAACATGGGAACCTGATAGAAATGCAAATTTGTAGGTCCCACCCCAGATCCACTGAATCAGAAAATCTGGGGTGGAATACAGCAAATTGTTTTAATAAGCCTTACTGGTTATACCAATGCATGCTAAAGTTTGACAGCTAATGATTTAGTTCAGTACTATTGCTGTTTTAGGCCAGATAATTCTTCATTATGAGGGGATGCCCTATACATTCTAGGATGTTTAGCAGCAAGCCTAGCTTCCACTCACAAAATGCCAATAGTGAGAGCCCCTCCCAAGTTGTGACAGCCAAAAATGTTAACGAAAGCCCAGAAAGGAGAAGTGATTTGCTCAGAGAAGCACAGTCAATTAATTTTTTTAAATATATATACATATATAGAGAGAGAGAGTTTTAGTCTGCCTAGGTGCAATGTTCTAACAACTGCCCCTCACAGTAGTGTAACCATATGCTATCTGGGAGGCATTTAAATGTTTTAGCACTCTGCAGTTGAGTGCAAGCTAGAAAGAAAAGTACTATTTTCAAGAGAGGGGTGAAAGCAAACCTATTCTTAAAGGTCCAGATAAACATTTTAGGCTCCTGGGCCATTAAGTCCCTCTGTCTTAGCTACTCACCTGCCAGTGTAGCAAGAAACAGCCATAGACAATATGTAAATGAATGGATGTGGCTGTGTTCCAATTAATGTTTATTTACTAAAATGCATAACCCCCAGGCTATGGTTTGCTGACCTGGATCTACAGGATCCATAGGTCTTCTTGTAAAACCAGTCCTGCAAATATCAAGCATCAACCCAACCATGCTCAAGAAATCTATAGACTCTGATCATTACATAGCTGGTGACCACCTGTAAACTTAGAGCTTGGCAGACTAGAGTGGTAGACTAGGAAACCACTGGTTCTCTCATTTCACTTATTCTGTCATTTATCTATTCTTCCTTCCTTCCATCCATCCTTCTTTCTTTCCTCCTTTTCTTCCTCCCTTCCTCCCTATCTCCATTACAGTATATCTACTATATACCAGGCATATACCAGGCACTGTTATTTTTTTTTTTTTAAGGAGGTGCTGGGGCCAGGGGTTGAACCCATGAGTTCATACATAGGGAAGCAGGTGCTCAACCACCGAGCTACATCCGCTCCCCTGTTAATGATATATATTCTCATTTGGAGAAACTTCTGAATGGCAGGTCTTATTTCTCTCAAGAACTCCAAGCTATGGATAAAATCTTTTGTTTCAAACCAACCCATGACCTTGGACAACTCAATTTCTTTTTCTGAGTTCTCAATTTCCACAAAAAGAAAATGAGAAAACAAAAAAATAATAGAAGAAAAAAGAAAAAGAAAAAAAAAAGATGAGAAGCTTGAAATACATGTTCTCGGAAGTCCCCTAGAGAGAACATATACCCTAAAATAATCAAAAATGAAAAGAGCAGCAAAAAATTCACTGAAGTGCTCACTTCAGCAGCACATATACTAAAATTGGAACGATACAGAGAAGATTAGCATGACCCCTGAGCAAGGATGACACTCAAATTCGTGAAGCATTCCATATTTTTTTGACTGAAAGCTATTGTCTCAATATCTGTACATCAGTTTCAGTAAATATAGTATGAATATGTAAAAAGATTATTGCTGTGGAAGGGAAAAGGTTTTATATTGGATATGTGGAAGTACTGTATATTGTATATATGAATTACTGTGATCTAAAACTCTTGTGAAGATAAGCTTAATAATTAGAAAAAAGAAAAAGATAGGACGTAGACACTGAGGAAACAATGGAAGTAGCTGCCTTGCCAATTTGCATACAGGGCAACACTTACTGCAGTGATGGAAGGCAAAACATCAAAAACAAAACTTTTGCATTTTTTAATTTTTTGATATCCCAATTTATTTTTACCATAATTTTTCCAAATTAATATGTATTCTATATCTAACCTTTAAACTCATCGCTATATTCCATTTTACTATTAATGGAACCTGGCAATATACTGGGCTTCACTTTTCAGGAAGTTTTGGATCACAGAGAGGTTCAACAATGGCAGGGGAGGAATACTGGTGTGGGATGTTATTGACAGGGGACACATGGTTGGCAGGGAGTTCTCCAGGGCATATATCCAGGGTACATAAAAATGCTTGGATATTTTCATAGTGCATAGAATTAAAAACAACAACTGAGGGAGTGCTGAGTTCCTAGCCAGGGGAGCTCTATCACAGGCCCTAAAGGAAGAGCAACAATCCCCCAAGTGCAACGGCAAAGACCAAAAAAGAACGAATTTCCAACAATGAGCCCTTGATACTAATGACTATGCTTGTGAGCCTGTGCACCTGAAATAAGAACAAGGCCTAGAGCTGCAGGGTGCCTAAGAGTTACCTTCTGAGAGCCTCCATGTTGCTCAAATGTGGCCAGTCTTGAAGCCAAACTCAGCATGTAAATGCGCTGCCTTCCCCCCAGCATGGGACATGACTCCTGGGGATGAGCCTCCCTGGTGCCAAGGGATTACTACCAAGTACCAGCTGATGATGTAACTAGAAAATGACCTTGAATAAAAGGGTCAACTCGGACCAGCAGAATATCTCAGTCTACATATAATACCAGGAGTTAAAAATGCTTTTTGACCTGAATCAAGGGGGAAATGGAAAGGACAAATGAGTTTATATGGCTATGAGTCTCCAAAAAGAGCCAGGAGGTTATCAGAGGTGTGCCCTTATGCACACCTCAGCAGAGTCCCAGAGACAGATAAAGTAGATACAACCCCAGGTATTGGTTCTTCTGAGGGCTACAGAGACCCACAGGTTCTATGGTCATGGCAGATGGAGTTTAGTGCCATGTCAGTTGGCCCTTCTTCGGAGTTTGTGTTTCTGTGTGATGGAGCTGGACTCAGATGTGATTTTTTTTCACAAGCCTCTCCTGTTACTTTTACCAGAACTGTAGTTGGTGCTGGGTTTTAATATATACCCAGGGGATCTGAATCTCTGGACTGACCATATGATAGCCAGGCCCTGAGCCCCAACAGACTTCAGCTCCTACACTCTGGTTTATTGGACTTACCCCAGCCAGCTAACATGGAGTTGAAGAAGGTGAACCACCACACCATGGAGCCAAGAGTGCATACAACTCAAAGCAGGAGGATTGCATCCAGCATCCATGTGGAATCTAAGCTCCCTCTTGATATAGATGTGGAGTGGACACAACCATTCCAAGGTCCACAGGATGGAGGAATAGAATACGGATTAGAGTTTACTTACTGATATTCTATTCATGAACTATTGTGATTATTAATCGAAGAAAATGTGGCCTTGGTGTGGAGAAAGTGGCCATGGTGGCTGCTGGGTGTGGGGAATGGGAGGAAGAAATGAGATATGGAGGCGTTTTCAGGACTTGGAGTTGTCCTGGGTGATGCTGCAGAGACAGTTACTGGCCATTGTATGTCCTCTCATGGCCCACTGGGTGGAATGTGGGAGAGTGTGGGCTATGATATGGACCATTGACCATAAGGTGCAGCGGTGATCAGAGATGTATTCACCAAATGCAATGAATGTCTCATGATGATGGACGAGATTGTTGTTATGGGGGGAGGAGTGGGGTGAGGGGGGTGGGGGTATATGGGGACCTCTTATTTTGTTAATGTAATATTAAAAAAAAAAGACAAAAAAATAAATAAATAAAAATAAAAAAGAAAGAAAAAAAATTCACTGAATATTTTCTATACCAGGTACCTACCTGTTCTATCCACTTTAAATGTGTTAACTCATTTTTCATATGGGAAAACTAATGCACAGTTGTGATTTGTAAGTTTGAGGTGATTTGTCAAAGAACATACAATTAGAGCGTGGCAGAGCTGTGGTTTAAATCCATGCTATTACCTACTATACACTATACTTTATTCTTCATGCCAAACCTTATTTTCGCAATTACTTAGAATCCAAACACTAAAACAACATGATTTATCCCTTTAAAAAAATAAAGAAGATAGAGGGAAAAAAGGACTGATTAGAAGGCTACTGGGAAGTGGATCTGGCTCAACAGATAGAGCATCCACCTACCACATGGGAGGTCCAGGGTTCAAACCCAGGGCCTGCTGACCCCTGTGATGAGCTGGCCCACGCGTGGTGCTGATGCGTGCAAGGAGTGCTGTGCCACGTGGGGGTGTCCCCTGCGTACGGGAGCCCCACGCACAAGGAATGTGCCCCATAAGGAGAGCCGCCCAGCACAAAAAAGTGCAGCCTGCCCAGGACTGGCACTGCACACACGGAGAGCTGACACAGCAAGATGACACAACAGAAAGAGACACAGATTCCCAGTGCTGCTGAGAAGAATATAAATGGACACAGAAGAACACACAGAGAATAGACACAGAGAGCAGACAACTGGTGGAGTGGGGGGGGGGGGGGGCGGGAAGGAGGGGAGAGAAATAAATCTTAAAAAAATAAAATAAATAGGACAGTTTAAAAAATAATAATAACAAAAAAAGGCTACACAGCCATATAACTCAATCTCCATCCAAAGTAATCTCCCAGGAATGAAATAAGATGTTCCAAAGACACTTAGTTTGGTCCCTAATACACAGCATCACAAAGGATAACTATCCATTTGGATCAATACCATTTCTACTCCCACAGTTGGCGTCCTCTTTTTTACAAGACGCCTCCTTGTGTCAAACTAAAAAAGAAAGAAGAGGGATTCATGAATTCATTTAGAAAGAGAAAATGTTATGAAGGGGTAGAAGTGCTCAATAGTGACTTACCAACAGTATCATGGAAGAAAGTCCATGCTTCAAAGAAGAGCTCATACACAAATGAAAACTTAGAAGTCCCATGGTGACAGACCAATATATGAAAATAAATGTTATCAGTTTAGGCAGCAGAAGAATTACTATTTGGAAAGATCAGGAGTGAAAATAAAAGATATATTTTTATCATAGAGGAAATAAAATTAAAAGTAACATCAAAATCAATGTCAAATTAGAGAAGTAAAGGGACTCTAATCTATGACCACTGTAAATAGGTTTAGCAAGGCAAATAAGGTTTGTTTCTGAGGAAAACTGAAACTACTACTACTATTGAGAGTTTTTTCCTTCACTTGAATAGGGTTATGATCTTTGTCTCTTTATTCTTAGCAACAGAGAAACATAAATAGAAAAAATGCATAAGACCAACATGTAAGTTAATCTAAACGGGTCACACTGTTCTTTTTTTCCCCAAAGAAAGAGCATATGTTTAAAAAAAAAGAAATTAGCATGATGCTAATTCAAGTTTAGAGGGGAGTGGGACTCATTTTTTTGCTTTTCTAGACCCAACCTAAGAGGTATTATATTACTAAAATTATTTGCTAGGAAGTACAATTACGGTTGAATAACTATTTTCACCCCTGGAAACAAATCAAATAGGGTCTCAAAAGTTTGTGATCAAATGATTTTTGCTCCACACCTCAACCTAAAAAAATAAAAAATAAATAAGTTAAAGAATTATACAGGGAAGCAGACTTGGCTCAACAGATAGAGCGTCTGCCTACCACATGGGAGGTCCAGGGTTCAAACCCTGGGCCTCCTTGACTTGTGCTGATGCGTGCAAGGAGTGCTGTGCCACACAGGGGTGTCCCCCGTGTAGGGTAGCCCCATGAGCAAGGAGTGCGCCCCATAAGGAGAGCTGTCCAGTGCAAAAGAAGTTCAGCCTGCCAGGAGTGGTGCCGCACACATGGAGAGCTGACGCAGCAAGATGATGCAACAAAGAGAGACACAGATTCCCGGTGCCACTGACAAGAATAGAAATGGACACAGAATAACACACAGCAAATGAACACAGAGAATGGACAACTGGAGCGGGGGGGAAAGGGGGGGAAGGGGAGAGAAATAAATAAAAATATATCTTAAAAAAAAGAATTATACTAATAAAATAAGAAGGGGGGGGAACCATGATTCATCAATGCCTGCCTGTTTTTTTAAACCCAGGAAATTCCTTTACACCCCCTCCTAGCTCTGGCCAACCAGAACTGTAAATGTACTACTCTATTCACTCCTTTACTAGTAATATTCATGCTAACACTATTTACATTTAAAGCTGATTTGGGGCAGGATGCCATCATTCTCTCAACTCAAAGTTTTGGAAGAAGTTTTTATTTGGAGGAAAAATTCTTTTAAGAACGATTTGGAATATACTTGCTTTGTAATAAGTTTACCCACTTACAACTCCTAAACCTGAGTTATAATCTTTCATTCATTACATAGCATCTCTCCAATGATTTCAACAAAATTCTTTATTGAGTTGAAATAGTTACAGAATGTAAAATCATTTTCAAAAGCTTTTACCTATCTAGGTAGTTGTATTTGTCAGAACTATCCCACAATAACAAAAATTAAAACCTAATCATATTCTTAAACTATGTTCCTTTCCACAAAGGCAGCACTAAGCTCTCAAAACAATCATTAATTCCTATGATCATAGAAAGGAGATAAAATATAATTTTACTAAGTTCACATTTGAATAGGGAATTGATTTGTCCAGTTATAGAAGATATAGGAATCATCCAAGTATCTGTATCCCAAGTCTTGAGCTGCAATCTTTAAAATAAATGATCCAATTTCTTATAACAGGATAAATGTTCACTTTTAAATTTAATCTTATAAAATTTTACATAATATGAAAAACCAGAAGAAGAGTTAACTTAAAAACTAAGACCAGGAAGTGGATAGGGTTCAACCAATAGAGCATCCAGCTACCATATAGGAAGTCCAGGATTCAAATTCTGGGCCTCCTGGCCCATGCGGTGAGCTGGCCCACACACAGTGCTGCCATGCACAAGGAGTGCCATGCCACACAGGAGTGTCCCCTGCATAGGGAGCCCCACGCACAAGGAGTGCGCTCCGCAAGGAGAGCCGCCCCACATGAAAAAAGCGCAGCCCACCCAGGAGTGGCACCACACACACACACAGAGCTGACACAGCAAGATGATGCAACAAAAAGAGACACAGATTCCCGGTGCCACCGAGAATGCAAGTGGACACAGAATGACACACAGCAAATGGACACAAGCAGACAACCGGGGGGAGTGGGGCAATAAATAAAATAAATCTTTAAAAAAAAAAAAAACACTAAGATCATGACAGCAGACTGATGCTGGCATCATCATTTATAACAGGAATACAAGATTAGAAATACATAAAAGGCTAATGTGTTTAGCATGTGTATAGTGTCTAAATAATTTTTTATTCTACCAATATGTTCTCTTACCCATTTAACAATATGAAATTAACTCTCACCATTTGGCAAACAATTGTTCGTTGCAGATTTCATTTTTTTTTTTTTTCCATTTGGCAAGCAATTGTTCATAGCATTGTCATTGGTCTGAAGTAAGAGAAAAACTTGGGGGCGGACTTGGCCCAGCCGTTAGGGTGTCCATCTACCACATGGGAGGTCCGCAGTTCAAACCCCGGGCCTCCTTGACCTGTGGTGGAGCTTGCCCATTGCAGTGCTGATGCATGCAAGGACTGCCGTGCCACACAGGGGTGTCCCCCGCGTAGGGGAGCCCCACACACAAGGAGTGCGCCCCATAAGGAGAGCTGCCCAGCGCGAAAGAAAGTGCAGCCTGCCCAGTAATGGCGCCGCACACATGGAGAACTGACGCAGCAAGACGACACATCTTGACGCAACTAAAAGAGACACAGATTCCCATGCCGCTGACAACAACAGAAGCGGACAAAGAAGAACACACAGCAAATGGACACAGAACAGACAACTTGGGGGTGGGGGGAGAAATAAAAATAAATTTTAAAAAAAGAGAAAAACTTATCAGAATGTATTAATGTGATGAAAATAATCATTTTGCTTTCCAAACCAAAATCCCTAGTGCTTGTCTGAAAATCAAACTTTGCCTCTGACTACATGAGCCCTAAATTTTCTTTAGCCAATACAAGATTAACAGTAACAATAAAAATTGTCACAAATAATAAGAGAGCAAGCACCTATAAGTTATGAAAGTAAGTAAAAAGTTTGGTGAAATTGAAACTTTCATGAGATAAACAAGCTACACTTTTTTTGTTATCTAAAGCCATTCCCTACAAAATACAACAATTTTTTAGCAGGATAAAACTACACCTAGAAATATAATGTCTTATAGTCACACAACTATATTCCATATTTGTTTTTTGTTTTTTTTTAATGAATTGGGCAATGAAACAAAAAGATGAAACATTTAGGCAGACAGAAATCCTCGGGCCAATCTTACATCTACAAAACAGCAAAATCTTGTGGTCATTCTTATTTTAGGAACTCTCCCATTCTGTCTATATTAGGTTACACTATAATCAAATGCTGATATCCACATATCCTTAATGTATCATATACTACTGAGTAACCAAAATAGCAATCTCTGGAAATGGCCATCAGAACATTAAGTTGCAAAAATAAGGAACTTAGAAAGAGAGAGAAGATAAGCCCAACAAAAATATGAGTAAGGAAAAACACTGTCTACTATTATAGTGCTAATCACGCGCACTGATGACAGTGTTAAAGAAGGAGGGAAAGGTCTGCCAGTAGCAGTAACTTAGATTCTAAAGTTGATGAGGTATAAATTGATGCCAGGAAAAAAAGGTTAATAAATGTATCACAATACTAATTTCTTCACCAAATATCTAAAGACAAGAGATGTTCACAGGGTTTTAGTTTTAAATCCAAGTCTTTCCTTATGCATACATACTCTATTTTCAAAGGGCCTCCCTAAAATACTCCATGCTAGAGTCACTACAGTTAAATTCAGATCAGTATAGAAATAATCTTTACTTATCCTTTAAGTTACTCCTGGAGAAAGGCACTAACCATGCAATCCAAAGCTGTGAGGGAAGGGATTCATTAAAATGAATTGGTCATTTGTAAAGCTTCTGAATTCACTGCAGAGATACCTTGGTATATACAGTCTATCTGCCTCCTCCTTATCTTCCTACCCTCCAAAGAATTCCACTAAGGCATTCAAAGTCTCAAATGTTTATTCCTCCTTGAAGATGACCACAGTGCCCCACTCTAAGAGAATAAGATTTCCTACCCCACCAACCCCTTATCATTATGCTTTTCTATTTTTCCCTTAATAAAATACACCACACCCACATCACCACGCGTTCCACTCTCATACTTAATATATCACATCCTCCTCATAGAACAACCCAAAACTCCCCATCCACAAAAAAACCGTATTAATACCTCCAAAACCTACACGTGTCCCATATAACACAGGAGTCCCCACACATAACCGAAATATAATATTCCTTCACCCTACAAATCCCATTCAACCAGTACACTGTACATTCTACATAAATCCAGCAGAGCATATAATTCCCCCAAAGCTCACAACACACACACACACCCAGCCATGTACCTTATATAAAAGCCTAACCCACATACCACGGCAGCGCTCAAACGCTGGGGAAAGACCACCCTTTCGGTACCGGGAACCCACTGAAGGTGGGAGGGAAACAGGGCCAAATGATTCACCTGAAAATCCGCCAGGATCATCTCCCGGTCCATGTTGGACGCCATGGCGGCCACCGAGTCCCGCGGCTCCGGGAGCGAAGCGCGCACCTGGGAGGGAGACGGCGCCTCCTGCGGCCGTCGCCGCCGCCGCCGCCGCCGTCTGGCGCCGAGGGGCTGGCGGGCGAGCCGGCGGGCGGGCCGGCGAGCCGGCGGGCGGGGCAGCGCGGGAGGCGCTAGGCTCTCATGCACTCGGTAACCTTCAGGCGCCCCGGCCGCCCGCCTGCGTCCCGCGGAGCCTACGCCGCAGGTGCCCCGACTGGGAGGTTGGTCTGGATGCGGATTCGGTCTTACTGTCGCCGGCCAGGATGAGGGCAGGTTGCGACAGCTCGCACCCAGTTCCCAACAGCGGCGGCGAGCCTGGCGGGGGCGGGGAAACCGAGCGAAAGAGCAGGCGGGCGAATGCCTCTGCCGCCTCCGCCTCCTCCGCTTCCTCCCTGGCCGCCGCCTCCGCCCCTGGTTGGCCAGCGCCACGGCTGTCGCACATTTTGCCTGTCATCGAGGTCGCAAAGCGCCGCTTTGCGGCTGGCACGTGACCTCCCTCCTGTCAAGCGCTGGGCGCGCGACTACCCGGCAGGGATCTGCGCTCAGGCGGCGGGACGCTAAACTGCAGCTGCGGGAGCTTCGAGTCCCGCAACAGGTTATTCCGGTTTGGAAGTAAGCAAAGGCTTCAGGGTACCGCCTCCTTCTGGGTTGGGCAGGGATCAGCTTCCGAGCCTCATGTTGTTATATAGTCATACAAATACACTTCAAGCCTTGCAAACCAACTCAATAACCCCTCACACACAGTCTAACACACAGCATTTCATACATGCACATTTTCATTAAGAGAAATGCTAACCAAAATACAACTTCATCGTCAAAGCCCGCTTACATACTGTCATATGCAATCGCAAACCCTTCAGACTCTAGCACAGAAGTAACCAGACTCCCACAGTA
Organism: Dasypus novemcinctus; assembly: GCF_030445035.2. Taxonomy (NCBI): domain Eukaryota; kingdom Metazoa; phylum Chordata; class Mammalia; order Cingulata; family Dasypodidae; genus Dasypus; species Dasypus novemcinctus. The sequence continues at coordinate 81,810,794 of NC_080681.1, read as the reverse complement.
GACTTGAGGGAGACGTGGAAACTGAGACAGGTATCTCGACCCCAGGAAGAGGAAAAGCATTTACTGAATTTTAAGAAATAACCTCTCTAGTATTGAAACCACAATATTTGTTAGTGCTGAGAGAATATCTCCACAAATGAGGAAAACTTGAAGCCCTGCTATTTTTTTGAAGTACTTTCATAGATCAGAAAACTATATTCTAATACCAATTACTGAATGGTTCATTTCAGTTTATGGTGAGAAATTAAGACCAGCCTCTGAGGCGAGAACAGACAAAAACTATGTACAATGAAGTGTGACAGTTGGCAATTGTCACCGGGCTAGAAGTGTTACAGTGGAATATGCTCAACCTTAACTTGGGAAAATATCAGCTTCTAGATTGTAATAATGCATTTATTTCCCTTGAAAAGTATGTTAAAATCTGAAAACTTGAAGCAAGGTTGCTGACTGTGTCATAGAACTAAAATAGACACTACATGAAATCACCACAGAGAATCAAGAACAAGACTCCTTCAACTGGGAATGTATTCATGAAAAATCAGAAAAACTGAGTTAAATGTTCAGTTTCTCCAAATATAAAGAAGAGGACTACAGTATTCTAAAGATCTAGATTTATTCTGTGTGTTTTCTTTAAGTGAAAATAGTCTGGTTTACAATTCTTATGTGATCAGCTGTATTTTACCAGAATCAGCTAGATAAGGAATTGAGCCAAACAATACTCATACAGATCTAAGTGTCTTCTATATTTGCCATCCCTAAGGAAGTAATTCCAAAATACAGCACAAATGTGAATCATGAGGTAAATACAGCATCAACAATTTAAGCGTGGCAATTCAGTTGTCCCATTCATATATATCACCCTCAACACAAAGCCAGTAAATAATTGCTCCTAATTACATGGTCAGGATTAATAGTCCTGAAAAGCTGAGGTTTTTCCCTGAGATGATGTGTATGTGTGCCTTAGAGTTCATTCAAATCCAGTACTGTTCCCTTTCTCTCCATCTGGAAATTAAAATAATGTGGTGATATAGAAAGAATGCTGTAGGCATTCAGGCGTATGGGTTCTAGTACTGCTTTCCCCATTAATTAGATGTGGGGACTTAAGCAAGTCTTCTAGTCTTTCTAACTTCAGCTTCTGATAGGACTATTTCAGGTGACAAGTGAGAAAACACTTATGAAAATGCATGGGAAAACATAACTTGCAAAACTAACAGAGATTTCATAGGCAGCATTCCTGGGTTTGAGTTCTAACTCTGACTCTTGCTAGCTGTATGGGGCAAATGACAAAAACCTCTCTGTATCTGCTTCTTTATCTCTAAAATGGGGGTAATAAAACTCACTGCAGTGTAAATACTAAGTGCTATAATGGTTATGAAAATGCTTCATTGTCTTTAAAGCTCTCCAAACATATTAGTTATTACTCTGTATATCAATTCCTAAGTGTTTTTCTCAGATGCACCTCTTCCATAAAATTAAAGCTAACAAGAATTCATCTCCTTTCTAATCCTCTAATGCTTTTAGTCTTTACAATGCAATTTAGTGCTCTAGTAAATTCTGTAACTTTTTTTGTCTCATCTATATGTTTATCTTTCACCAAAGATTTTAAATTCCTTGAGATTATAGACCATTTCATCCCATGTGTTTTAATATTCACTATAGTTCATACATAGTAAAGGCTTGGATACATAATAGATACCCAATAATTTTGAATTTTATTTTTATTAGGTGTCTACTATGTAGCAGGTACTTTAAACACTTATCTCACTTAATATATTCCTCACAACAAACAATTAACAGAATAAGAAACCATTCTAAGAGGTTAAGAGGTTAAGGTAATGCTACAAAATGACAGAACCAGGATTCAACACCAGGTCAAAACTACTGCTTTTTCCACTTAAGCCTGTTGCCTCCCTACAATTTGCCCTTCATACTGCAACATTTATTGGATTCCTGAAGAGATTGTTTCTTCCCTATTATCTAACTAACTGATGGTTTGATACCCAGCATCCAGAATAATTTTCCACTACAGGATAAAGGAAGGAGAGAAAAATAAATACTGAATTAAGAGGGAAAAAATCATTTTTCATATCCATAGCCTTCCTTAAGAGATAAAATTTTGTTTTCATCACAAACTGAGAGAAGAGAAATGTATAAAAATTCTCTGTACATGAGCACAAACAAAAAAACAATAATCTAAATATATCTATTCTTATGGTTATATTGCAAAAAATCATGATGCTCAACCTAAATCAAATGCAGATCTTCCTTTAGAATCACCATGTTCTTCAACCTTACCATTACTTTTTTATATCACATCCATTTCATATTTTTCAAATATATATAATCAAGTTTATGAGTAATTTTACTAATTTTTATTTGTAATAATTTCAGATTTATAGAATAGTTGCAAAGATAGTACAGCATTTTCTTATCTTTCATCCAGCTTCCTCTAATGCTACCATCTCACATAACCATGGAACATTTACCAAAACTAAAATTAACATTGGTGTAAGACTACTACCTAAATTCTAGAGACTATTTGGGTTTTTCAATTAATGCCCTTTTTCTGTTCCAAGATCCAATCCTGGATACCACATTAAATTTAGTTGTCATGTCTTCTTAGCCTCTTCCAATCTGACAGTTTCTCAGTCTTATCTTTTATGATCTTGTCACTTTTGAAAAGCAGTGGTCAGGAATTCTGTAGGATGTCCCTCAATTTCAGTTTGTCTAATATTTTCACATGATAATACTTAGGTTATGAATTTTTAGGAAAAGTACCAAAGAGGCAATGTGCCCTCAGCACATCCAATCAAATGCACATGACACCAACATGACTTATTACTCTGATGTTAACCTTGATTCCTTGGATAATATAATCTAGTCTTTTAATTCATGAAAGAGTAATGCTATTACAGAGTTAGATTCAGACTCAAGTAAATTAAAATGTTATTTCATAATGTGCCTTTGGAGTCTACTACCTGATCCTGGACTCTGAAGTCCCAAGATCTGAATTCAAATCCCATACCCACTACTTACTGGCTTTAATCACAATCTTTATCAGCCTCAATTCCCTCACCTGAAAAATTGGGATAACTATGATATTTACTTCACAGAGTTGTGAAGATTAAACAACATATGTACAATATTTTATAACCTGAAACACTATACAAATGTTAATTATTGCAGTTATGTTTAAGCTTTTGAGTTGCTTACTGGGCTTTTTTTTTTTGTACTTTACAAAAAGACTTCTATAAGCAATGTGAATACCCATATGAAGAAACCTGCTGAGTGTCAGAAATAAAACACCGAAGCCACAATACTGAAATAATGATAAAGAAAAAAAAAAAGAGGCCCCCTGCAGGTGCCAGTCTATTTTCTACCTCTGTAGGATCTATAAATACAACAAAGGAAAATTTTGAGAGGAGGTAAAGAAATTGCAAATACTACATAAACATTTCCAAAAATAAATCACTCAGACTGTACATACTTAGGCCGAAGAAGGAAAGGCACAAGATATTTTGACAAATATTTCTATAAGTTCTTTAAAATGACTATGTAGGGATGGAAGTAGTGTAGTGGTTAAAAGCCTGCGTCCCATGTCCGAGGTCCCGGTTCAATCCCTGGTACCTCCTAAAATAAATAAATAAATAAAGTGATTATGAACTGCTAAAGAAAAAGATTTCCACACTGCTAGTGTTTAATATACAAATATAAAATCTATATTTTGATATTTGAAGGATGTATTATTACTATGTTAAAAGAGAAACCACTACTTTCGATATAATAGAGTGCTTAACTGTGAATCTTTCTTGTACATGTTAGAGTATAAGCTTATTGAGAGCAGAGACACTCACCTTTGAATCCACTTCTGAGAACTAGCATTCAGTAAACATTAGATTTTCTTAGTAACCTAATACTTCATAGTGCTTACTTAGGCTCTTTGAACTAAGACTAATCTCTGTGCTACCAATTCCAGTGTACCCAATAGGCAAACTAAGTATGTGGTTTAGGGCACCAGCAAAGTCAGAGTAAACAAACAACTTTCTTAAAGAATTTAATATTTCAACAAAAGCAATGAAGTGATCATCATGGAAAAAATCAGAACTTTGTTGGACTTTACACTTATTATATATTGTTTGTTTTTACTTTTACTTACACATGAGATAGGGGGTAGCAGAACATCAAAATCTTTCCAGGCTCAAGATCTCCAAAACTCTTAATCCAGCTCTGTGTGCAACTTAAATTATCATAAAATTATTTATTCAGTAATTTTTAAAGTATTTTATTTCATGAAAATTGTAACATGTACACCATGAGTGCAATTTAAGATTCTTCCTCATTACAATATCTTCTGTAAGCAAGAAACCATAATAAATGTTAGAAAGCAACCTTCATAAATTGGACTAATGCCAGTTATCTCTTATCAGCTAACAGTACTACATTATCACACCTTCCTGCTGTATTAAAAGATTACAAACCAAATTCCCCGAATAATCAAAACTGAAGTATTTATTACTTATATAAATGGAATCCTAAACGCTCTATTTGAAATGTCTAAAGAGAGAAATTAATTTATTGATTTGTAGATCCCATTTGATTCACAATTCAAGTTTTAGTTATCTCTCTCAACAATTCTGTCAGAGAAAAAAAGCCAGAGTCTTTCCAGCTTCAACGATCCCTCTACCTACTAACCAATCGGTTGCTAGATGATTATCCAGATGTTTCTGATGTATTTTGTTGCTAATACTCCCAATATACTTCAAGAAGCTGGGTACAGATGTTACTTGAGGATAACCTTACTAGAGGCCATACTTACGAGGCCACTTATTTTTTGCTTGGTTTCATTTTGACTCCTCTCTGTATCATGCAAGCCGTGCTGGATTTTTTAAGACCAAAAAAATAAAGAAAGTAGCAGCTAATCTCACGTAGCTAAAAGAGGAAGTTAAAAGTACAAAGAGATTTATATTGGTGTCTTCGATGATTGAAATAAACGATTAGAGAAGAGACTAGTCCTTTACTTACAGACCAGTCTAAAAACAAGCCTCCATTTAAATAAAGAGAGAACTTCGGCTACAACAAGAAATGGCCTTATTAGAAAGCCTTCCAGGACTTACTTTTTTTAAAAAAATTTAATTGCTTTTCTTCATTTCCGTCGAAAACAGGGATACTCCTCGCTGTTTCTAGGCCCTGGAATATTAAAAATTCAGAGTTCGTTATGATATCTGAAACTTAAGCTTTACACCACATCAAGTTATCGTAAAAGTCGAAAAGACTTGCTTTTCCTAAGCACTATACTTGCTGTCATTCTGGGTCTCTCTTCCCACCCCGCAGCCACCTCTGCCCACCGCAGCCCTTGGCGCTGATCTGGCAGGTGCGAGACCGAGGCCCGAGGCAGAGCGGAGGAGGCCGAATTTACACAGCGCGCGCCGCAAAGGAGACAGGCTGCAGCGTAGGCCTGGCGGCCCGAACTTCGCAAGCCTGGCGCGGGAGCGCGGAGGCGGGCCGCCCCGCGCCGTCAGGGCCGGAGAAACACTAGCTTTGCACCAGCTAGTTCAGCTTTCTAGCAGCCTTTAGGCCCGGCGGTTCCACAGCCTTCTTAATTAAGAAACCTCCTCCTCTCCGCTCCCACCCCCAAGGGCTCCGAGCAGGGGGTTTCGCATCGCAGACTCTAGCACGCCCGCCAGCCTGAGGAGGCCAGGCCCGGCTCCGCTGGGACGAACGCAGCTCCAGCTGGGGCCTGGCCGCCGAGCTAGCGGGCGGGAGCCAGGGCAAGAGACCGAGGGAGGGAGGCGCAGAGCCAAGAGGCGCGAGGAAGGGAGCAGGGCCGGGAGGGCGGAGCGAGCGAAGCAGCGAGCGAAAGCGCCGCCAGGGCAGAGGGAGGGGCGTGGGCGGCGCCCGGCCTTCCCGCTCCCGTGGTGCTGCAACTCGGCGGAGCCTCCTTAAAACTCTGCCGTTAAAATGGGGGCGGGTTTTTCAACTCAAAAAGCGCTCAATTTTTTTCTTTTCAAAAAAAGCTGATGAGGTCGGAAAAAAGAGAGAAGAAACCGGCACCGTCTCTGCAGCGGCAACAGAAGCAGCAATTGTTTGAGCGAAAAAAGAAGTAAGGGAGAGAAAAAAGGAAAAAAGCAGAAAGGGAGACGAAGCGCAAGTGCCTGTGGGGGCAAAGAGAACGGGGACTAGCGATTTGAGGGACCAGCTACAAAAGAAACTAACTGTCACTGGGAGCGCTGCGGCTCTGGAGAAAGCAGTGCTGTCCCGCTCGGCTGCAGGACGCAGTGCTGGCGGCCGCTGCCCCGTAGACGGCACAGGCTGCGAGCCCAGGTCAGAGGACTGAGAGAGACTGGCGAAGTGGCACGGGCGCCGAAGCCGCTGGGCTCTCGCCGAGAGGGCGGCGGGACTGGCTGCGCCTTGGAGTTGGGCGACTCCCGGTATTCAGAGTTTGGCCTACGCTTCCCAGGACCCTCCTGATTCCGGGAGGCTGCCAGAACACCGGGAAAGGAAGGAGGAAAACGGCGGCGGCGGCAGTTCATTAAGTGTCTACAGTAGGAAGCCTGGGCTGACTCAGTCGTAGGCGGGAAATTACTGGTGGGCTGCCCGGTGCAGCCGCGATGGTTCCGCGAGCTGCCCCAGTGGCCGGGTTCCCATAGTCGCTTCCTTGCTTTACTCTCCTCCTCGCTCAGACCGCGGAGAGTCCGGACCCGGTGAAGCCGGCATGACAGGCTGGCCGGGGGCCCGCCGCGCGCCCGGCTGCCTCCGGAGACGCGCGCTGAGCGCGGCTCCCACGGCCTCCGAGGCTTGGCGGGGCTGCGGCAGCCCGGCGGCTGGACTCCGGAGCCTTCCCGCGTGGCGTTAGCCAGGGGCTCTGCCCGGACGAGTCTAAAAGCTCCTCCCGCGAAGCCTAGACCAGTGGGGAGTGGCTGCGACCTGTAACTTGAGGGCCAAGGAACTACTACCCCAGTTTGCCTTCGGTGATCATCTTTAACCCGCGGGAGCACGCCGGCATCCAGCCACCGCGGCGCTCTCTGCAGCCGCGGACTCAGGACTACCCCTTCCGCGCGACGGATGGAGACCGAGCCCCTCAGAGGACCTGCCCCTGCAGTTCTGGTTCATGCGGCTCAAGTCACCACCGTGAACAAGGGTGGGTGATTGCCTTTTCTTCATCCCAAATGTCTTTTCTTCCGCGGTTTTTTCTGCCCTTAAGTGTCCGCACACAAACCTCACAGAGAGCTGTAGCGTAGGGACGTGACAGCTCTACCTACATCTTACGTCCAAAGTAGTTTACAAGAAATATGTCTGTCTATGTGTCTCTCAGTTGAATCACCAAAATTCTTCATAGGGGTTAAGCTAAAAACCGAGGAGAGGAGCCCCTCTCCAATGGCTCAGTTTTGCTGAATAATCACGTGTGAATCGAGGGGCGGGCTTTTGGCAGGCAGATCTTACTAGTATTTACTACCAAGCTCTACTCCAGAAGATTAACCATCCCAGTCCTTCTGTCAGTCTCCGATGCCATCATGCAGCCTGGTTAGGAGCAAAAGAAAGGGGAAAAAGGAAAACAACTAATTCATCTTTTCCCGATCGTCAGGACCCTAAAGAATGGCCGAGCCTTGGGGGAACGAGTTGGCGTCCGCAGCTGCCAGGGGGGACCTAGAGCAACTTACTAGTTTGTTGCAAAATAATGTAAACGTCAATGCACAAAATGGATTTGGAAGGACTGCGCTGCAGGTTGGTATCCAGAGAGGTGGGGAAAACAGGTCAACAATGTTGCCTACGTGACCCGGGTTTCTAGAATGACAGCTTTTAAGCTTTGCAGGGGTACAAAATTTCACTGTTTTTAAACCTAGTTGGTTGCCATATTTTATATCTTTAAGTGGATCCAACTCCCCGAAATGACGTACTTTGAACAAACTCGTCAAATCCAATAACATCCTCAATATCAAGTGGGTTCCAGGTTTGGTCTTTATTTTTTTAATGTTTTTGTGACGGTGGGGATTTTAAAGTAGTCATAGCAGCGCCGAGGTTTGTTTGTTTTTTTTAAACAGCTCTGTAAACACATTATTATGGTTATTATTTGAAGCAAATACACTGTTATTAGTGGTTTTACGTACTTCGCCCCAATAATTGACTTAAACGTTAATTTTCTTGATTACTGGCGAGAGTGTTTTTCCTGCAAATGCTTCAAGTTTTAACAAACGACCTTTCCTCGTTTGGAATGGGTGGCCTGGGCACGGGGACAGGATGTACATTTCACAGTTAATGTGATACCATCCACCCATTCAGGAATGAGGAGGAATAAAAAGTTGTATTTTCTAATCAGAGCTCAGTTGCAGTGTTTTTGTCTCTGCAGTCATACCGTGGTATGCTCTAATTTTCAGTAATTAGATTAACAGGCAACAATTGAAACATGTCCAAGTGCCAAGTATTGTACCTGATAATTTTTTTCCCTCCGAACATTATCATGTAATTTAGTTGAAAGGCTTAGAAACAGAAAACGGCAAAGTCTCAAATTGTTTTATCAGAGTTCTGATGATATTCTTATGAACTATTCTTATTCGGAAACGCAACACTTACTACTGTTTTTGAAAACCCTTTGGGTAGAGAGCTTTGTTTCAATACAAGTACTAGAAATTTAAGTGGCAGGAGAGATGTTCTATTAACAGTCTTTACATTTTAAATCAAAGTACACACTAACCTTGCAAAACTTTCAGTATTAAAAAACATGAATAGATGCTAAATTATTTATCTGGTTATTTCAGGTAGATTAAATATAGAAGAGAATTTTTTCTTCTTTTTTCACCCAGTAGTTTTGAGCCGGTTTGGTGATGATAGCAATGTCACAAATTTAATATTTTGAAGTTTCCTATTGAAAATTTAAATAATTATATAAATCTCACAAAGAATGAGACACTTAAACCATATTTAGAATAAGATCATACAGTACTTTTGATGCTCAGGAAGACTGGGAGATTAGTACTGCAAAAAAGTTTTGACAAATGTTTTAAATACGATTCTCTAATCTCGTTTATATTAAACCTTCTTATCAAGATATTAACACCCATATTGTGGCTTAGTCCTAATACATATAATGAAACAAACGCACACACACAAACAGAAGTCTCAAGGCTTAATTTTCAGAATGCATAATCCTGACTGAAATTGTGTCATAACTCAAGAAAGAACTTTCTTTCAAGACAATTTCCTATATTACTATTATTTTCTGTGAAAGACAGTAAATTTTCTTCTACAATTATGTTTATTTAACTCAATTGAAAAATCTTTCTCCCTCCCCTGTTCCTAATGTAAGTTTTTCAATCAGAACAATATCAAAGGCCTTAATCGTACACTTGCTTTACAAAGATCCAAGATATCTGTCTTTTATTTTTCCCATTCTTGGTCCTTAAATGTGACTAAATCTTTAGACAGTTGTGGCAAAAATTAGATTGTGTTAGATTTTAATAACCAAAAAGTATATTTCACTGAAGTTCTTGAAAAAGTAATTATGTGTTATTTTTATTACTGCCTCAAAGGAAGGGCTAAAAGTCAGCAGGGGTTTACCAACGGAGAAGCTTAATATCTTGGCCATCTATGTAGTTTACATTTATAAGATCCTGTATATATTTTACTGTATTTCTTAATTTGTAATTATTTTTAAGCAAACATTTTAAGGAGATAAACTTTGTATATGCTTTCCAATGGATTATAATTTAATTCCACAAACATGTGAGTGTCTTCTATGCAACTTATGTACTATAAATTTAGATTATTATGGATATTTCTAAACGTACATGAAACTAGTTAAAATGCTGAAATTTGTGGTATATTAATAAGACTATATTATTTAACAACTAAATTATATACATTTTATACATTTATACTTCTTTACAAGATATTTTATGAGAGCCTAGTGGAGACTCTTACTAGAGGGAAATAGAAGAAAAATAGATAAGTCTTTGCGATATGAATTATTTGTATTGTTGATAGCAAATGTTAATATCACATTCCAATTTTTTTTTAAGTTGGCAATTTACAAACAACTATTTTCAAATGTCTGATAATAACTGCAAAAAGAAATAAAATGTGGTCACCGGTTGATTATAAAATGAGTTCAAACCACAACGCAAAGCTGTTTGTGCCCCGAAATACACACTAAATATCTTACTTTCTCTCCTTTGCTCAAGAGAAAATCAGCGAGCTAGTTAGAACTTTGAGAATCAGTGATATAGTGGGATGACATTTATTCTTTTCAAGAACAATGGCCCACAATCATCTCCTAAATACAAAGCATATCATGAACTTAATTTTATATAATTTGCTATTATAAGCAATGTAAACACTCTTGTACCTTTAAAATCAGTAATACTTTGTCATTTGAAATAGAGATCCTAAGCACTGAATACACCTACTAGCCAATATTAAGTAATTAAAAAGAAAAAATATAAGGTTTTTTTTTTTTTACTTGAAAATTTGAGGCGATAGCTATTTGGAGGAAAATTGTGACAAATAATCATTTAAGAAATCAACAGGTCTAGATTTTTCATGGATCATTTTTACACCAGGTGATATGCTGATATGTTGAAACTCTTCTTTTGGGGTTTGAAGAAACTCAACAGCCTTATTTCTTTTCAGTAACTATTTAGAAAATAAACTTTACCCACATTTGATTTGCCAGAATTAATACTCCAGTAACATTTTATGAGCATGAACAAGCAAACAGAGGGAGAATTTTGTTCAGTTGAATCCCGAATTCCATTTCTTTTATTTTAATACATTCATGAAATTACACAACACTTCATGGGAAATAGAGAAAGCCATGGTTTTCAGTGGTCTTTATGCAAGTTGAACTAGTTTTATTTTACTGATCATTTTGTACTACTTTTGGACCCATTTAAAATATTCTGCCATAAAAATTCTATTTTTGGAGATTATCTTCTAATGTAACCTACTAGTTTCTTTCCTGAAATTTAGCCCTTCAGACTCTGTTCTATGGGTTCTACACAGGCCCTCCTTTCACCAAAAATAATTACAGAAATAGAAAAATGGGTAGATATTTCAAAATTTTGTTATAACGAGCAATTGAAAGATTCTACCGTTTTTACTTCTTTTCCAGGTTATGAAACTAGGAAATCCCGAGATTGCCAGGAGACTACTCCTTAGAGGTGCTAATCCGGATTTGAAAGACCGAACTGGTTTCGCTGTCATTCACGATGCGGCTAGAGCAGGTTTCCTGGACACATTACAGACTTTGCTGGAGTTTCAAGCTGATGTTAACATCGAAGATAATGAAGGGAACCTGCCCTTGCACTTGGCTGCCAAAGAAGGCCACCTCCCTGTGGTGGAGTTCCTTGTGAAGCACACGGCTAGCAATGTGGGGCATCGGAACCATAAGGGGGACACCGCTTGTGACTTGGCCAGGCTCTACCGCAGGAACGAGGTCGTTAACCTGATGGAGGGAAACCGGGAGGGGGGAGCTGAGAATCTGCAGTGAACGTGGGGAGGGCTCTCCCACACTATCCCTACTTTTTCAGTTAATCGGTTGGCTGTCCTATCTTAATATCATTTGTTAAAATTCAGTTATGTCGGATTTTAAGCAGCTAGTTAAATCTTCTCAGAAGGTGTAAGTGGAAGTCTTACTACAGATTTATGAATATATTTAAGCAACATCTTTTTCACCTGCAAAATCCTGAGTTCTAACATGTAATTGCATATAGCTTTGGCTTTCTCTTGAATATTTTATCCTTCTTTGGCTTTTTCTACTTTCCCTTTTGCCACTCTGAATACCTAACTTGGAGATTTTTGTTTTAAAAATGCTTTGTCCTGATGCTTCTTTTGCCTAATTAAAACACTTTTTCAAAACAGGACAACGTTTTTTTCTGTGATTTCCACCCGTTTAGAATCCACTCCATAACACAATTTGCCACTTGCCAAGGAGAACTGTACTAAAAGTTCATTATGTTTTAAGTCTTGACATTAGAAAAAGTAGACCAATTGCAAAGCAGCATATTCTGTAGGTGATTCAGTTATTTTTTTTTCCTTCCTCTCCCTATCTGCCACCAAAGATTTTACTTGCTGCCCAGTATTTCTGCTTAGAAACGAAATAAGCACAGCATTGTTTTTGAAGATAAAACAAAGGTATTTGTGTGAATTTCTCAAGATATGTTAGCTCAAAAAGTCCGTTTTAAAAGAAAATGCTACTTTAACAGTGATGCCCATTAATTGATCTTTTTAAACACAAAAACAATTGGTAAATAATATATTTCCCAAAATAGTGCCTTAAGTATACTAAGGGTAACACTGACTTTTTCTCCCTGATTGACAGAATCACAAAATCACATAATGCTTCCATGATAAAATATTAGCGGATAAAAGCTCAGCAGGAAAAAAAAATGTATAAATTACATATAAGTCACAACTAATTTAGGAGCCATGGTACTAAATATAGAAGCTTTTACAATAAATAAATAGATCGTTCCTGCATATGGTACTTGATTCCTACAGAACATTTTTGTAAAGGCTTATACAATATTTTTAGGACAATGTTTAGCCAAAACTTTTTTTTAAATTTGAAGGAAATAGAAATATCAAATTTCCAAGAGGATTTTACAGCATCTACTACCTATTCTGTCATATTAAAAGATTTTCACCAAGGAATTTCAATGCAGTTACTTTTATAAAATATATAAATACTTTATTCATCATCTCCCACACGAACAAAGATGTTTTATGTGACAGTTACCTCCTTTTGCTTCATAAGCTCCCTTCCCTCACTTGAAAAAGAACAAAACACTTCAAGGTTTATTGAAGGACATGGTTCTGATTCCTGCCCTAACAAGGACTGTAATGATTGCAGGCAAGTGGTTTTCAACAATTTATTTTCCATAATAGTATCTAGAATATAGGACAAAAAGTTTAAGACTTTTTGTTTTGCACGAAAATTCACCTAGTCTGAGTAAAGTGCAATAAGACTTCAACTCTGTCACCTCTAACCATAGTTACTAAGTTTGTTTTGACAGCAGCATGGCATTAAACTTAAATACATTTTAAAGTTTAGGGGGGAAATAGAAATTGAGATGGTTTTGAAGGAAAAAGTGTTTGTTGGATTTAAAAATAGTCAATATACAAAATACACTGATTATGCTGAATATTTTCTAAACAAGACTAGTACTGAAAGTAATAAAATAACCCGTTTTACAAGTTGCAACTGTAAAGACGGACGTTTCTGAATTTAAAATCGAGTTTAATAAACTTTTCAATACCCATCATGTCTCAGTAATAGTAAAATTGCCCTTTAGAAATTTCAAGTATAAAGATATTGGACGCTTACGAAAGTAAAGAGAAGCAGTGCTTCTGCAATTGCTTTGTTCTCAGGTGGTCGGAGCACAATTGGAGGGAGAAGGAGCGCTTTCTCTCCTCATCAGCCTAAAATTTGCTAGACATTAAAACATCGCAATATTACTCTGGCTCTTCGCAGGAAATAGCTTTACTAATCTAAGTATTTTAGAAATGAGTTATGTGGTCTCCTTTAGGAAATATGAAAAGCCATTATTCAATCTCTCAAAAACCTCGACAATACCCAGTAAGATTCTTGAAAATGCCTAAAATGTGCAGGACGGAAGAAACCAGTGATGCTGAGTTTCATGGTGGGTCTAATTCGCAACCAGCTGAAGGGAGGGGTGGGAACTTCAGATGCAGAGGGTAGGTTTGCAAGTGCTAATTAATAAAGACCAGAGCCTAGGGGGGTCGACGCTATAGTAAGGATGGAGGGAAGATACAAAACAGATGTGCTCGCAAACTCAGTTCTTTACAGTTTCCGCATCCACGTCGGGGAAACTCGGGTTCAGTTTTAGCCGCATAAACTGAATCCCGGCGTATACCTGAGGCGGGGGTGGTGGGATTGGGATGGGGATGAGGATGAGAGAGGATAAGAGGATCTCAGTCCACGTTCTGGTTCCGGAGCCACTAAGCAAAGTGCACTTTACAGTATTTCGATAGTGAATCAATAGTCTTCTGATAAACATTAAGCATGTCGCAATGGTATGATGAGCACGTGTACACACACATCACTCTGGGTGACTTACTAATAAATAGATAAAGAATTCTGCCTCGGGAAAGCAATTCACTTAGGGATAAATTTCCCTTATTGTGTTAATCAAACGAATGTAGTGGAATCCGTGGCCAGGGGACTGGTTTCGAAATCTCAGATCCTAAAAGGGTGCTTTCGGCTTTTGCCAGGGTAGAAATAATAGTCCAGAAGCGATGGAAAACTATAGTGCTGGAGCGAGAAGGGTACGGCTTGCAGTCTTCCTAACTGCCTTAGGCAACCTTCATCAAAAGGTTACAGGGGGTGAGGCGGGGAAGAGTCCCTGTTTTGATCACTGGGGACTGTTTTGCTTTTACACTGCAGTTCCATGAAAACAGATCCACGCAGGGACCTAGTAAGAGGCAGGAGACAAGCCTCCAGCCTGAGAAGTGGGATAAAGCTCTGCCCATAGCCTTCTCAAGTCCTCTATGGAAGGCTGCAAAGACATCCTTTCTGTCCCTTGAAAAGTCTTTCTCCAGATTCCAACTGCAGCCTTCGGGTCCCTAGTGAGGAAACTGGAACCCTGAGCTCCCTCACGGCGCGCAGAAAAGCCCAGGGAGGGGGTGGGGGAGTTTCAAAACCGTTAGCTCGCGTGTTTTTTTTTTTTTTTTTTCCCTTCCTCGCCATGGTTTCTTTTCTTTTCTCTTCCTGTCCAAATATTTCAAATTTCCGCGCCTTAAATAACAGTCTCCTTTTATTTAGTTAGTTTCCTCGGCAGGTTTGGCCGCCCACTTGTCTCTGCCCCGCAGCGGGCCGGGTAGCCTCGGGAGCCTGGATGCGGCCCGCGGCCCCCGCGCGCTGCCCCCGGCCCAGGCGGCGCAGCACACAGCACGCGCGTCGGAGCCGCAGCCCCCTCCTGCCGCGACCTCGCCTGACCCAGCTCTCTGGGCACCCGGGGCCAAATAAGGCCGCCCCTCGCTCCGACGCCTGCCTGCCTCCCAGCTCAGCCTCCCTCCTCGGACTTTGGAGCGTCTTCTGCTTTGGGATTTGGATCCTAGTCGCCCCGGAGCGACGGAAGGGCCGCGGTGTTAGGAGAGCAGCGGAGGAGGCCAGTGGCCGGAGCCGGCCCCAGCCCCCACCCCGCGGGTAACCTTGGAGGCGCCCTCGGCGTGAGTGAGAGCGCGGCCGCGCCTGCCGGCTGGGGCGAGCGGGCGCGCGGCGAGCGGGCGGGAGGCGGGCGGTGGGGGCGGGGAGGGGAAGCGGGCCCAGGCGCCTCCCGGCCGCTGCCGCTGCGCCCTGGGAGCAGCGGGCTACCCCGGCGGCCAGCCCGCGCCCTTCCCCGCCCCCGCCCGGCCCTGGCCCTCAGGCAGCGGTCCCCGAGGAGGCGGCGGCCCTCCCACGGGATGATTCGGGAGCCCTGTGCTGAGGACCGGGGCCAGAGGACCGCGCGGGAGCAGGGCCAGCGGGCGGGTGGGTGCCTAGCTCGCTGCAGAGGTGAGCGGGCGGCGAGCGGGCGGCGGGACGCGGCGGGACGGCTGGAGCAGCTAGGTGCCCAAAGCCAATGCCAGCACTCCCCTCTTCCTCCCCACGACGGCTGAGGACAGGGGGGCTCCGAGCCTGGCGTCCACCTACTAGGAGGCAAATACCTCTCTGGGCTCGCAGCCCCTAAGACTATTCGGAAAATTGCCCTATGGTGTGGCCTCCTCGCCGGCCCCCCCCTCCCCCCCAATACATTATTAGACGTACGGGACTGAAAATGCACTTTCTTTCGGGAGGACCCTCAGCCTGAAACACCCGGAATTCGGCCGGTCGCGACTTTGGGTGGGGCTGGGGTGCGCAAAACACCTAGAAGGGAACTTCTTGTTTTTTCAATCAGGAATAGACCCGAATATCTAGTATGAATCTTCAGCAATGCTTCAAAAGAGTGAAAACGCCCCAGATCTGGATATTGACTTGGTTAATTTAGGTTCCAGTGAAATGTTTTGCCATCTGCTACAGAAACATCGTGCGAGCTTCAGGTGTTAGGATGTGGGTTTGGAATTTTCTGTGCTGTCTTTAATCCATAAAGACATTAAATAACACACCCGGGAAGTGAGCAAAGGTTATCCTTGCCACCACAGCACCTGCAAAAGCACAACTGGAACTCACATATTTTGCTTCCTGAGTTCTAAAATGGCTTCTGAACAGTCCAGAGGTACCACCACATGCGGGGAGGGGGTTCGGGGGTGGGAGGACAGTTTGTACGTTTTTTAAAAGCTACGTACCTGCTATTACACCTCAATTGCTCCATCTGACCTCACTATCCCCCAACCCTCGTCCTCATTGCGGGCCTAGTCAATAATTTTATATACAGGTTTTTTCTTCACACACACACACACCTAAAACAAAAACAAAAACAAGAAAAACAGAAAACAGTCAGCCAAAAATATCAGCTCATTTAGGAAGGAAGTAAAAAACCACCAATCCTTATCCAAATACACGTCATTCCTTTTGAAAACTAAGAAGAAACCCTACATTTAACAAATGCTATGAAATAAGAATAATACACCAATATTCCAAATGCATTGAATTGGTGATATTAAGTATCCTTTAATATTAAAATGGAACAGTTTCTGGAATTGATAGATGTAAATCTCAAAATTCTCTCTTGAAATTTTTGGACACAGAGGTTTCTGTTCTTTATATTTCATCGACATAGTAACAGAAAAAAACTTGATATTTTATCTTGACCATATAAAGCAGTATCAAGCTAACTTTCATTTTATTTTAGTTATGTGCCTAGTTTTTTCAAATGAGTTGCATGAATAGTGAAAGTACACATATAAAGCAAAACTGCTGATGTCCTTTAATGTTGGGTTTTTTATTTAGAAATGTAACCAAATTATTTATCACAGCCATATTAAAATATATTCCACTCCCCTGTTCCTTCTAAGTGTAGAGTTTGCACAATTTACTGGTGAAGAAGTCTGTCCTGAAGTGTATGCCTTAGAAACATGATTTCCTAAAATAAAAACTCACTAGTCTTTAGGAATAATTAGTCTATAATTTGGCTATTCTGTGTACAGCTAATGTAACAGTATCTCCCTCTTTTACATTTTGGAAATATTGTAAAAGCATTTTGGGCCCAAATTGTTCTTGTTCTGTAGTTTTCTCCTTCAGAGATTTTTACTGAAAAGTGACTGTCCTCATTGATGCAGCTGCATTCTGATGTCCATTCTGCTAATTTAAGCAATTCAGACCAAACTTATATAAACCATTAAAAACGAACCAAATTTCTTCTTTTGTTAAAGTTTGGAATAGACCTGAATGAAGGTTATCATGTGAAAGGCCTAGAATTATTAATTTACAAATCAGTAACAATATTGTAGTGTGGTGAAGACTCAAGATGAAATTTTTAAAAACTATCACATTGGAAGAATAAAGAGGATCACATTATTAAATAAAGCAGCATTTGATGATAATAGTACAGAATCCATTATCTCAATATTCAAGTGAACACTACTATGTATTGTGCTATGATTTTTTTAACTGTGAAAGATAATATTACATAATAATCATCATGGAATATAAAAGTAATTAGCCATTCCAGAGTCTCTTTCTCAATGTTAAGTAAAATATAATTTAAAACATAGGTTTTTGTATTTCTGTTTTAATACTTCACAATACTATTACCTATATTTTTGGCTGTTCCTACTTTTTTTTTTTTTACTTTAAAATTTCTTGTTTTTTTCCCCTCCACCATTTTAGGTGCAAAAAAGTAGCATGTGGAATGAGGTTCCCAACTCTCTTTTATTCTTGCTTCCTCAGCCATCTAGTTCTCTATTCACAAATATCACTTTTGAAATCATATTTATTGATGTTAAGAAATAGTTATCACATTAACTTAAATTTATCATTGACCTATGAATGAAAAAGTATATAATTTGTATTTGATTTTAAATGAAAAATGAAAAATATTTGAGCATTAAGTTATAGCAATTGTGAATTTTATTTGAAACATAAATTAGTTGAAATATTTAAAAATATGTAATATTTTGACATTTGCTAAGATTTTCAGCATAGAACTGAGATCTAGAAAAATCTTACACTCAATTTCTTTTCTTCAGAAAGTATTTTAAATATTTTAATTTACCAAATTAAGAAAAGGCAAATTGTTTGAACTATTAAAAAGTTAAGTTGTTAATATTTATAGAAAATATGAAAAAGAGGACTAGCATGTCAAATCCAAAGTAATGTTTTTCTTTAATAAATTATTCCTACTGGCATATTACATATTTTAATTGTAGTGTTTATTATTTTATAGTTATATTTTTCACATGACATATGGCCAAAGTTTTCTGCTTTTCAATAAGCATATAGTTGGTATTGTGCAAGTAATCAAAGTAATACTTTTTGGTCCTATCCTATGTGAGTTATTTTATGTATAGGTGCAGTCTGTATGTTTAGATATTTGTTAAATTTCAGTACTGAGCAAAACAGATATTTTGAACTAACCTACCAATTTATTTCATATTACTTTTTTAAAAAATGTTAAATTATCATCTACTTCAGAAATATAAACTGATAATTTTCTAGATATAAGTGAGATCATTTTCATTAATGATCCAGGGAAGGATATAAATTTAAACCTTAGAACTGAAAACATTGATTCAAGTCCTACTTCTACACAAGTTATTGTTTCACTCTTGCCAGGGGGCAAATATATATATAACAGCCACTTACCATCCTTAAAATTTTAATTTCTTGAAATGTAATTTTAAATATTCAAAATATAATTGTGATAGTGACAAAGAGGAAGAAAGGATATTTTCATTGTTTTAGATAACCTTATCTTTAGGTTAACTTACTATTGATTTGATGGGCAATATGCTAAAGAATCCAAAAACAAGAACAAAACAACACCAGTGAAAGATATTTTCCAAAATTTTTTCCCATTACATCACAATGGGAAGTATAAATAAATAAGTTTTCTTAGTATTGTTAATTTTTCAGTTTCCAGTGAGGTTTTCCACCATTTTCACTTCGATAATGCTTTACAAATAGGTAGCTAGAGGAAAACTAATTAATATTTTTGGTCATATGTATAAATTATGCATATAATGTTTTATTTATATACAACAGACACTTATTCTATCCAAAAACAACAAGATCTGCACCATCTGAAAGGGCTGGCCATCTAAACTTGACTGAGGGGCTGTTCAATATGATGCCAAAGTAGGGCCACATGGAAGAGAAGCAGTGAATTAATTGTTATGCTGGTTAATTCGCTCAAGAGTAACCAAAATGGCTCTGAGCTAGTATAAATTGCCTGCAGTTGTTTAAACATATCATGTACCTACTGAAAAAAACAAATAACTTTACACTAAAAGGAATAAGTACATATTTTTTTGAGTCCAGAGATACCAATAGATGTTATGGAAGGAAATATTAATATAACAATAATAGAGAATTGTGCACAATAATATCAGCTGAAGGTCAAAGATTGCTTTCAATTTCTTAAAAAGGCTTATTATCATGTTTAAAGATTTAAAATGCACAATTCCTCAAATATATGACTATGATCTATAAAAACACAAGACATATTAACTTATTAATATTCTAATGTTAAAAATTAGATCTATACCTAGAGCCATTTGAAAAATCTTGTGCCAGACCCAAAAACCAGCAAAAAAATTTATGTTTGGTTGGCCCACATAAGAGAATTTCAACAATCAGTGCTTTCAGTCTCAAGTTACCAGGATGAAGATCTGGATATTTTTAGTAGCACTTTTTGTCTTCTATGAACAAAGAGATTATATTTAGGATAAATGTAAGAAAAATTTAACATTTATACATTAAAATAATATTTTATAAGATTGTTTGAGTTTAAATATATAAAATTTAAATAATAATTATGCATGCAAATGTGAGGTTCCTCTTTATTTAACAACAGAATAGACTGAAGAGAAATCAGATCAAAACATTGGATATAAAATTCAAGCTACAGAACAATAATGATCTTAAATCAACAGATTTAAGAAAAATTGTCTCATATGAAAATCCTTTATTAATTTGGGAAAATGTAGTGGTAAGAAAAAAAATTTAAATCCCTTTCTATTAGATTAAAAGATTACTTGTCTCTTATCCAATATTACAGGAAATAAAATCCTAAATATTTAAGTAAGGAATATGAACATCCTAAAAACATGTGGTCTCTGTTTAGGAATTACGATGGTACTTGATCTGAGAGGATTGTCTGAAGATATTCTAAGGTAGTTATGAGTATGTTAGCATATAAAAAGTGCTTAATAAAATCTTACTAGTTTTGTCATCATCCAGTAACCTATTTAATCATATGTATACAAAGAAAATAGGAGATACTTTGATAAAGTCTTTTCTTTTGGTACTTCTTTGTTCATTTACACATTAAACAAGGATGATAACCTTTTATGTGCCAGTATTCCTCTCAGTAGTAAGGATATAGTGTTGAGCAAGGTAAGTAAAGTCCCTGCTCTTGTAGGGTTCACATATTAGTGAGAGGTCAGAGAAAATAAACACACAATCCAGCAAGTTATTAAGTCAATAGTTATTTTGTATTTATATTATCTAGTTTAATATTCATAACCCCTGATAGGTTGTGTGTTTTTTTTTAATACTGTATTTCAAATCAGGAAACTCAGTTTTAATGGTGTTGAATAAATTGCCCATAATCACACTTGGATAATTTGTAGCATAAGGATATAAACCCATGTTTATTTCTACTGCAATATGGCCAGATGGAAAGATCTTTCAGGGAAATTACAACAAATCAGTTTATTCAAAAATCATATATTAAGGACCCATCATTATAGTCACTTTATAGGTTAACAATCTTAGGACTAATTATGTTTGAGGCTTTCCACATCTGTAAAATGGGAGTAATAATACCCAATTAGCCATATTATTATAATTAATAAATTAAATGTGTGTAAAGTTCCTAGTACTCACTAAGCCTTTAATAAATGGCAGCTATTACCATGGGAAATACAAAGTAACAGGAAAATCCATTCTTGACCTCAAAGAACTTAAAAAGTATTTGAGTATATAAGGTCTATATATGACATATATGTAACAAATGGGAAGCAAGCAAGATAAAAGCAAGTGCATGGGTAGCATGTGATGTAGATTGCACCAAAAAGCAGATGTATTCAGGAAAATCTTAGCAGAAGGCTAATGATGGAGATTTAAATAGCTTAAAGTGGAAAATTTCCCTTAGTGAAAAGAAAAAGGAAAAGCTACCTCAAATGATTGTCTGTTTTTCCAGTTTGTAATCTCTGAGTGTGTCCATAGCTAACAAATATATTAGATGAACAATGAAAAGTGATTATATAGTCTGAAATGTATTATAAAAAGCATACAAAAGCAGGTTGTTTGAAAATTCTCTTTGATTGTTTTGGAATAGTGAATATGACAATCCATCTGATTCAAATGGTAGAAAAATAGCTAAGGGTTTCATAATCATTACATAATGGAATCTACAATAGTAGCCAATGTAGGCTAGTGAATGGTTTTAGAGCCAAATAAATTTTACTTTATTTCTAATTCTTGTACTTACTAGTTATCTCACCTTGAAACAGATACTTAACCTTTCTGACCATCACTATCATCATATGTAAAATGAGTATAATATTTACTTTATAGGGTGGCTATAATTGAGAATAATATTTATTAAGTCATCACTTAGTACTCTAGCATAGGAAATACTAGTATAGACTTATGGATGGCCATAAACCAACAGGTTTCCTGAGACTTAGATTTATTTATATTGTCAGAAAAAATAGATAACCATGACTCCAAGTCACACAAACATTTGGGGGTTAAAATTAAAACTTTGAATTAAGATTTAAAAGTCATCATTCCAGAAAGCGGATGTGGTTCAAGCGATTGGACTTCCACCTACCACATGGGAAGACCCAGTTCAGTTCCCAGTGCCTCTTGGAGAAGGCAGGCTGGCACGATTGGCCCAGTGAACTGATGCAACAGAAGAGACACAAGGAAGAAAGACAAAGAAAGACAACAAACCAGGGAGCTGAGGTGGCTCAAGTGATTGAGCACCTCTCTCCCACATGGGAGATCCCAGCTTCCGTTCTTGGTGCCTCCTAAGGAGAAAATGAGCAGACACAGAGAGCATACAGCAAATGGACACAGAGAGCAGCAGCAAACAACGAGGGGTAGGGATAAGTAAATAATAAATCTTAACAAAAAAGGTCATCATTCTAAGTAAGTTTACACACCTACATTATGTGCATGTAACCAATATACATGTACATTCAGTTCAGTAATCACATTTATTAAATACCTATTATGTATGAGACATTATTCTAAATGCTGAATATACAAAGATGAGTAAGCACCATCTCAGCACTCAAGGAACTAACAATTTAGTGAAAGGAAAAAAATGCCATGTTGTAACAAAGCATAATAGAGTAGAAGGCACAGTGGAGGCACAGGAAGTAATACATTTGACTTGGAAAGTAATAATAAGTACCTGAGATGGTAAGAATATGGTAATGCATGGGAAAAATACAATTAATGTGACTTATAAACAATGTTTAACAGCAATATAGTAATATTCTTGCATCAATGCCAAAGAAGGTACGATATTAATGCTAAAGGTCAATAACAAGTATGGGATTTTTTCTTTTGGAATAAGGAAAATGTTTAAAAATTTACTGAGACAATGAATGCACAACTCTGAGAAGAGTGAGAGCTACTGAATGTATACTTTGGATAGATTACACAAGGCTTGGAACTGTATAACATAGTGAACCATGTGGTAGAAGATGGACTGTGGTTAACACTACAAATATGAAGGTGTTCTCTCGTGAACTATAACAAATGTACAATACTAATAAATAGTATTAATAATAGGGAGGGTGTGTGGAAAAAATAAACCAAATGTAAGCTATGGACCACAGTTAGTGGTAATAGTCTGAAGATGTTCTTTCATAATCTGTAACAAATATTGCACAACAATGTAAGGTGTTGGTGGAGGGATGAGGTATGGAAATTCTGGACATTATGCATGATTGTTTTATATGATCACAACTTCTCTAATAAAAATATAAGTTAAAAAATAATAATTACCTAAGAGAAACCAAACACTATTTTCAGAAAATAAGTTACTCTAGAAGAGTCAAGCAGACATCCATTTCCAACAATATGAAGACTAGCTATCTTCAAGAACAAAACAACTAAAATTCCTGGATAAAATATTTTGAAAAATATATTTTGGAAGGCAGAGTTGCACTAGTAAAAAGTAAGCAAAATCCACAGAAAGCAAACAGTGAAGAAAGGTAAATGAATCCTGAAGCCAACTACCCTGGAGGGCATCCACTGTTCCTTAGGAACCTAGTGTTTTAATTATAAAGGTTTTCAGCAGAAGATACTAGACAAAGCTTAAGGTACTTGCTAGGTGGGACACTGAAAGAGGGTCCCCCTTTGTAAAGGTAGATATCCCAAAGGGTAATATCCTCAGGGAAATGTTAAACTAAATGTCTGTTCAAATATTTTGCCCTCTTTTTAAATTAGTTTTTTTTCTTTCTTAATATTATTGAGTTTTAAGTGTTATTCTGGATTCAAGTCCTTTATGACATAAGTTTTGTTTTGTTTTTTTTAAGAAACTTTTCGTTTGTTCAAAGTCTTCTTTTTTTAAAAAAGATTTATTTTTATTATTTATTTATTCCTGCCCCCCTTGCTGCTTGCTTGCTGTCTGCTCTCTGTGTCCATTCCCTGCACGTTCTTCTGTGTCTGCTTGTCTCCCTTTGTTGTGTCATCTTGCTGCGCCAGCTCTCCACGGGTGTGGGCCTTCAGCCCTCCACAGGCGCATGCGGTCAGCTCTCTGCAGGCTTGGGTGGTCAGCTCTCCACGGACACTGGCCAGCTTGCCTTCACAAGGAGGCCCAGGGACACGAACCCAGGGCCTCCCAAATGGTAGATGGGAGCCCAATTGATTGAGCCACATCCACTTCCCTATGACATATGTTTTGTAAATATTGTTTCCCAATGTGTGGTTTGTCTCTTCCATTTGTTTCTTAACAGGGTCTTTTTTCTTCTTCTTTTTTTTTTATTAGAGAAGTTGCAGCTTTCCAGAAGAGTCATGTGTTAAATACATAACTACAGATTTCCCATATGCCACCCAATTAATACCTTGCTTTAATGTAGTGTATTTGTTACAATTCATGCAAGAACATTTTTATAATTGTATTATCAACTATAGTCCATTGTTTACAATAGGATTCACTGTGTTGTACAATTCTATGGGTTTAAAAAATTTTTATTCTAGTAACATACATACAACCTAAAATTTCCCTTTGACCACATTCACATATATATTATAATTCCGTGCTGTTAATTACATACACAATGTTGTGTGACCATTACTACCCTCCATTACCAGTATTTTAAAATCAACCTAAGTAGAAGCTTTGTACAACTGAAGCATTAACTCCTCTTTCCCTACCCCCAATCTGGCCCCTGGTAAAATATACTCCAGATTCTAACTCTATGAATTTGCTTTTTCTAATTATTTCGTATCAGTGAAATCATGCAATATTTGTCCTTTTCTGTCTGGGTCATTTCACTCAGCATAATGTCCTCAAGGTTCATCCATGGTGTCACATGTATCAGAATGCCATTCTTTTTTATTGCTGAATAGTATTCCATTATATGTAAATACCATATTTTAGTTACCCATTCATTGGTTGGTGGACATTTGGGTTGCTTTTATCTTTTGGCAGTTGTGAATAATGCTGCTATGAACATTGATGTGCAAGTATCTGTTTGTATCCCAGCTTTCAGTTCTTTTGTGTATATACCTAAAAGTGGAATTACTAGGTCACATGGTAATTCTATACTTAATTTTCTGCAGAACTACAATATTGTCTTCCATAGCAGTTGTACCATTTTACATTCCCACCAACAATGAATGAGTGTTCCTATTTCTCCACATCTTTTTTTTTTTTTTTAAAGATTTATTTTTATTTATTTAATTCCCCTCCCCCGGTTGTCTGTTTTCTGTGTCTTTTTGCTGCGTCTTGTTTCTTTGTCCGCTTCTGTTGTCGTCAGCGGCACAGGAAGTGTGGGCGGCGCCATTCCTCGGCAGGCTGCTCCCTCCTTTGCGCTGGGCGGCTCTCCCTATGGGTGCACTCCTTGCGCGTGGGGCTCCCCTACGCGGGGGACACCCCTGTGGGTCGCGGCACTCCTTGCGCGCATCAGCACTGCGCATGGGCCAGCTCCACACGGGTCAAGGATGCCCGGGGCTTGAACTGCGGACCTCCCATGTGGTAGACGGACGCCCTAACCACTGGGCCAAAGTCCGTTTCCTATTTCTCCACATCTTTTTCAACACTTGTAGTTTTCTGTTTTTGTATTTTTGAAAAAATAGTGGCCATTCTAGTAGGTGTAAAATATCTCATTGTGGTTTTGATTTGCATTTCCCATATGGGTAAAATGTTGAACATCTTTTCATGTGCTTTTTAGCCATTTGTATTTCCTCTTTGGAGAAATGTCTATTCAAGTATTTTGCCCATTTTTAAATTGTGTTGTTTGTTTTTTATTGTTGAGTTGTATGATTTCTTCATGTATTCTAGATATTAAATGCTTATCAGA
The DNA here is from genome assembly GCF_030445035.2 of Dasypus novemcinctus. Classification (NCBI taxonomy): domain Eukaryota; kingdom Metazoa; phylum Chordata; class Mammalia; order Cingulata; family Dasypodidae; genus Dasypus; species Dasypus novemcinctus. Next base: position 81,785,153 of record NC_080681.1, on the reverse strand, counting down.
AAAGTGGTTTCCAAATATTTTTTCCCATTAAGTAGATGGTCTTTTCAATTTCTTGACAAAGTTCTTTGATGCACAAAAGTTTTTCATTTTGATGAGATCTCACTTATCTATTTTTTTTGTTTTGTTGCCTATGCTTTGGGTGTAAAGTCTAAGAAACCACTGCCTAACACATGATCGTAAAGGTGCTTCCCTACATTTTCTTCTAAGACTTTTATAGTCCTGGTTTGTATATTTAAGTCTTTGATGCATTCTGAATTAAATTTTGTTTATGGTGTGAGATAGGCACCTCCCCTTCGTTCTTTTGCATATGAATATCTAGTTCTCCCAGCATCATTTTTTGAAGATTATTCTTTCCCAATTAAGCAGACTTGGTAGCCTCATCAGAAATCAATTGTTGAGCTTCCCTGGCCACAGGGGATTATTACCATGTGTTAATCAGTGATACATCTGGAGAAAGAACTTGTCCAATAGGGGAAAATATTAAATAAAATAAGGTTTTATATCTAAGAGATTTCAAAGTGAGTCAGGAGGTCATTCCAGAGGTTACGTTTATGCAACTTTCAGTCAGACTTCACGAAAGTGCTCCTGAAGGCTCTAGGGATGTCCAGACACCATAAGCCAAGCTACATGCCATTCAGTGGGCCCTATCTGGAAATATATATAAATCTATTTTCCCAATATAACCTAGTTTTACTCATTTATAAATCCCCTAATCATGATTCTTCTACTTCTTTTATCTCAACCTATAATTTTCAGTTTACCTGTTAAATGTATTTCTCAGAGACTTAAAATCTTCAGATTGTTCATATGCCAGGTGAGCACTGAAACCCAGCAGATATGCGGTCAACTCCTACTCTCCAGCTCTTCAGGCCTACCCTGGACAGCTAACAAAACAACGAGGATGGACCAGCTCCACCCCAAAATGAGTATCTTCAACCTTAAGCAAAATAATTCCATTCTTCTGCCTCATAATATCTCCATCCCTTTTCAGCCTTAAGTCAGAGCAGACCTTGTCCCAAACCCCTCAAGACTGAGGAATGAACAAAACTGGGGGAGTGAAACCACTGACCAAAACAGACTTATCGTTATAGTAGCTATTATTTTGTATTTACTGGTTAACTTGTAACATTGACATAAATAATAATTTTTTTTAAAAAAGAGCAAGATATGTAAAGAGATACAGTGGTACCAGTCTGCCATCTACAATAAGCAAAAAAAAAAAAGGGGTGGGATGGAGGGAATCTGCATGTGAATTATGGTGAGAATTTTGTCAAGTTATGAATAAATACCATTTTGATTTAAAAAATCAATTGGCTATAGATGTCTGGGTCTATTTCTGAACTCTCAAATCAATTCCATTGGTCTATATACCTATCCTTCTGCCAGTTCCATGCTGTTTTGACCTCTGTAGCTTTGTAACAAGTTTTAAAGTCAGTAAGTGTGAGTCCTTCAACTTTGTTCTTCTTTTCAAGATGGTTTTGGCTATTTGGTACCCTTTATTTTTCCAAATAAATTTGATAATTGGATTTTACATTTCTGCAAAGAAGACTATTAGGATTTTGATGAGATTGCATTGAATCTGTAAATTGCTTTGGGTAGAATTCACATCTAAACAATATTTTGTCTTCCAATCCATAAGCATGGTATATGTCTTTCCATTTATTTAGGTCTCTTTGATTTCTTGTAACATTGTTTTGTTTATTGTGGTCACCTCACCAGCACTACTTCCTAGCATCATGCCAAGTACATGGTAAGCATCCAGAAATATGTGTTGAAGGAAAAAGAAGTAGAATAAATGTAGAATTAAGAAATCCTTTTTTTTAACAAATCAGTTTTATTGGTACATATCATTAAAGCATACAATTCATCCAAAGTGTGCAATCAATGGTATTCAGTATAATCACATAACTGTGCATTCATCACTTTAATCATTATTAGAGCACTTTAATTATTTCAATAATAATAATAAACAACAAAAAACAAACAAGAGAATTCCTTTTTTGTAACCACCAATGTACTACCTAACTTGAAATAATTTGTGAAAATTTTCTGAGGAATAGGTTATTTACATAATCTCCAAGTATCACCCTTAAGATTATTTATTAATTACAAAGGGAAAATTTATCATTACAATGGGGAGATCTTTTGGATACCACTTTAACCAAGTGACCAAACTTAGCAAGATGATAATGGGATTAACTGATATTATGTGCTTCCTCATATGATACAATGAAAAATACACACTATAACCTACAAAGTATTCTTACCAAAAATGTTTAACCTGAATCTAATTTTGAAAACTCATTAAGACAAATCCAAATTATGAGAAATTCTACAGGACAATTGGCTAGACTCATTAAAATATAAAAATTAAGAAAGGAAAAAAAGCAGGGGAAACTATTATAAATTAAAATTAACTAAAGAGATAAGATATGTAGCAACAATGCATGACCTTTTTTCCCCTCTAAACAAATGTTACAGCAGCTTTATTCATAACAGTGAAAACTGGAAACAGCTCAGAGTCCTTCAGTGGGTGAATGGCCAGATAAACATCCCTACCTTGGAATATTACTCAGCAATAAAAAGGAACAAATTATTGAGCTATGTGTATTTATATATAACCTTGGATGAATCTCCAGGGAATTATGCTGAGTAAAAAAAGCCCCTTCTATTACATTCTGTATGATCCTACTCATATAGTATTTTTAAAATGACAACATTTTAGAAATGGAGAACACATTTCTAGCTGCCAGGAGTAATGGATGGATGAGGGATACAAGAATGAATTGGGTGGTGATTATAAACAGGCAACACACAGAATTCTTGTGGTAATAAAACAGTTCTGTATCTTGACTATGGTGATTGATACACAAACCTACAAGTGATAAAGTTGTATAAGACTAACTACACACACACAAATGAGTATAGTAAAATTAGGAAAATGTGAACATGGTGCATTGCATCAATGCCATTATCCTATTCATGATACTGTACTATAGTTTAACAATGCATGATCTTAATTTGGATCCTCAATATAAGACATTTGACTATGTAATGTATATTGGAGAAGATTATCATATTAATGTTAAATTTCGTGGGTGAAATAATGGCTCTGTGATTGTGTAGGAGAATGTCCTTATCTTTAGAAAATACCAAGAGCTGGTATTTTGAAAAGATTAATAAAACTTAAAAACTTCTAGTTAGATTGATGAAGAAATAGAGGGAAACAAAATATTACCAATACCAGAAATAGATTAGGAATATATTACATAGTTAAAGGAAAAAGAATTTATTATGAACACATTTATGCCAAAAAATTTAACAACCTGAATAAAAAAGACACATTTCTTGAAGAAAAAGAAACTCCCAAAATGGAATCAAGAAGGAATAATATATCTGAACAGCTGACTAGACTTTTAGCTATTAAAGAAATTGAATTCCTAATTTAAAACATTCCTACAAATGAAACTCCAGACACAGATGACTTTACTGGTTATTTTATTAAATTTTAAGGAAGAACTACTAACCCTACTATGGCAGTTTGGTATTATTTATGAATTACAAAAAGATATTGATTATGTTTTAAAGTGGTCTGTTCCTCTGGGCATGATACCCTTTGATTGATTTAAATTGAAAGGTTTAGGTTTACTTGATTAAATCAAGATTAGGGTTTGATTCAACATCATTAGGGTGTGCAGGATTAAGTCTCCTTGGTGGGCCATATAAATGGATGCTCAATCAAGAACACAGAAGTAGATACACAGAAAAGATACACAGAGAAAGAGAGACAGCTCCATAGACATGGCCCAGAGATGAGCTATTCACCTAATAATTTGCAGCACTGAGGAAGCCCCCAGAAGAGAGATGAGTCCTCCAGCCTACAGCTGAGATCAGAAGGACCTGGGACTGAGAGATCTTAAGAGGGAAGAGGGGGAAAAAAAAGAAGGAAGGAGGAGGAAGGTTGAACCCTGGCAGACACGGCCCACTATCTTGCTTCAACATGTGGCAAATAACTTTGGGTGATAAATCAACCTTGAGGTGGGCTCTTTAAGGCCTTGTATCTATAAGCTTTTACCCCAAATAAACACCCTTTATAAAAACCAACAGATTTCTGGAATTTGCACCAGCATCCCTTTGGCTGACTAATATGCCTACACAAACTCTTCTAGAGAATAAGGGGAGTAGAAATGCTTTCCAATTCATTTTATGATAGCAGCATTACCCTGTTCACCAAAAATCAGGCATTACAAGGAAACAAAACTGCAGAATATCCCTCATGAACATAGAAGCAAAAAATCTTAACAAAATATTAGCAAATGAGTATAACAATATGTAAAAAGGTTAATACAGCATGACCAAGTGAGATTTAGCACAGAAGGTTTAACATTCAATGGCAGTTAATATAATTTGCTACAACAAAATACAGGATATCAAATATCATATGATCGTCTCAATAGACGCAGAAAAGCATTTGCAAAAGTCAACATCCACTTACGATTTTTCAAAAACTCTAAAAAATAGTAATAAAATGGAGCTTCCTTAAATTTAAAAGGATGTATACAAAATGTACAGCTAACCTCATAATTAATGTTTAAAGACTGATTCTCCACTATTATCATTTATGAGGCAAGGATGTGCACTTTCACCACTTGCATTCAGTGTTGCATTGGAGATACTAGCCAGTGCAATAAGGCAAGAAAAAAAAATAAAAGGCATAGAGATTAGAAAGGAGGTTGCTTAATGATAAAACAAATTACTTAAATACGTGCATGCCCTGTACACTGAAAACCACAAATACAGTGATAAAATTTGAGAAGACTCAGATAAGTGGAGAGATAAACTAAATTCAGGTACTCAATACCAATAAGAGGTTCATCTCCTCAAATTAATTTATAGACTCAATACAATCACATTCAAATTCCCAGAAGGTTTCTTTTTGGTAGAAAGTGACAAAGTGATTCTAAAATTAATATGAAAATGCAAAGTACCTAGAAGAGTCAAAATAGATTTGAAGAGAGGAATAAATTGGGATTACTTACTACCTGATTTCATGGGGAGATATATAGATTAATGGAACAGAAAATGGTTTCCAGAAAAGTACTATGCATTATGATCAATTGATTTTTCACAAACATATCAAGATAATTTGAAACTCTTACAGCCCAATAATAAAAAGACAACCTAATAAGAGCAATTCTACTCCTAAGTATACCCCTCAAAGTTCCTGAAAACAGGAACTTGAACAGATACTGGTACATCAAGGTTCATAGCCAAAAGGTGGAAACAACCTACGTGTCCATCAACAGATGAATGGATAAACAATGTAATGTATTTCCATTACAATGACATACAGCCATAAAAAGGAAATTATTTTTTTCAAGATTTATTTTTATTTATTTCTTTCCCCCATCCCCCACCCCCATTGTCTGCTCTCTGTGTCCATTTGCTATGTGTTCTTCTGTGTCCTCTTGCACCCTCAGTGGCACCAGGAAACTTCATCTTTTTGTTGCATCATCTTGCTGCATCAGCTCTCTGTGTGTGCGGCACCACTCCTGGATGGGCTGTGCTTTTTTCATGCAGGGTGTCTCTCCTGGCAGGGCACACTCCTTGCATGTGGGGCGCCCCCATGCAAGGGTGCCCCTGCGTGGCACAGCACTCCTTGCGCACGGCAGCTCTGTGCATGGGCCAGCTCACCACATGGTTCAGGAGGCCCTAGGTCTCAAACCATGGACTCTCTCATATGGTAGGCAGACATTCTATCAGTTGAGCCATGTCGCTTCCCAGGAAATTCTGATATATGCTACAACATGCATGAACGTGTTAAAATGTTGAAAGCATTGTGCTAAGTGAAGTAAACCATACAGAAAAGACAAATATTATATGATTCTCCTTGTATGAAATACTAAAATAAGCAAATTTGTAGAGACAGAAAGTAGATCAAAGGTTGCTAGGAGCTGAGAGGAAGGGGAAATAGGGAGCTATTGTTTATTGGAAAAAGAGATTCTGTTTGCAATAATGAAAAAGTTTTGGTAATTAATGCAGGTGTTGGTACCACAAAATCGTAAATGTAATTAATGCCACTGAATTGTAAACTCAAAAATGGTTAAAATTGCGAATTTTATATTATTTGGTACCACAATAAGAAAAAACATTAAAAATGGGTAAAAAGGATTTGCATAGACATTTCTTTAAAGAAGGTATACAGATGGTCAACAAATACATGAAACAATGCTCAATATTATTGGTCTTAAGGGAAATGTAAATCAAAACCACAGTAAGATGCCACTTCACACCCGCTAGGATGGCTATAAGAAAAAAACACAGACAACAGAGCAAGTATAGCTCAGTGGCTGAGCCCTGGCTTCAAACATACAAGGTCCCAGTTTCAGTCCCCTGTACCTCCTAAAAAAATACAGACAATAAATAAAAAGAGTTGACAAGGATGTGGAGAAATTGGGATGCTCATTCATTGATGGTGGGAATGTAAAATAGTGCAAGCACTTTGGAAAAAGCTTAGAAAATAAGTTTGTGCATGAACTCCTAGCAGATTTTTCATAATAGCCCATAATTAGATACAATACAAATGTCTATCAACTGGTGAATGGATAAGCAAATGTGGTATGTCATACAATAAAATAGTGTTCAACGTAAAAATAATGAACTTATTGAAACACACAATATGTATGAGTATAAAAAATGTTATACTGTGAATTCTGGTCCACCAAAATGGTGGCATAAGACAATCCAGGGTGCTGTTCCTTCACAAAATTTTCAAAAAATAGCAAAAATTGGCAGAGCTGTCTTTCTCAGAAATCTAGGAAACAGAAAGAGGACTGCAGTAACTTGAAGGGTGCCCAATCAAGAAAACACAGTTTAAAAATGGTAGGAGAAGCTTATGGTGCCTTAGACGCCTTCTCCACCCTCTCCCTGGTGCAGTATGGAACCAGCCTGTTTCCCCATTGTGGTCCCTGGCCCTGTTCCAAAATGATCAGCATAACCCCTATGCGCATAACATGCCTGTATCTCAGAGGCAATCTGAAAGATTGAATCAGGAAACTTGTCTCTGGCTTACCCTCCAAGAACTTGCTCTGTAGGAGGAAGCAGACTGCAAATAGCTAAAGTAATATAAGAAACAACTAAGTCAAAACAGTCTGGGCATAGACTTAGCTTCTTTAAGTCATAATAGAGCTTCTGGGAGGGGGAGAAAGTATATTTCATAGGGAGAAGAGATTTGAATTCATGTAAACGGGGAATTCCTAAGGCAATGAACAAGCACAAGCCCAGAACATGACTAAGGCTTGGCAAAAATGGAGAGAACATGGTGCTTCACATTTGTCTCAGGCTGATCATGATATGAAAGCTAAATTCTGATAGGAGAGCACCAGCCAACAAAGAACCAATTTGCAAAGACTGTGAAAAGTGCTCCCCCACCCCCCATTGGTATGCTTGTTTTTATTAGCTCCTGGTACTCAAGGAAATCTCTGTCATATCATTAAATTGGATACAAACTTAAGGAACAGACTGCTCAGGGACTGAATTCCAGAGTTAAAACCTTAAAATATTAAAATATACAGTGTGCAAAAAAAGATTGCATGAAAAACAAAGAAACAGAAAATGATGGCCCATCCAAAGGAACAAGATAAAAATCTAGAAACAATCAATGAAGAAGACCAGACTTTGGACATATCAGACAAAGTTTAAAAAAAGATCCTCAATATGCTCAAGGAGATAAAGAAAAACACAGAGAAGGAACCAAAGGTTCAGAAAACAATGAATGAATAGTAAGAGAATCTCAGCAAAGAGTAGAAATTTTAAAAAAGAACTAAACACAATAACTGAAATGAAAAGTTCCCTAAATAGTTTCAACTGCAGATTGAAGCTGGCAGAAAGAATTAGTGAACTCAAAGACAAGACAATTGAAATGGTTCACATTGAGAAGCAGAAAGAAAAGAGAATTTTAAAAAGTGTGCTTGAGACACCATCAAGTACACCAATATACACATTATAGTAATCCCAGAAGGAGAAGAAAGAGAGAAGGGATGGAAGGAATATTCAAAGAAATAATGGCAGAATACATTCCAAATTTAATAAAGACATGAGTATGCATATTCAAGACACAAAATAAAAATATTGTATGATTTCAGTGATATGAAGTAATTAGAATAAGCAAATCCATAGAGTCAGAAACTAGAATAGAGTTTACCAGGGGCCAGGATGGGGTAGTGAATGGAGAATTAATGCTTAATTAGGTTTGAATGTAACATTAAAAAAATAAATAATGACAAAAAAGAAAAAGAAAAAAATGCTTAATTAGGACAGAGTTTCAATTGGGATGATGGAAAGTTTTGGTACTAGATGGTGGTAATAGTAGCCCAATATTTTGAATGTGACTAGCACCACTGAATTATGTATTTGGATGTGGATAAAAGGGGAAATACTATGTTATACATGTATTAATATAACAAAAATTTTAAAATATGATAGTACTGTACAACCCAAACAGTGAACCCTAACATAAACTATGGACTACACTTAATAGTATAATTATAATACTATTGTTTCATCAATGGTAACAAAGATACCACACTAATGCAAAGTGCTAATAATAGGGAAAACTGTGTGTGTAAGTGGAAGTATACGGGAACTCTGTATTTTCTACATGTCTTTTGTAAACTGACAACTTTTCTAATAAAAATTTTAAAAAATATAGTGAGCAGAGGAAGCTGGACCAAAACTATGCAATTACATGTTTCCATTTAAACGAAATTTTTGAAAAGATATAACTAATATGCAGTGATAGAAAATATATCAATTTTTGCTTGGGCCTGGGGTGGTGGGGAAAATGGCTGGAGATTGACAACAAAAGAGCACAAGGGAATTTTGGGATAATGGAAATGTTTTATGTGTTGATTGAGTTAGTGGTTACAGTTGTTTATACATTTTTCACAACTTATCAAATTGTGCACTTAAAACTCGTGCATTTTGTGTTATACCTCTATAATGTTGGTTAAAACTTTATCTCTGTAATTCCCATATTAAAAGACTAAAGATGAATATCATATGATCTCAGTAAGTGCAGAAAGAGAATTTTACTAAATTCAACATCCTTTCAGGACACAAAACTCTCAGGATACTAGAAATAGAAGAAAACTTCAGTCTGATAAACAGCATAAAATAGTGAAAGATTGGAAAGATCAGGCACAATGCTAGGGTATCTACCCTTATTGTATCTATTCCGTTGTGTTCCAGAGATCTTAGCCAGAGGTATAAGAGGTGGACAAAGACATAGATTCTGGAGAGGAAGAAATAAAACATTCTTTACTCATAAACTGTCTGATCCCATTTGGATAAAACCTCAAGTTATCTGTAAAGAATTTACAAGAACTACTAAGTGAATTTTGCAAAGTCAGGATATTGGTCAATGTACAAAAATAGTATCTCTATTTTCTAGCAAAAACAGCATCAAAATCATGAATAACTTAGGGATAACTTTAAGTATGTGCAATATCCGTACACTTAAAAATAAAAGTCATTGCAGAAAGAAATTAAAGACTGACAATACTAAATGCTGGTGAGGATGCAGAACAAGTATTCTCATTGCTGTTGGGAATACAAATGGTACAATCACTTTGGAAAACAATTTGCAGTTTCCCATAAAGGTAAACACATGCTTGACATATTATCAGCATTTCCACTTCTAGGTATTTACTTGAGTCAATTAAAAATGTATATTGACACAAAAATATGTACATGAATATTTATAGCAGCTTTATTCATCATCACCTAAAATTGGAAACAACATAATAGTCTCTTAACAGAGAAATGGGTAAACAAATTATGGTATATCCATACAATACTACTCACAAAAATAATGTGTGTGAGAGAAGGCATGAATGATTGCTTTACACTACAACATGGTGTATTCTTAAACATGGATTAAGCTTAAATGCATTCGGCTAAGTGAAAGAAGCCATTTATATAACATTCTAGAAAATGCTAAACTATTAGGATGGAAAAAAAATCAGTAGTTGCTAGGGGTTGGTAATGAGTGGAGGAAATAATGAAAATGGGTCACAAGTGTAATGGAACTGTTCTTTATGATAATGTGACAGTGGATACATGACTGAGCATTTGACAAAATTCATATAGCTAAAAATCACATAGTCTGAATGTTACTGCCTATGAATTTAAGAAAAATCATTCAGGATATCAGGAGAATTCTGCTTAGAATGTAGATTGGGACAAATGAATCTAATCATATTACAAATGTGTGACATAACCTAATTGAAAGGAGTTTGGAACTAAAACTTGACCTAAGTAACTTTGGAAAACTGTGTTTGACTGGATACCATAAGCCTAAAGACAAAAAGAACTTTACACAAACAGTGTAGACTGGGTGATAAATTTGTTTTGCAAAGGGGTATGGGTTAGCAAGTCCAAAACTATTTGACATGTATATCAGGGTTGGACAAATAAGAAATGATATTGTAGACAACCAGAGCCAGTTTTTGCTGTCAGAAAAAGAAGTTACTGTTAAGATTTTATTCCCATATTTATTTATTTTTCTTGACAAGAAAAACAAGATCTCTGGCTTAGACGTTTTATACATTCACAAAACATCTTAGCAACACCAATTCTTCATGCCCTAATTCTCCACTGGGGTGAGAAAATGAGGGTCACATATCATTTGTGCACACATTAGAGAGGGGCTGCCCCATAAGAGAGGAGCCCTGGAATTACAAGGCCAAGAGCTTATACAGGGCAACTGTCACATTTACCCTTCCTCCCATCTGCAGGGAAAGAGTGAGTCCTATACTCTGGAATGTAAACAAATCCTCTCTAGGAAAGAAAGTGGTGAAAGAGAAAATGATGTTTCCTAGGTTTATAATTCTTGGAATGAAAGTAAATAGCTCCAAGGGAGATAAAACTTTAAATCCCTCAGCAGCAATACATTATTTCTAACTTCAAATGTATGTTTACTATTCAATAATCCTTTAACTCAAATGCCAGTGCACTTGCTAAAACAAAACAAAACCCAAAAAACCCAAACCATGCAGAAACATCAAATGTTTATGGTCCAATAGTTTTAAATAAGCAAGGAGGTAAGGCAAGAATAAACCCTTTCATTCTAGATAAGACTAAGAGATATCAGTATAAACCCTTGTTTATTTTAATATATGTACAGATATATAGATATGGAAATATAGATAGATATGTGTGTATACGTGGGTTAGTATACATGCATATATATACTAGCTTTGGCTGCTAAGAGGGTCTAGAAGCAGTGACAGCCCATTAGAAATAAGCACACCTATCCCTATATCTTGGTTTCTAAATACCATTCTCCAATAAAAGGGACCAGGGCTCCTTGAAGAAGTTACTTATTCTAGAGCTGAGGTAGGGAAAATGCAATATGAATCTACAGAATCTTGTAGTGCCAGAAAATAAGGAAGTTTTCTGAAAAAGAAAAAAAAAGGATGAGGATATGTAAAAAAGACATAGGAATCAAATTGAATGAGCTCCCAAAGGCCAAAAATGGAATAATTTAAGAAACAAAATATTTACAGTACTATTGGATTATAACCCAAAGAATAAAAGAAACATCACTGAATCCATACTGATATAAATGATTGAATAAATAAATAAATGGGAGAGAAAGGACAAATCTTCCTTACAGAAGAATCCCAAATAATAAATGCATGAGGAATAAAAATAGCCACTAGAACATCACAGTTATATATTGCTATAGTCAAGATTCACTAATGAATGCTAAATTTAGGAGTGAAGGAAGCGGACTTGGCCCAGTGGATAGGGTGTCTGTCTACCACATGGGAGGTCCGTGGTTCAAACCCCGGGCCTCCTTGACCTGTGTGGAGCTGGGCCATGCACAGTGCTGATGAGCACAAGGAGTGCTGTGCCACACAGGGGTGTCCCCCGCGTAGGGGAGCCCCATGCGCAAGGAGTGCACCCTGTAAGGAAAGCCGCCCAGTGTGAAAGAAAGTGCAGCCTGCCCAGGAATGGTGACGCACACACAGAGAGCTGACACAGCAAGATGACGCAACAAAAAGAAACACAGATTCCCATGCCGCTGACAACAACAGAAGCGGACAAAAGAAGAACATGCAGCAAATGGACACAGAGAACAGACAACCGGGGGTGGGGGTGGGGTGGACAGGGAAGGGGAGACAAACAAACAAACAAACAAATTAATTAATTAATTTAGGGAGTGAAACCTTAGGAGAGAAAAAGATATTTGCATGCTTCTGGATATCTCTCTGAGATTCTATCTATCTATCTATCTATCTATCTATCTATCTATCTATCTATCTATCTATCTATCATCTATCTATCTCTCTGATGGATTTAGCATATCCATAAATTCTTTGATATTGCTCCCTCCAGGAGATGGAGCTTAATTCCCCTTACCTTGAGTATAGGAACATTTAGTGACTTGCTTCTAAGGAATAGAGTATAGGAAGGGAAAAATATTAACTTTACCATGGAAAAACTGGCAGACATCACTTTAACAAAATGATCACTAGTAATGCCATGTTAATATCATGTACTCCATGATATGATATGAGAAGGCCATTTCTCTTCTGTGTTATTCTCCCCCAAATAACCTCAGCATAGTAGGTTGAATTGTATACCCCACTTTAGGCATATTATTTTTTTGTTCTTGTTTTACTTTTATATATATATATATATATTTTTTTTAAATTTATTTAATTTATTTCTCCCTCACCCTGTTCCCCCCATTGTCTGCTCTCTGTATCCATTCACTGTGAGTTCTTCCATGTCTGTTTGTATTCTCATTAGGTGCCTTCGGGAACTGATCCTGGGTCCTTCTGAAGTGGGAGAGAGACTATTACTCTTTTGCGCCACCCTATCTCCCAGTTCTGCTATGTCTTCTTATTTCCTCTGCTCTGTATCTCTCTCTCTTTTTTAAAAGATTTTTTTTATTTATACCTCCCCACCCCCCCACCCCCATTGTCTGCTCTCTGTGTCCATTTGCAGTGAGTTCTTTTGTGTCTGCTCGTATTCTCATTAGGTGGCTCTGGGAACTGATCCTGGGAACTTCCGGAGTGGGAGAGAGGTGATTACTCTCATGCCACCTCAGCTCCCCTGTTCTGCTACATCTTCTGTGTCTCTTGTTGCATCATCTTGCTGCACCAGCTCTCTGCATTGGCCAGCATTCCTGTGTGGGTGGCTTTTCCCACATGAGGCAGCATTCCCACGCAGGGTGGCTCTCCTATGCAGGGCCGCATTCCCGCAAGGGCTGGCACTCCATGTGGTTCAGCTTGCCCTCACCAGGAGGCCCTGGACCTCCTATATGGTAGATGGGAGGCCAATTGGTTGAGTCACATTCGTTTCCCTGCTCTGTGTCTCTTGTTGCATCATCTTGCTGCACCAACTTTCAGCATTGGCTGCTACTCCTGTGCAGGGAGGCTTTCTGTGCTGGGCAGCATTCCCATGCAGGGGGGCACTCCGCATGGATCAGCTCACCACATGGGCCAGCTTGCCTTCACCAGGAGGCCTTGGGCATCGAACCCTGGACCTCCTATATGGTAAATGGGAGCCCAATTGGTTGAGCCACATCTGTTTTCCTTTTTTTGTTTGTTTTTAAAGAAGCTTTAGATTAAATAAAACTTACACAAAAAATATAGGAAAGGTGTGGGGAGGGGTCCACCTGGGGCATGCCTCTAATGCATATGACTATGTCAAGAATTCATGGGGCATTGTCTTGGTGGTTAGAGAACCACACAATAACCAAAAGAATATTGAATTCCCATCCTGGGGAATCTTGCCTACATTCTCTAATAAAATGATGAGAATCCCCTGAGTACATGGGCAGTTCTAGAAGACAGACCATTATGCCAGACCCTCGATATTGATGATTGTACTCATGAACCTTTTCTTGGGAAATTGAAATTTAGCCTAGTATTATATATTATCTGAGAGTTCCCTCCAGAAAGCCTCCTTGTTGCTCAAATGTGGCCTCTCTCTAAGCCAAACTCACCATATAAATACATTACCTTCCCCTCGGCATGGGACATGACTCCCAGGGATGAGCATCCCTGGCACTGAGGGATTATTACCAAGTGCCAATTAGCAATGCATCTGGAAAAAGACCTTGACCAAAAGAGAAATATTAAATACACATGAGGGAAACGGACTTTGGCCCAGTGGTTAGGGCGTCCGTCTACCATATGGGAGGTCCGCGGTTCAAACCCCGGGCCTCCTTGACCCGTGTGGAGCTGGCCATGCGCAGTGCTGATGTGCACAAGGAGTGCCGTGCCATGCAAGGGTGTCCCCCGCGTGGGGGAGCCCCACGCGCAAGGAGTGTGCCCGTGAGGAAAGCCGCCCAGCGTGAAAAGAAAGAGCAGCCTGCCGAGGAATGGCACCACCCACACTTCCCGTGCCGCTGACGACAACAGAAGCGGACAAAGAAACAAGACGCAGCAAACAGACACCAAGAACAGACAACCGGGGAGGGGGGGGAATTAAATAAATAAATAAATCTTAAAAAAAAAAATAAAATAAAATAAATACACATGAGTTTATATATATATATATATATATTTTTTTTTTTTTTAAGATTTTTAATTTATTTCTCTCCCCTTCTCTGCCCCCTCCCCCTAGTTGTCTGCTCTCTGTGTCCATTTGCTGTATGTTCTTCTGTGTCTGCTTGTATTCTTGTCAACAGCACTGGGAATCTGTGTCTCTTTTTTTTGTTGCATCATCTTGCTGTGTCAGCTCTCCGTGTGTGTGGCACTACTCCTGGGCAGTCTGCACTTTTTTCATACTTGGAGGCTCTCCTTATGGGGTGCACTCCTTGTGCATGGGGCTCCCCTGTGCAGGGGACACCCCTGCATGGCATGGCACTCCTTGGGCACATCAGCACTGTGTGTGGGCCAGCCCATCACATGGGTCAGGAGGCCCTGGGTTTGAACCCTGGACATCCCATGTGGTAGGCAGACGCTCTATCCATTGAGCCAAATCTGCTTCCCCACATGAGTTTTTATGGCTAAAAGATTCAAAGTGACTCAGGAGGTCATTCCAGAGGTTACACTTATGCATGTCTCAGCAAGATCTGATTGAAAAACTCCACAGTAAACAGTGCCTCAAACTGTGGGGCTTCTGAGGGCTCTAGAGACATCTTAGACACTATAAGCAAGGCAGACAAGCTCAGAAATTCAGCAGTGGACCTTACTTTGGAACATAATCTTAATCCATGTCCTTGTGCATGTGAGCCCATTGTAAATAAGACCTCTTAAATGATATTTTTAGTTAAGGTATGGCCCACCTAAACAAGAGTGAATCTTAATTTGGATTATTGGAGGCCTTATAAAGAGAAAGTCACAGGAAGAAGCTAGAAGCAGGAATTCAGAAAGGGGGGGACATCCCATGTGATAGGAAAGTCAAGGGACCCTAAGGATTGCTGGCAAACCAGCATCCAAACAATACCAACTCAGGAAAGAAGCAAGCTTTTAGCCTCAGAAGCTATGAGATAATAAATTCCTATTGTTTAACTGAACCCATTCATCCTACTTACCCTACTTACAATGGCTTCACACTCAAAGGAATGGATTAACTTTAAGAACATACTTTTCTGGGGTACATATACTCAAATCTATCATCTATCTATCTATCTATCTATCTATCTATCTATCATCTATCAATCTATCATCTATCTATCTATTTATCTAATCTATATAGCAAGTATTATTGGTTAGTATGTGACTTGTCTATTCATTTTCTTAATGATGTCTTTTTAAAAAATATATTTTTAATTTATTTTTAAAAGATACATAGATCACACAAAATGCTACATTAAAAAATATAGGGGATTCCTATATGCCCCACTTCCTGCAGCCCCTACATTTCCCATATCAACAACTTCTTTCCTTAGTATGGTACATTCATTGCAATTAATGAACATATTTTGGACCACTGCTACACAGCATGGATTATAGTTTACACTGTAGTTTACACTCTTTCCCAGTGAATTCAGTAGGTTATGGCAGGATATACAATACCCTGCATCTGTTCTTGCAATGTCATTCAGGACACTCCGAGTCGCAAAAATGCCCCTATATTATACCTCTTTTCCCTCTCCCTGCGTTCAGCACCACACAGCCCAGTAGCATCATTGAACCACTGTTATGCCCATCCACTGCACAACATAGATTTTGCTCCTATGGGTCTTGGCTCACAACCTTCTTCTCCCTTTCTGTCTCCTGTAAACCTATCTTCCAGATTCTAGCGCTGTGAGTCTGCTCAAATTGCTTAATGCATACCAGTGAGGTCATGTAATATTTGTCCTTCAGTTGCTTCACTCAACATAAGATCTTTAAGATTCATCCATGTTATCCTGTGTGTTAATACTGCATTCCTTCTTATAGCTGAGTAATATTCCATTGTATGTATATACCACAATTTGTTTATCCATTCATCTGTTGATGGACATTTGGGTTATTTCCAACTTTTGGCAATAGCGAATAATCCTGCTATGAGCATTGGTGTGCATATATCTGTTGTGTCCCTGCTTTCAATTCTTCTGGGTATATACCCAGCAGTGGGCTTGCTGGATCATATGACAGTTCTATAGTTAGTTTTCTGAGGAACCACCAAACTGTTCTCCACAAAGGTTGCACCATTCTACATTCCCACCAGCAGCAGATAAGTGTTCCCATTCCTCCATATCCTCTTCAACACTTGTAGTCCTCTCTCTTTTTTTTTAACAGCCACCAGTCTAATGGGTGCAAAATGATACCTCATCGTGGTTTTGATTTGCATCTCCCTAATAGCTAGTGAAGCTGAGCATCTTTTCATGTGCTTTTTAGCCATTTGTATTTCTTCTTTGGAGAAGTGTCTATTAAAATCTCTTGCCCATTTTTAAAATGGGTTGTTTGTCTTTTCATTTTTGAGGTATATGATTTCTTTATTAATGCTGGATATTAGACCCCTATCAGATATATGGTTACCAAATATTTTCTCCCATTGATTAGACTGCCTTTTCACTTCCTTGACAAACTCCTTTGAGGTGTGAAAGTTTTTAATTTTGCAGAGGTTCCATTTATCTATTTTTTCTTTTGTTGCTTGTGCTTTGGGTGTAAAGTTCATGAAAACATTTCCTAATATGAGGTCCTGTAGATGCTTCCCTAGATTATTTTCCAAGATCTTTATGGTTTTGGCTCTTATCTTTATATCTTTGGTCCATCTTGAGTTGATTTTTGTATAAGATGTGAGGTGATAATTCTCTCTCATTCTTTTGTTTATGGATATCAAGTTCTCCAAGCACCATTTGTTGAAAAGGTCATTCTCTCCTAGTCAATTGGGCTTGGTGGTCTTGTCAAATATCAGTTGACTGTATATGTGGGGATCTGTATCAGAGCTCTCAATTTGGTTCCATTGGTCAGTATGGCTATCCTTGTGCCAATAACATGCTGTTTTGCACACTGTAGCTTTGTAGTCTGTTTTAAAGTCAGGTAGTGTGATTCCTCTGATTTCATTTTTTTTTTCAATGTTTTTGACTATTTGGGGCCCCTTGCTTTTACAAATAAGCTTCATAGTTTTTCCAATTCAGTCAAAAATGTTGTGGTAATTTTTATTGGAGTTGCGTTAAGTCTGTAAATCAGTTTAGGTAGGATAGACATCTTAATGATGTTTAGTCTTCCTATCCATGAACAGGGAATATTCTTCCATTTACTTAGGTCTCCTTTTTCCCCCCTCTTCTATAAATGTATACTAGACTGTTTTAGTTCACTAGGTTGCTTACGCAAATACCATGAGCTTAAACAGTGGGAATTTATAAGTTTAAGTTTTTTTGAGGTCAGGAAAATGTCCAAATCAAATTATCATCAAGGTGACACTTTCTCTTGGAAGACCATGAACTGACTGCCGACGACCCTTGGTCCTTAGCTTGTCACCTGGCAAGGCACATGGTGGCGTTTCCTGGTTTCTCCCTTCACTTCTGGGTTCCACTGACTTCAGCTTCTGACTGCTCTGTCTGTGACTTTCTCTTTCTGTCTGTCTGAATTTCACTCCATTTATAAAGGATTCCAGTAATCAGATTAAGACTCATACCTTAACTAAAGTAACCTCATCAAAAAGTCCTACTTGCAGTGGGTTCACACCCACACGTATAGATTAGATTTAAGAACATGTTTTTCTGGGGTACATTCAGCTTCAAACCACCACATAGACAAATAAATTTTGGGACAAAGGGGAAAAAACATTATTAGAAAGAAAGATAATAAAGTGGGATTAGCAGTGCAAGAGATTTATTAGCAAAAACATCTGTGAGTAAAAAAGGAATGGAATCAGGGGAAGCTGAGAGAGCCACTGGATCCCAATACTGGTATGATTCTTGCGAAAAAGATAGGGAAGAAAGGATGGATGGGAGGAAGCCAATTAGACTGCAGTGCAGTTCTAAGAACTTTCTGCAAGGCCAATGAAGACTCTCTGAGCCAAAGTTGCTCATAAGAGGATTCTCACTTCTCCCAAAAAATGGTTCTGCCTTAGTATCCCTTCAACACTCATAGTCTAGGAGCATGTGTGGACAGGTTGGCTTTGGCCTGTAGCCAGACATTTGAGAGCTGTATTTTCATGGCTACCAAGGTTGCTAAAATTTTAAATCTTGTCCTTTGTCTCCTTGAACTCAGAATGAATAAAATTTATTCTAAGTCTGTGCCATTTGGGTCCAACCCACAGCATAGAAGATTTCATCTGCCCTGTCCCCCTACCCTTGATGGAACAAAAATTCAATCTTCGTACCCCTCATTCTGTAAGAATGTCAAAAACACTGCTAAGACTCTGAGCAGGTCTCTTCTGGAGTGGCAAAGCTTTCTAAGAATGAAAGTTCCAAATGCTATGCTTATCTTTTTAGACTCATTCTAGAGTCAGACTCTCAAATTTTTAAGCCTTTCTTTACCATCTATGACCTAGGTGATCTTGTACCTCACTTTATCAGGTATGTCAAGATAAACAAGATATTCCAACATACCCTTGAAAGGAAAATTCAATGAGATAGCAAACACACTTTTAAGCTTAATCTACATTACTAACATTTTCATCTCTTAAGTCTAGAGAATCAACAAAACAATAAACCAGACCCCAGTATATAACAATTGCCATTTTCCATGGTGTAAATATTTCTACTAAAGCCAACGTCAAGCTACCAATGTGATACCACTAAATGGGAAGTAGGAAAGAGTTGTGTAGCAACACACACTTGTATTTTCACAATACAATACATTTAAATAACTTCAAAAGTTTAGAATAGTTAATTAGGAATCTATTGAATTTTGGCAATGACCATAGTTTCCACTGTTGAGTTTTGGGTGTTCTTAATATATTTTAGATAATAGTCCTTTGTCAGAGATGTGATTTGAAGATATTTTCTCATACTATGTAGCTTGTGATTTCATCCTCTTATTTGTGTTTTATAGACAGTAAACACTTCGTCAATTTTTCCTTTTATGGATTTTGCCTTTACTGTCAAGTCTAAGCACTCTTGACTTAGTTCTAGATGCTGAAGATTTTCTCATATGTTTTCATATTTTGTACTTTTATATTTTACATTTAAGCCTGTGATCCATGTCAAGTTAATTTTTGTGTGTGAGACTTGGGTTGGGGTTAATTTTCTGCCTATGGATATTCAATTACTCCAGCACTGATTGATGAAAAGTTATTTTTCCTTCATTGAATTGTTTTTGTACCTTGTCAAAAATCAGTTGGGCATTTTTGTGTGGGCCTATTTCTGGGTTTTCTGTTCTGCTCCATTGATACATATGTCTAATCCCCCACCAGTACCACTGTCTTGATAATTGTAGTATAAATAATAAATCTTAAAATTAGGTAGAATGATTCCTATGATTTTATTATTCTTTTTCAAAATTGTTTTAGCTATTCTTTTACGTTTCCATACTTTTGAATAATGTTCCCTGTAACTACAAAAGATCTTGCTGGAATTTTCATAGGAATTGCATTGACATTTTTGCTACGTTGAGTCTTCTAATCCACAAGAACAAGGTATGTGTCTTCATTTATTTAGATCTTTGATTTGTTTCTTCAGCATATTATTGTTTTCAGCCTGAGTCCTATACATGTTTTGTTAGATTCACACCTAAATATTTCATATTTTGAGTAATTGTAATGATATTTTTAATATCAGTGTCATGTGTTCATTGCTTTTATGTAGAAATACAATTGATTGTTTTTTAGGTGGTACTGGGGATTGAACCTGGAACCTTGTACATGTGAAGGAGGTGCTCAACCACTTAACTACAACTGCTTCCCAATACAATTGATTTTATTTTAAAGATTTATTTTATTTATTTCTCTCTCCTTTTCACCCATTGTCTGCTTTCTGTGTCCATTTGCTGTGTGTTCTTCTGTGTCCACTTGCATTATCAGGTAGCACTGGGAAATTGCATCTCTTTTTTGTCACGTCATCTTGCTGTGTCAGCTCTCCTTGTGAGCTGTGCCACTCCTGGGCAGGCTGCACTTTTTTACACACAGGGTGGCTCTCCTTGCAGGGTGCACTCCTTGTGTGGCATGGCACTCCTTGCACACAGCAGCACTGTGTGTGGGCCAGCTCACCAAAAGTTCAGGAGGCCTTGGGTATTGAACCCTGGACCCTCCATATGGTAGGCAGATGCTCTATCAGTTGAGCCATATTCACTTCCTACAATTGATTTTTGTATGTTTATCTTACATTCTGCTTCCTTTATTAGTTCTTGGAGATTTTGTTTCTATTTCTGTTTTACAATCTATGGGATTTTCTACATAAACAATCATGTTATCTGCAAATAGAGGCTGTTTCATTTTTTCCTTTCTGATCTTTATGCCTTTTATTTTCTTCCCTTGCTTTATTGCACTGATTAGAATGTCCAAATTAAGTTGAATAAGAGTGGAGAGAACAAATATCCTTGCCTTATTTCTGATCTTACAGGGAAAGGATTCAGTCTTTCATAATTAGTATAATGCTGGCTGCTATAAGTTTTTATAGATGCTCTTTATCAAGTTGGGGATGTTCCTTTCTATTCCTATTTTTCTGAGAGTTTTTATCATAAATGTCAAATTGATTGATATGGTTATATGATTTCTTTTCTTTAACCTTTTAATATGGTGGATTACATTGATTGATATTTGAACATTGAACCAGCCTTACATCCCTGGATAAACCTCACTTGGTCATGTGTATAACTATTTTTATATAATACTAATTCTATTTGATAATTTCTACAAAGGATTTTTACATCTATATTCATAAGAGATATTGGTCTGTAGTTTCCTTTTTTGTAATTTCTTTAACCAATTTTGGTATCAGGGTAACATCAGTTTCATAAAATGAATTGTAATGTATTCTTCCTTTTCTTTTAATTTTTGTCCATTATTACCTCAAATAGTCCTTCTTCCCCTTTTCTTTATCTTTTTTCTGGTATACCCATGATGCACATGTTTGTGTACTTTGTGCCATAATTCAAATTCCTAAAACCCTGTTCATTTTTTTTCTATTCTTTTCTCTATCTGTTCTGTCTGTCAGATTATTTTTCACAGATTTATTTTATTTATCTCTCCCCAGACCCACATTATTTGCACTCGCTGTGTCTGTTGTTCTTGTTTCTTTAGGTGGCACTGGAAACCGAACTTGGAACCTCCCATGTGGGAGTGAGGTACCTAATCAATTAAGCCACCTCTGTTCCCCTGTCTGTAAGATTTTGATTATCCTCTCTTCTAGTTCACTGATACTTTCTTCTGCCTGTTTGAATCTGCTATTGTCTTCCTCGGTATTTTTAGTTTCTCCTATTTTGCTTTTCATCTCCATGCTTTTTTTTTTTGTTTCTTTTTATACTTTCAAATTCCTTTTTTATGATCACACAGTGTCTTCTTAATATCATTTATCTCTTTATCCATATTTTCCTTCATCTCCTTGAATTGATTTAGAAGATTTGTTTGAGCATCTTTGATCATTATTCCAAATTCTGTATCTCCTTTGAAGTTTTTCTTTTTTTTTTCTTTTTTTTTTTTTTTTTATTTTTTAATTTTTTTTTATTTTATTTTATTTTATTTTATTTAATTTCCCCCCCTCCCCTGGTTGTCTGTTCTTGGTGTCTGTTTGCTGCGTCTTGTTTCTTTGTCCGCTTCTGTTGTCGTCAGCGGCACCCGCTTCTGTTGTCGTCAGCGGCACGGGAAGTGTGGGCGGCGCCATTCCTGGGCAGGCTGCTCTTTCTTTTCACGCTGGGCGGCTTTCCTCACGGGCGCACTCCTTGCGCGTGGGGCTCCCCCACGCGGGGGACACCCCTGCGTGGCACGGCACTCCTTGCGCGCATCAGCACTGCGCATGGCCAGCTCCACACGGGTCAAGGCGGCCCGGGGTTTGAACCGCGGACCTCCCATATGGTAGACGGACGCCCTAACCACTGGGCCAAAGTCCGTTTCCTGAAGTTTTTCTTTTTAAGATTTATTTTATTTATTTGTCTCCCCCTCCCTTGCTGCTTGTTTGCTGTCTGCTCTCAGTGTCCATTCATTGCATGTTCTTCTGTGTCCGCTTGTCTACCTTTGTTGAATCATCTTGCTGCACCAGCTCTCCTTGGGCATGGGCCATCATCTCTCTGTGGGCATGGGCGGTCAGCTCTCCATGGGCATGGGCCATCAGCTCTCCAAGGGCATGAGCCAGCTTGCCCTCACAAGGAGGCTCTGGGATACGATGGGGCCTCCCATATGGTAGGCGAGAGCCCAGTTGGTTAGTCACATCCACTTCCCCCTTTCAAGTTTTAATTTGTTCACTTGACTGGGCTATTGCTTCCTGTTTTCTAGTATGGCTTGTACTTTTTTGCTGTTGTCTGGGCATATGGTTATCTTAATTTTCTCTGAAGTTCAGTTTCTTTCTCTTGTCTAGGTTTTTACTGTAGATTGACTTTGTGTTAAGGCTCTTCTTTGATGTGTGGTTCAACTTATTCTAATATTTAGGGTAGCCTCTGTTTAACTGATCAGGGTTTTCGGCTCTTCTTCATCTGATTCTTGCCCTGGATATTCAGTTTAATGTTGACGATTTCACTTGTTGTACTATTGTTTCACCCCCAGGAGAAATCTTTCTTTCCTCTGTTTCTTCTGCAGGAATCTTGAGAATCTGTTCTGTTTGTTTTTGTTTTGCCTTTATAGTTTTTTTTACACTCCTTCCCTACCCCCTCCCCCCATTTCCAACTACCTCTGCTTGGAGGCAAACTGTGGGAAGAGAGTCACCCTGGAAAGCACCTTACCAAGTCAGTGTTTTCCATTCAGAAGAGGACCAAGGATCTGTGAAGGGGCCACTTACCAACTCCAAAGTCCCCCAGGAGGGGATTAGAAAGGATGCCAGAAGCCTTCCTGAGGTCTCCCTGAAGCTGTGCTTTCCTGGCCTGTCTAGCAGATGCTGTCCTTCAACAAACTGTTCCCTAACACCCCAAGGAGGCACTGTGTCTTTGAATCTCCACTGCCTCTGCCCCTGTCTGTAGCAGGTTTGAAACAATGGCTACTGCCACCTTTGTCCAAGGCTGGCTGAAATGGTAGCTCAGAGCTGGGACCCAGCAATCCAAATTCCCTAATCAAAAGCTATGATCAGTGCTCTGTTACCCTCACCCCTGTTCTTGGGTAAGAACATTTTTTAGGAGGTACTGGGGACTAAACCCAGAGCCTTTTATCCTATAAAACCTTTCCTACTCCTATGTTTCCTATGTCAGGAAATGACCCACCATCATCCAAATGCTAATAACCTACAATCAATCTTGACTCTTCCTTTTCTCTTAAACCATTTAACATTGTTAGCAAATGCTTTTGCTGTATCACCAAAATATGTTATGAATCTGGTGATTTCTTACCTTATTCATCATTGTGCCTCATTGCCTCTGACTGGGTGGTATGCCTATCTCTGCAATAATTACTGTAGTTTTATCTGGCCCACCTCTGGGGATGTTGACTCAATTCCACCCAAAGCACATAGATGAATGGATGCTGGATAGCAAAAAAGAAGTTGGCTACAATATTGCAACATGATTGTTTAGTAGCTTCTGTTCTGTGTTTTAAAAATTAAATAATACTGTACATACATTGAAAAAAGGGAAAGAAAAATAAACCCAGTATTTAACACTTATAATGCTCTATAAAATATTCTCATGTGTAGAATGTGAATTAATTTGTGACCTAAGTAAACCTTTTTTAACAGATATTTTAATTACATAGAGCCAGATATTTAATACTTTTTTTTAAAAAATGCTTTAGATTATATAAATGTTACATGAAAAATATAGGGGATTCCCATATGCCCCTCCCCCTACCCCTCCCACATTTCCCACATTAACAACATCCTTCATTAGTATGGCACATTTGTTCCAATTGATGAACACATATCGAAGCATTGCCACTAGATGTGGATTATAGTTTACATTATAATTTACACTCTCTCCCACACAATTTTCTAAGTTATGACAAAATATACAATGGCCTGTATCCATCATTGTAAATGTCATTCAGGACAATTCCAATGTCCCATAAATGCCCCCATGTTACACCTATTTTTCCCTCTTCCTCCAGTGGCCACTCCCTCCACATCAGTGATAAAAGTTCTTCCAATGCTGGAATAACAGTAAGTCTATAGTAGAATAACAGTAAGTCTACTCTAGTCCATCATTCATTCCCCAATCCTGAGGATAGTGATGCCCACTCCTCCTCTAATTGAAAGGGGGATTAGATCCCAGGGGGTAGATAGATGGGGCTATTTTGCTTGCAGTTTCATATTCTCTCTGTTGCTTGGAATGGGCATTGTCCATCATCATCTCCTGGGTGAGTCCAATGAACTGGAGAGTAAGTACTGCAAATCTGCTGTGATTCAGGACCCAACTGGCACATAGACAACCCAAAGATTTAAGTCTCTTGAACATACACCTATCAAGTCTAGTACTAACTATAGGTTCAAATACAAGGGGCAGAGGAACTATGAAATAGTCCAACTCTGTCACACTAGGGAGTATAAATTTCAAAGTAGGGCCCACTGGCAGGGCACCAAACTCCTGAGTTGTCAGCCCTGCTTATAGTGTCTGAATGTCTCCAGAGCCCTCAGAAGACCCACTATTTGAGGCAATATTTACTTTGGTGGTCAATGAGATCTTGCTGAGATGTGCGTAAGTGTAAACTTTAGAATGACCTCCCAACTCATTTTGAAATCTCTAAGCCATAAAAAGTCATTTATTTATTTATTTTTATTTAAGATTTTATTTATTTATTTATTTATTTCTCTCCCCTCCCCCCCACCCCAGTTGTCTGTTCTCTGTGTCTATTTTTTTTTTTTAAAGATTTATTTATTTATTTAATTTCCCCCCCTCCCCGGTTGTCTGTTCTTGGTGTCTATTTGCTGCGTCTTATTTCTTTGTCCGCTTCTGTTGTCGTCAGCGGCACGGGAAGTGTGGGCGGCGCCATTCCTGGGCAGGCTGCTCTTTCTTTTCACGCTGGGCGGCTCTCCTTATGGGGCGCACTCCTTGCGCGTGGGGCTCCCCCACGCGGGGGACACCCTTGCGTGGCACGGCACTCCTTGCGCGCATCAGCACTGCGCATGGGCCAGCTCCACACGGGTCAAGGAGGCCCGAGGTTTGAACCGCGGACCTCCCATGTGGTAGACGGACGCCCTAACCACTGGGCCAAAGTCCGTTTCCCTCTCTGTGTCTATTTGCTGCGTCTTGTTTCTTTGTCTGCTTCTGTTGTCAGTGGTGCAGGAATCTGTGTCTCTTATTGTTGAGTTATCTTGTTGTGTCAGCTCTCCATGTGGGTGGCGCCATTCTTAGGCAGGCTGCACTTTCTTTTGCTCTGGGCAGCTCTCCTTACGGGGCGCACTCCTTGAGTATGGGACACCCCTGCGTGGCAGGGCACTCCTTGCACACATCAGCACTGCACATGGGCCAGCTCCACACGGGTCAAGGAGGCCCAGGGTTTGAACCACGGACCTCCCATGTGGTAGAAGCATGCCCTAACCACTGGGCCAAGTCCATTTCCCGAAAAAGTCATTTATACTTACCCTTCCCCCTTTTTGGTCAACTTCTTGTTCCAGGTGCATTGCTAGTTGGCACTTGGTAAAAATCCCTCGGTGCCAGGGAGACTCATCCTCAGGAGTCATGTCCCATGCCAGGGAAGGGGGAAGGTAATGCATTTATAGGCTGTGTTTGGCTTAGAGAGAGTCATATTTGAGCAACAAGGAGGCTCTCAGGAGGTAACTCTTTGGCAACATATAATACTAGGCCAAGTTTCAATTTCAAAAGAAAAGCTTTCCTAAGTTCAGTCATGAATACAAGGGCCTGTCTCAATGGTCCACCCTCCTTCACTAGCCGCTGCCCCTGTGCTTGGGGACTCTTGCTGTGCCTTTAGAGAATGTGACAGAGCTCCCCAGGGTGGGAACTCTACATTATTTTCATTATTGTTTGAAACTCCACCTACTGTGACAATTCTCCATGGACACTTGAACACATTCATATGCCTTAGAGTTATGCTCCAGGTGAACATCTTCCCATGCATCTTCCATCTCTGACACCCCACACCAATGATCCTCTCCTGCCTCAGTTGTGACCCTTCTGTGATCCAAAACTTTCTCAAAAATGAAACCCACAAAATAAACAAATAAAATTAATTTAAAAATGAAATAATAATGATAGTTTTAAAAATAACAAGTAAAATACAAAAAAATTGAAAAATTTTGAAATAATAAAAAATAGTTTTTGGCACTGTCTTTCAGCACTGTAAGATGTTTTGTCTTGTATGTACAGGGACATTTTCTTCCATATATTCCCCCAGTGTTTTATTTTTTTCATTTTATCTTCTAAGAAGCTTTAGGTGGAAATGAATGTGGCTCAAGCAATTGGACTCCTGTCTACCATATGGGAGGTCCAGGGTTTGATTCCTGGGGCTTCCTGGTGAAGGCAAGCTGGCCTGCACAGCAAACTGGCCTGAGTGGAGTGCTGGCCCCAGTGGAGTGCTGGCCTATGCAGAGTGCTGACCCGCACAGCATCCTGGCCCATGCAGGAGTTCTGGCTGGCCCATGTGGAGAGCTGGCACAGCAAGATGATGCAACAAAAAGAGACACAGAGGAGAGACAAAAAGAGATGCAGGAGACCAGGGAACTGAGGTGGTACAAGAGATTGAGCACCTCTCTCCTACTCCAGAAGGTCCCAGGAATGGTTCCCAGTGCAGTCTAAAGAGAAGACAACCAGACACGGGAGAATTCACAGCAAATGGACACAGAAAGCATACTGTGAGTGCAAAATGATGAGCAAGGTGTGAAGAAATTAATTAATTAATTATTTTTAAAAATATTTTTAAAAAAGAAGCTTTAGGTTACAGAAAAGTCACCTACAGATATAGGGGATTCCCATATACCCGACATTCTCCCCCTTTCCCCCTCTCCCCTATTAATAACATTTTACATGTGGGTAGTACATTTGTTATAATTGATGTACAAATACATAGAGACATTGCTCCTAACCGTAGTCACAATGATTTACATTATGGTTTACATTTTGGACTGTACATTTCTATAAATTTTGATGAAATTTAAAATGGCCTGTATTATTGCAAGATCATGTAGAACAATTCCAATGCCCTAAAAATGCCCTATGTTCCATCTCTTTTATTCTTCCTTCCCCTTCCCCTTGTAATCTATGGTAACCACTAATTTTCACTTTTTGAAGAATAAAATTCATGCTTGCAATAATATTGAGGACTTGACATACTGTTTTTTTTTCTTTTATTAGGCACTGCTTATGTTCTCCAGAGACTCTTGTCCCTCAATTTGAGAACAAAGCTGGACTCCTCAGGATGGGAGTTTAATATTTTCCTGTTTATTGTGTGAGTCTCCATCCACCGTATAACACACTAGGACAAGATGAACACTTACATATTCCATAGAAGCCTGCTCCAGGTGCACCCTGTCCTGAATGCCCCGCTTTATCCAACAACCTACACCAGTACCCATCCCCTGCCATATTTGCCAAAAGAACATTCCCAACGTTGTAGTTTTAACCACAGACCTCCCCCGAGTTCCACGGATAGTCCAACCAACGGCCCCACCCTACTCCCTCACAGACCAGCACCACTGATCCTGATAGCATCACCGCACCATGCCACACCCATCCACTGCACAGCTGTACCCTTCAACCTTATAGATTTTGCCCATGTAGGCGTTGGCTCACAACCCACTATTCCCTTTCTGTCACCTGTAAACCTAGCTTCCAGACTCTAGTTCTGTGAGTCCAGACCAGTTTCATAAAAAAGTTATTTTAATGTTTAATGCATTTTTTCACTAAGAATGGGAAAACGTGATGGTATATATGCAAATTCATGGCTCATTCTTTTTTGCCAGGTGCTCTTTAAATCACTGCTCTCACACTTAAAAGTTGAGCCTCAGCAGAGTTGCAGCTCCTGCTCTCTGGTTTGTTGGACTTGCACAGGTCGGATAACAGGGAGATGAAGATGGTCAACCACCACACCAAGGAACCAAGAGTGCCTACAACTCCAAGAAGGAGAATCACATCCATCAGCTATGGATGTAAGCACCCTCTTGATATAGAGATGGAGAGGACATCACCAACCCAGGATCGACAGGATGGAAGAATAAAATATGGATTAGAGTGAACTTACTGGTATTCTACTATAGAACTATTGTGACTAGTAATGGAAGAAACTGTGGCATTGATCTGGAGAAAGTGACCACAGTAGTTGCTGAGAGCAGGGAGAGGGAAGAAGAGGTGTAATGTGGGGGCATTTTCGGGACTTGGAGTCATCCTAAATGATATTGTAGGGACAGATGCTGGACATTATATATCTTGCCATAACCCACTGAATGGACTGGGGGAGAGTGTAAACTGCAGTATAAACTATAATACACGCGGTGCAGCAGTGCTCCAAAATGTATTCACCAAATGCAATGAATGTGCCACAATGATGGAAGAAGTTGTTGACATGGGAGGAGTGGGGGTGTGGGGTGTGGGGTATGTGGGAACCTCATATTTTTTAATGTAACATTTTTTGTGATTTATGTATCTTTTTAAAAAAAGACAATTTAATTTAAAAAAAGAGAGAGAAAAACCCCACTAAACGTAAAAGAACTGCTTTACACCTATGTGCCATTATCCTTTTAAATGTCAGTTTACTGCTGACTTCTCTAGTTTCCTCATTAGCCCTCCAAGAGAATAATTTTCTTCGTCTGAAATACGTATTTGCTAAATAAGGCATAGTTCTAAACTGGCAACATTCATAGTCTTTTAAAATTACCCTGATTTTGGAGCCGCGCAGATCTGCGGGTAGCTAGCGGACTGTTCAACCGCGGCAGCGACTGGGAGGGAGCGGAGCGCCCTGGGCTGACCAGTCAGCTGAGCCCGGGGTGGGGGAGGCGGGCGGGCAGCTAGAGATCACCCCTGGAACCCCACCACCGCCCGACCCAAGGTGCGGTAGCGAAGGGGAAACTGGGTGCTTCAGCAGGTTTCCAGCAATTTATCTGCAGGAATCTCCATGGTCCCAGCTCTGAGGGCGGTAGCGACAAAGAGGATCTGCTTTTCATTTTTGCCAAATGCCATGGAGTCTGACAAGATGCTCCCCATAGAAAGTCCAAGAACTTAGATGAAAACCTAAAGGGAGACATTTTCTCTCAGATCCTGGAATTTCCAACTCTTGAACCTACCCTTAATACAGATTTTGTGAATTTAAAACATTTTGTGTCCCCTCGGTCTTCAAAACATTATTGGTTCTTTTAATAAGTTCTAATTCTTCGTTCAATAAATACAATGAGAATTGTCAAGAAAAGAAATTGGGGGAACCCAATTGCAATAAGCTGAAAAACATACTGTGTAATAGCAGCAACATTTAGCTCTGTAAAATTTGTCATTCTCATTCTAAAGAATTCTTCAAAAAGGAACCTTGATCAGATTCCAGAAGGCAGTGTATGACAGAGGTACAAAAGGTTTTGGATTCAAATATAACCAAAGACAGTAATATAGCTAAAGCACAACTGCAAAACTATAAATGGTCCCGAAAGAAAGCACTTTTGGGAAAAGAAACTGCTAATGAGATTAAAAAGGGTTTATCCCTCGGTGCTCGAAGGAAAATTGAGCCTGACCACTCGAGTGTACTTATCAGCTCCTCAGCTGCTGAAAAGGAGGAAGACGTGTGTGCTCATTTACTTCTTTGAGTAAGCAAACAGAACATTTTACTCAGCCAGACTAGAAAAACTCAGAAACATTTGCAGATGCTCCTGGCAAAGCACGTCAATAAGCACTATGGTCAGCAAATGAAATTTTCTGTGAAGTGTCAGCTCCTCAAAATGAAGATCTTTTGTGAACCTACTAAATTTTGGATAGCAGTTTACTAAAATGCACTGAAATTAAGCCAGAAGTCAGAGAATAAACTGTGGAATGATACAAAAAAAAAAAAAAAAGGCTTTGCACAGTGTACAACTGCAGAAATCCAAAGATGTACACTGTCTCCAACAGGGTTGTTGTCTCATGTTGAAGAAGGTCTGGCTTCTGATACATCTGATAGAAGCTCTGATGATGATTGGGAAGGATACACCATTAGAAAAAATGAGGCTGTTATCTGTAGTGCTGAATTGAAGTGGCTTGTGAACAGGGCAAGAGTTTACAGTTGATGGAAATGGCTTCAAGCCCAGATTTCAGAGCTGGAATACAAACGCCAGTAACTAAAAGATGTACACAGGCAGATTTGTACCTCCAAGGAGGTAGTAGTCCTAGAAGAATGTCAACTTCCAAAAAGACATTTTGAAGAAACAAATAAAATTTACAGAGCAAGCAGCTTTGTTAAACACTGCAGAGACTCTTCATATGCCCCAAGAAACTCAAGATGATTTACCAGAACAAGATTTTGTAATATCACCAAACAACCCTATACTACTTTCTTGAGACATAGAAAAACAGAGTGCACAGTTGACTACTGAAATCTACAGTCTGATTGCCTCTCTCAACTTGTCCCCAAACTTTATCACCTCTTTCTACAAAATCCTGTAGTCATAAATGTCTGGCTAATGACATTTCTAGGAGTGCTTCAGAGAATTTAGATGAGCTCTCTTCCTCTAGTGTCTGGTTATTTAACCAGAAGAAAAGGAGAAAAGACAGGACAATTTTTTTTCTACATATCTGCAAAGTGTCCTCTTATTAAATGCTCTTCTTTTAAGTCCTTTTGAATATACCCAAAATTTTCTGCACAGACCTTGATAAGCTATTCAACACGTTATCTGAATGAAGGTTGTGTTAAAATGTTCAGACCCAGGTAAATGAATTAAATGACTAGCTGCTTATCTTCTAAAGCAACATTCTCTCTGCCTTCTTTATTCCCCATCTCAGAATTCTGTTTCCTTTGTAACTCTTATCTCAAAAGTATTTAAAAAAAATTTATCTCCGCCTACCCCAGAGGGTTCTCTTGTCTATCCGTTTGTTGTTTTGTTTGCCTTCTCCAAGAGGGCACCGGGAACTGAACCTAGGACCTCTCTAATGAGAAGTGAGTGCCCAATGGCTGATCCACATCCACCCCCCACGAGCTATGACATCATCTGGCTTGTGGCATCTGCTCGTTTTGGCATCTGCAGGACCCAAACCCAGGACCTCCCATGTAGTATGTGGGCACCCAACTGGTCGAGCCATATCTGCTTCCTGCAAATAGTACTTTTTTTCTTGATTATTTGCAACCTTCTCCAGTAGATTGTAACTTACATGAGGGAAGGGACTATATTTATTTATTTATTTTTAAACATTTTAGTTTGAAATAATTTCAATTTTATAAGACAGTTGTAAAAATAATACAAAACCAACTCAGAGAACTACAATATACATTCTACCCACATTTGCCAGCTTTTAACAATTTGCCACATATGTTATATCACTATTATTTCTATCTCTATCTCTCTCTGCCTATTTTCTAAACATTTCAGAGTAGATTGCATATATCATGAACACTGGAACACTTAATACTTTCATGTATATTTCCTAAGAACAAGGATATTCATGTATGTAACCACATTAAGTACAGTCAACAATTCAAGAAAATTATTAATAATATTGATTATAAAACATATACTCTATATTCCATTTTCCCAATTTTCCCAACAATGTCAATTTGGGAATTTTCTTTGCATTATTAGATCCAGTCCAGGATCAGGTATTACATTTAATTGTTCTACACTCTCTTTTTTAAAAAACATTGTGGGCGGTGGACTTGGCCCAGTGGTTGGGGCATCCATCTGCCATATGGGGGGGTCCGTGGTTCAAACCCTGGGCCTCCTTGACCCATGTGGAGCTGGACCATGTGCAAAGCTGATGGGCACAAGGAGTGCCTTGTGCCACGCAGGGGTGTCCCCTGCGTAGGGGAGCCCCACGCGCAAGGAGTGTGCCCTGTAGGGAGAGCTGCCCAGCACGAAGGAAAGTGCAGCCTGCCCAGGAATGGTGGTGCACACGCGGAGAGTTGACACAACAAGATGACGCAACAAGGGGAGGCACAGATTCCCGTTCCACTGACAACAGAAGCAGACAAAGAAGATGCAGCAGATAGACACAGAGAACAGACAGCCGGGGTGGGGGGGGGGGGGGAGGGGAGAGAAATAAATAAATAAATCTTAAAATAAAAAAAAAACACATTGTGGAAACATAAATACAGCATAATGTTTCCCATCCAACCACTCCCAAGCATACTATTCAGTGGGATTAATCATATTCACAATGTTGTGGTACCATCACCACCATCCATTACCAAATATTTTTCACCACTCCAAATAGAAACCCTGCACTTATTCTGTATTAACTTTCCCCCTGCCCCCTGCCCCAGGGAACCTGTATTACTTTCTGTCTCTATGAACTTTGCATTTCTGGTTATTTCATATAAGTGGAATCACACAATATTTGTCCTTTTTTGCCTGACTTATTTCACTCAACGTGATGTCTTCAAGTTTCATCCATGTTGTAGCATGTATTAGAATTTCGTTCCTTTTTATGGCAGGATAATACTCCATTGATAGACAATATTTTGTTTATCAGTTCATCTGTTGATAGACATTTGGGTTGCTTCTACTTTTTGACTATTGTGAATAATGCTGTTTTGATTGGAATTGTGCTGGATCTGTAAATAACTTTGGGTAGTATTGACATCTTAATAGCTTTGTCTTGCAATAAATGAGCATGGAGTATCTTTCCATTTATTTAGGTCTTTAGTTTCTTCCAGTAATGATTTGTAGTTTTCAGATACAAGTCCTTTACATCCTTGGTTAAATTTATTTCTAGATATTTTATTCTTTTAGGTGCTATTTTAAATGGAATTGTGTTCTCAATTTCTTTTCCAATTGTTCATTTCTGGTATATAGAAATACCACTGATTTTTGCATATTGATCTTGTACCCTGCTACTTTTGCTGAATTCCTTTATTAGTTCTATTAGCTTTCTTGTAGATTTTCTAGGATGTTCTTTATATATATATATTCTTAAAGATTTATTTATTTATTTATTTCTC
Organism: Dasypus novemcinctus; assembly: GCF_030445035.2. Taxonomy (NCBI): domain Eukaryota; kingdom Metazoa; phylum Chordata; class Mammalia; order Cingulata; family Dasypodidae; genus Dasypus; species Dasypus novemcinctus. Next base: position 81,751,622 of record NC_080681.1, on the reverse strand, counting down.
TCCCCTTCCCCCCCACCCTGGTTGTCTGTTCTCTGTGACTATTTGCTGTGTCTTCTTTGTCCGCTTCTGTTGTCAGTGGCACGGGAATCTGTGTTTCTTTTTGCTGCGTCATCTTGTTGTGTCATTTCTCCGTGTGGGTGGCGCCATTCTTAGGTAGGCTGCACTTTCTTTGGGACTGGGTGGCTCTCCTTATGGGGTGCACTCTTTTTTTTTTTTTTAAAGATTTATTTATTTATTTAATTCGCCCCATCCCCCAGTTGTCTGTTTGGCCCTCGTCAGCGGCCCAGAAGTGTGGGCGGCGCCATTCCTGGGCAGGCTGCACTCTCCCCCGCGCTAAGCGGCTCTCCCTACGGGTGCACTCCTTGCGGGTGGGGCTCCCCTACGCGGGGGACACCCCTGCGTGGCAGGGCACTCCTTGCGCGCATCATCACTGCGCATGGCCCAGCTCCACACGGGTCAAGGAGGCCCGGGGTCTGAACCGCGGACCTCCCATGTGGTAGACGGACGCCCCAATCACTGGGCCAAGTCCGTTTCCCTGGGGTGCACTCTTTGCGCATGGGGCTCCCCTACGCGGGGGACACCCCTGCGTGGCACAGCACTCCTTGCGCGCATCAGCACTGAGCATAGGCCAGCTCCACATGGGTCAAGGAGGCCTGGGGTTTGAACCGCTGACCTCCCATGTGGTAGAAGGATGCCCTAACTCCTGGGCCAAGTCCACTGCCCAGGATGTTCTATATATTAAACCATGTTAACAGTTATCAAGGATAGTTTTTCTTCTGCCTTTGGATAACTTTCATTTCTTTTTCTTGCCTAATCACTCTGGCTAACATGTCTAATACAACATTTAATAGCAGTGGTGAAAGTGGGCATTGTTTTCTTATTCCTGTTCTGATGGGAAAAGCTTTTAGCCTTTCACCATTGAATATAGTATTAGTTGTGGTTTTTATAAAGACCTTTATCATGTGGAGAAAGTTCCCTTTTTTCCCTAGTTTCATGAATTTTTTTTAATCAGTTAAAGTGTTGGATTCTAGCAATGAGAATCCATTGAGATAATCATGTTGTAGTTTTCTTCTATTAATGTGAAATATTATACTGATTTTCTTATGTTGAACCACCCTTGCATTCCTGGGATAAATCCCACTTGATCATGTGTATAAAACTTTTTTTAAAAGATTTATTTATTTTTTACTTATTTCTCTCCCCTTACCCCTTCCCTTCCCCCATTGTCTGCTCTCTTGTGTCCATTCGCTGTGTGTTCTTTCTGTGTCCACTTGCATTCTCGTCAGACAGCACGGGAATCTGTATTTCCTTTTGTTGCATCATCTTGCTGCATCAGCTCTGTGTGTGTGTGGTGCCGTTCCTGGGTGGGCTGCGCTTTTCACATGGGGTGGCAATCCTTGCAGTGTGCACTTCTTGCACGTGGGACTCCCCTATGCGGGGGACATCCCTGCATGGCATGGCACTCCTTGTGTGCAACAGCACTGTGTGTGGGCCACCTCACCACATGGGCCAGGAGACCCTGGTTTTGAACCCTGGACCTCCTATATGGTAGGCAGATGCTCTATCAGTTGAACCACATCTGCTTCCCTGTATAAAACTTTTAATGTGCTGTGGGATCTGGTTTGTTAGTATTTTGTTGAGTATGATTTTGTTTTTTCTTTTTCTTTTTTTTTTTAACCATTGTATTTCCTTGTCCCTGATACATAGTAGATGGTCTATAATTATTTCCTCATCCATGTATTTATGTTACTTAATTATTGAGTAACTACTATGTGTCAGGCACTTTTTCAAATTTTGGGAACAGAAGAAATAGAACGATTCCCTCCTCTTGTGAAAGGAATAAATAACTATATCCCACCTATAGTACTATGGAATGTTAATAGCTTTTACATGAAAAAAGATTACTGTGGAAAATAGGTTTAGAAAACAGTTACCTAAAGAAGTTAATTGATTTTTTTTGTTGAAAGTTTTCTCAGTAGCTTTAATAAGCAAATATGAATTTCTTTGAGAGGTTTGAGAAATATTCAGTGTTTCCCAAACTTTCAAATCACAGAATTTGTTTGTCAAAGAATAGTCAAAGTTTAAGAGTTCAAAGTAGGCTATAATTTTTTGGGGGGGAAGAAAGGTGTTGCCTTGGATTTTTAAATTGGGTCAGGAAAAAATGGTGAGTAGAGATTAAAATTCCCCACTTAATCCACTCCCATTTATCATCTTTTAACCAATTAATATAAAATCTGCAATACAAAATGATCTTTAGTGAATTTAGCTCAAGTTAATTAGTAATCAGGGAAATTCACTTTAAATCATAATGAGAGTTCCACTTGTGAATAATATCTAGTGAGTTGGATAAGCCAATATTCTGCTGCAATAACAAGGAAAAATTACAAGGATAATATTTTTATACTAGTCAGTGTTTATGTAGGTAAACTAAAATTTCAGAGAGAACAGCCCTCTCTAGGCAAGCTTATAATAGGTAACTATTTTCTTTCCTGATTATTTTTGCTGATTCTAGGCATGGCCTGAGGAATTGGGTGTGGCCTAGTCAGAGGGACTCCCTTGGGGGAAAGAGAAACCAGTAGAGCACTGGACAGCCACATGGGCTGGCATAATGGACTGGAAGTTACAGGCATTCCAAATGTACAACCAGTATTTTATAAGAGACATTTTCTGACAGTCGGGGTGGAGCAGGAAGCTGGTGGGCCTGGGTCAGAAAGGCAAAATGAAATCTTATGGCACTTAGGAGATAAAGAATCCTACCCTAAGTGAATGGGCTGGCAACAAACACACAACAGATCTCCCTCTCAAGATACTTGCCAGATTTTAAATGTGCATGAGGAGGGAAGAAAAAGAATTAAGTCTAAAACCTAAAGGGATAGAACTTTCAGGACTGAGGAGACAGAGACTCATCCAGGCTTTCAATAAAAAAACTGAGATGGTCACACCGATGCCGGGCTGGAAAGGCATGGTTAAACCTCTTGTGGTCTCATGGTGTTTAAACCTCTGAAGGACAGATGAATATTGTGTAGGGTTTCAGGCTTCTCCCCTGTTAGCTCAGTACTTCAGACTTACCAGGCTTTCCATAAAAAGCCCAGAAGAGACACCCCCAAGGAATAGTGACCAATAAGAGGTAAACTGAGTATCAATAAAACTGCAACTCAGCTCTGACCTAGCTCAATACCAAAATGGATTGAGGTGATCTTCACATTACCCCATCTAATTAACAGATGAAAAGGTGAGCCATCTCTGAGTGAAATAACTTCATCTGCACTCTCTATAGTCCTATTATATTCAATAGCTGGATACAACTTAAAAATTATATACGTGTGAAGCAAAAATGAAAATGACACCAATAACTAAGAGAAAAAACAGACAATATAGCCAGACAACATGGATGATCTGTATATTGGATTTAGCAGACAAGAAGGACTTTAAAATCACTACTAAAAATCTGGGTTTTTTTTAATGCACAAATTATTTTATTTTAACCTTACAGATGGCCATTTTGTATCAGCATTATCCAAGGTATGAACTCGCTGAATTGATACCCCATGAGCAGAGCCTCAAGTCAGTAGAGCATGCTATTGAGGCTTTCCCTTCCAGGAAGCCTAGGCTTACTCTGCTTACTCAGACTCTTACTTAAAACTTACTCATCCTGTAACTAAAGATGAAATATAATGCATAAAAAGTTCTTACACATCAATTTAAAAACTCAATAGAAAAATAGGTAAAGAATACAGACATGACAGAAATAGAAATTCCTACTAAACATATGAAAAAAAATTTCGTTCTGATGAGTAAATAATTTTAGATGACAATAACATGACAGGAATATATATATATATATATATTTTTAAATTATCACCCCCCCTTTGTGGCTTTTTTTTTGTCTTTATTTATTTTTTAAATGTTACATTAAAAAAATATGAGGTCTCCATATACCCCCCCCTCACCCCACTCCTTCCCCCATAACAGCAACCTCCTCCATCATCATGAGACATTCATTGCACTTGGTGAATACTCTTTGTTGTTTTTTGTGTACTGTCTGCTCTCTGTGTCTATTCACTGTGCATTCTTCTGTATCTTTATTTATTTATTTTATTTCCCCTCCCTCCTTGCAGCTTGCTTGCTGTCTGCTCTCTTGTGTTCATTCACTGCATGCTCTTCTGTGTTTTTGCTTGTTTCCCTTTTTTGTTGCATCACCTTTGCTGAGTTGGCTCTCTGCAGTGTCTGTGGGCCAGTCGGTACTCTGCAGCATGTGGGTAAGCTTGCCTTCACAAGGAGGCTCTGGGACGCGAACCCAGGGCCTCCCATATGGTAGACAGGAGCCCAACTGATTGAGCCACAGTCACTTCCTGATAGCAACATTTTTTAACCCATTTAAGTGACAGAGTGAAAACAAGAAAGGTAAACACACTGAACATTAGAGAGCACCTAACACATAGGAAGCATTCAGATAGTTATAAGTAATTAGATATTCATATTATTTTGTTACTTTATAGATTAGGTTCCTGTTGAGATAAAGAGCCCAATTAATGAATTGGGTACTCTTCTAAATTTCTCGTGGCCTTGTAAATGGTGTAACTTCCTAAAGGCCAATTTGGTATTATATATATTCAGAGCTTTGACTCTATATTATGTGACCCATTCAAAAATGTAAATATTATCATGATTTTCCTGATAATAATCCTCTGTTGACTTCTTCTTACTTAAAACAAGGATCAGGAAACTTTTTTTGTAAAGGGTCAGATAGTAAATATATACCGTCTCTATTGCAATTATTCAACTCTGCACACACAAGCAGTCATAGAAAACACATAAATGAATGTGTATGGCTGTTTCAATAAAACTTTACTTATAGACACTGAAATTAGAATTTCATATAAAATTTTCAAATCTGACTAAGTATGATTCTTATGTTTTTTCCCCCAGTCATTTCAATCTTAGCTCACTGGAAGTTCCAAAATAGGTGGCAGGTGGGTTTGGCCCTCTGGCTGTAGTTTACTGAACTTCAGCTTAAATCACAAATCCAAAACTCCCAAACCCTTTACTGCTTTCTTCCCAAACAAGTTATGCCCTTTCACACCACCTACATGTGTTTGCTTATGCCTTTCTCTTTGTCTAGAACCTTACATACATTATCACTTTCTGACTTGTTTTCATTACCTATGTTGACTTAGAAATTAACTTTGTCTGAGGCAGCTGGGACTGAGGCTTTTCTGATCACCACATAACACCACCCCATAAAAGGACAGAAGTGCCTCAATTTATTCTGCTACAAAATTAAAAATCTTAGGAAGCAGCTATGGCTCCCATGTACCATGTGGGGGACCCGGGTTCGATCCCTGGGACATCCTGGTGAAAGAAAGAGAGAGAGAGAGAGAGAGAGGGAGAGGGAAAGGGAGAGGGAGAGGGAGAGGGAGAGGGAGAGGGAGAGGGAGAGGGAGAGGGAGAGGGAGAGGGAGGGAGGGAGGGAGGGAGGGAGAGAGAGAGAGAGAGAAAGAGAGAGAGAGAGAGAGGCATCCCAGACCTGTGTGGTAAGGTCCAGGCCCCCTGCGCTTTGGGAGAGGCGTGCCCCCCGCCCCTCGGGGTGAAGCGACACACCAAAAAGACAATGTTGCACCTAGATAGAAAAAAAACAACAAAAACTAAATATCTTTAAAAAGGTGAATAACTGATTAAAGCATAAGATTTCTAGTGTGATTTAGTGTGTATCAAGGTAAGACAAACAAAAAACAACCAACATTACCACCTGGATTTTTCTCTATTTTGAAAATATGTAGGGACTGAAGATAGGAGGAGGGTGTAGGGTGTCTGAGTTTGGACGAAGGGTTACCATCCAGGACAATGGAAAACAGGTACAGAAAGGGGAGGTTGGGCACATAAAAGAGAAACAACACATTCATGACTTTGCATGGGCTTGAACTCGTTTATTTTCAGCTGGACTGGGACATATGAAAGCTAGGCAGGGCAGGGGTTATATAATTGAACAAACATAAGTGTTCTGCTTCTTATGATTTAAAAAATACAGGTAGTTTACTATAAAAATTGGTCAATTACTTTTCCTTGTGTTTCTTAAAGTTTATAATGTTTTAATAAATGAATTTTAAAATTTATTTTTTAAAAGGCGATTGTATTAGATCGTTTGGCTGTTTCAAAGTCAGTAACCTGAATTTCTGGGAATTCTAGTATATACATTACTTAAAAGAAAATAAATTTCCTTGGGAAATAAACTTGTGGACTCTAAAGTAACAAAAGTATATTAATATCTAATTACTGGGAAGTAGATGTGGCTCAAGCAATTGAGCTCCTGCCTATCACATGGGAAGTCCCAGGTTTGGTTCCCAGTGCCTCCTGAGAAGAGCAAGCTGGCAAGATGGGCAGGCGTGGCAAGCTGACACAACAAGATGATGTGACAAGGAGATACAAAAAGGAAAGACAATGAGAAACAAAGCAGGGAACTGAGGTGGCTTAAGCAATTGAGCGCCTCTCTCCCACATGGGAGGTCCCAGGTTCTGCTCCTGGTGCCTCCTAAAAGAGAAGACAAGCAGACACAGAGAGCACACAGCAAATGGACACAGAGCGCAGACAGTGAGTACAAACAACAAGGGGGTGGGGATAAATAAAAAATAAATAAATCTTAAAATCTGATTACTAATATCTGCCTGAATGCTTGCTAGGTGCTCTCTAATATCTTTTTCCCCCTATATTTTAATCCCAGAATCATGGAATGTTTCAAACATATACAAAAGGAAAAAGTACAGTGATCAGTAGAGTGATCTGTCATGTACCTACGCCCCAGTATCAACAATTAATACTTCATGACCAAACTTGTTTCTCTTTCCTCCTCCATTCACTTTACTCCTCCAATGTTATTTTTTAAAACTTTGTTTTTATTGTGGTTAAATATACATAAAATAAAAATCACTTTTGCCATATTTAAATGTAAAATTCAGTGGCATTAAGTACATTTACAGTGATGTATAACCGGCACTATTGTTTTCAGAACCCTTTCCTCCCTCCCACTAACCTTGGTAATCTCTATTCTACTTCTTGTCTTTATCAGTTTTTATTTTCTGGATACATCATGTAAGTGGAGTCTACAATATTTATACTTTTGTGCCTGACTTATTTTACTTAATATGATTTCTTCAAGGTTCATACATGTTATGGCATGTATCAGCACTTCAATCCTTTTAATGGCTGAGTAGTATTCCATTTTATGAATATACTACATTTTGTTTATCTTATTGGGTTGCTCCAACCTTTGGACTTGTGAATAATGCTGCTGTGTACATCAGTGCACAAATAACTGTTTGAGAATTGGATTTCAATTCTTTTGGATAGCCAGTTGGAGTGGAAATTGCTGGGTCATATGGTAACTCTATGTAAAACTATTTGAGGAACCACCAAACTTCTCCACGACAGCTGCACCATTTTAAATTCACACCCACAATGTGTGAAGGCTCCTATTTCTCTGCATCCTTGCTAACACTTGTTATATTTCTTTTCTTTTTTTTTTTTTAAAGATTTATTTATTTATTTATTTAATTCCCCCCCCCCCCCCCTCCCCTGGTTGTCTGTTTTCTGTGTCTATTTGCTGCGTCTTGTTTCTTTGTCCGCTTCTGTTGTCGTCAGCGGCACGGGAAGTGTGGGCGGCGCCATTCCTGGGCAGGCTGCTCTTTCTTTTCACACTGGGCGCTTTCCTCACGGGCGCACTCCTTGCGCGTGGGGCTTCCCCACGCGGGGGACACCCTTGCGTGGCGCGGCACTCCTTGCGTGCATCAGCGCTGCGCATGGCCAGCTCCACATGGGTCAAGGAGGCCCGGGGTTTGAACCGCGGACCTCCCATGTGGTAGACGGACGCCCTAACCACTGGGCCAAAGTCCGTTTCCCTGTTATATTTCATTGTTGTTGTTTTAGAGAAATTTCTATCCAAATTCCTTGACTATTTTTTTTTAGCTTTCAAACATGGTTCCATTTTAGTTTACATTATGGTTTATATTTCAGACTGTCCAATTTTCTAAATTTTTAGTTACCTTGTGTTTTACATTATGGTTTACATTTTAGCCTATAGACTTTTATACATTTTTGGTGTAATTTAACATGCCCCATATCTGTCATTGCATGATCTTGTGGAACACTTCCATTGTCCCCCAATTACTCTGATTCCATCTATTCTATACCTCTCCCCCCCTCCCCTCACCCACAGTGACAATCAGTCTTCATTACTTGAAGGACCAGATTCACAGATACTTGCAACAATGCTGAGGGCTTGACATACTCAACTGCCCTAATCCATTGGAAGCCACCAATTCTCTCAAGAGACACAATTCCCTCTGTTTGAGAACATCCGTCCTCCCCAGGATGTGGGTACACCTTCACACGCATTGTAAGGGTCTCCACCCAATGATATACTATGAGAAAATGAGCACTTACACAATCCCTAGAAGCCTGCCCCTGTGTTAGATACCCCTCTTTAAGCATCTTAAACAGGTAATCCTTCCTTACTATATTTTCTAAAGAGTTTTCTCAACATTACAGTTTCAGCCACATACCTGACAGTCTCCCATGCTCAAATGTTCCCCCAGCCCTCCCCCAATTCCTTGGGCCATCTGACCCATCCTTCCAACCCTAGCCCCCCTCAAGCCTTCAAAGCCCCACCCAAAGGTATCCCTATGCCCCTATCTTATCGCTTCCCTGTACAAATACTTTCCTCTAGTGTATCATAGATTTCACCCACATAGGCGTCAGCTTGCAACCTTCCTCTTCCCCCTTGGCTATTTTTAAATTGGGTTCTTTGCTTTTTTGTTGTTGCGTTGTAGGAGTTCTTTATATATTCTGGATATTAAATGCTTATCAGACATGTGTTTTCCTAGTGTTTTTTCCCATACGGTCAGTTGCCTTTTCATTTCCTTTTTTAAAATATTGTTTTAAAAGAAGCTTTAGATTACATAAATGTTATATAAAAAATATAGGGGGCTTCCCATATATTCCCCCCCCCCCATCAACATCCCTCATCAGTGTGGCACATTTGTTATAATTGATGAACACATATTGAAGCATTGCTACTAACTGTGGTCTATAGTTTACATTATAGTTTACACTTTGCACCACACAATTTTATAGGTTTTCACAAAATATATATATCCTGTATCCTATATCCATCACTGCAATGTCACAAAGAGTAATTCCAATGTCCCCACAATGCCCCATGTTACATCTTTTCTTCCCTCTCCCTCCCCTCAGAACCTCTGATGACCCCTGCCTTTATGTCAATGTCACTAGTTCTTCCATAGCTAGAATAATAATAAATCTACTTTAGTCCATAGTTGCATTCCCCCTTATGTTTATTCTTTCCTTCATCTTGAGCATTTTGGGATGGTGATGCTCATTCTGTTTCTGATTGAGAGGAACCTTAGAGTCCATGGGGAAGATGGATAGAACTGACTTGCTTGCAGTTGTAGATACTCTCTGTTTTTTAGGATGAGTATTGTTCATCATTATCATTTTGTTAGTTGTCCTGTCCCCTATTAAAAGCATTTTACATGTGGATGTTACATTTGTTACAATCGATAAACTAATACTGAAGTATTGCTACTAATCATGGTGAATGGTTTACATTTAGCACTGTACACTGTTATAGGTTTTGATAAAATGTATAATGGCCTGTATCCATCATTGCAAGATCATGCAGAACAATTCTAATGCTCTAAAATGCCCTGTGTTCCATCTATTCTATTATTCCTTCCCCCTTTCCTCGGAGCCTGTGGTAACTACTAACTTTCAATTTTTGAAGAATAAGGTTCATAATTACTTGCATTAATATTGAGGGCTTGGCATATTGATCTTTTTTTTAAATTTTATTGGACACCGCCTTTGTTCTCAAAAGATTCCTGCCCCTCTAATTGAGAACATAACTGAACTTCTCAGTATGGGAGTTTCATATTTTCTTATTTATTGTGTGTCTCCATCCCCTGAGACAACACCCTATGACAAGATGAACATTTTCATATTCCATAGAAGCGTGCACCAGGTGCGCCCTAGCCCATATGTCCCTCCACCCCCAGTGCCCTGCATAGTAACCCTCCCCTGCCATATCTGCCAAAAGAACCTTCCCACCACTGTAGTTTTAACCATAGACCTACAAATCCCCAGAGTTCACCTGTTCCTCCCTCCAGTTCCATGGATAGTCCAACCCAACTCCCCCACCCTGCTCCCCTTCACGCTCCAGCACCATCGACCCCAAGCACATCACTGCGTCACTATCACCCTCATCCACTGCCCTTCTGCTCCCTTCCACCTTATAGATTTTGTCCATATTGCACATCAACTCACCAAACTCTACTCCCTTTCTATCTCCTGATAACCTATCTTCCAGACTTTAGTTCTGTGAGTCTGCTTGGTTTGCTTAAGTTATATCAGTGAGATCATGTAAGATTTCTCCTTCAGCAGTTGGCTTACTTCTCTTAACATAAGGTCTTCAGGATTTATCCATGTTGTGCTGTGTGAACACTGGTTTCCTTCCTACAGCTGAGTAATATTCCATTTTATGAATATACCACAATTTGCTTATCCATTCTTTTGTTGATGGACACTTGTATTGCTTCCAACTTTAGGCAATAGCCTTTTCCCTTTTCACTTTCTTTTTTTAATTTAATTTAATTTATTTATTTAATCCCCCCCCCCCCCCCAGTTGTCTGTTCTCTGTGTCTATTTGCTGCGTCTTGTTTCTTTGTCCGCTTCTGTTGTCGTCAGCGGCACGGGAAGTGTGGGCGGCGCCATTCCTGGGCAGGCTGCACTTTCTTTCGTGCTGGGCGGCTCTCCTTACGGGTGCACTCCTTGCGCGTGGGGCTCCCCTACGCGGGGGACACCCCTGCGTGGCAGGGCACTCCTTGCGCCCATCAGCACTGCGCATGGGCCAGCTCCACACGGGTCAAGGAGGCCCGGGGCTTGAACCGCGGACCTCCCATGTGGTAGACGGACGCCCTAACCACTGAGCCAAGTCCGTTTCCCTTCTTTTTTTTTTAAAGATTTATTTTTTATTTCTTTCTTTCCCCTTCCTGCCTCCCTCCCCCGCCCCCCCCCCCCCCCCCCCCCCCCCCCCAGTGGTTGTCTGCTCTCTGTGTCCATTCGCTGTGTGTTCTTCTGTGTCTGCTTGTATTCTTGTCAGTGGCACCGGGAATCTGTGTCTCTTTTTTGGTGCATCATCTTGCTGCGTCAGCTCTCCGTGTGTGCGGTGCCACTCCTGGGCAGGCTGCACTTTTTTTCACATGGGACAGCTCTCCTTGCAGGGCACACTCCTTGTGTGTGGGGCTTCCCTACACAGGGGACACCTCTGTGTGGTATGGCATTCCTTGTGCGCATCAACTCTGCACGTGGGCCAGCTCACCAAATGGGTCAGGAGGCCTTGGGTTTGAACCCTGGACCTCCCATGTGGTAGGCAGATGCTCTATCAGTTGAGCCAATCTGCTTCCCCTTTTCACTTTCTTGATAATGCTCTTTAATGAACAAATTTTAAAAAAAATTTTGATGAAGTCCAATTTATCGATTTTTTTCTTTCGTTGCTTGTGCTTTTAGGGTAGAATCTAAGAATCCATTCCCTAATACAAGGTCCTGAAGGTATTTCCCTATATTTTCTTAAAGAGTTGTTATAGTATCAGTATTTTATAATATTAACTCATATTTAGATAGCCGATCCATTTAGAATTAATTTTTGTGTATGGTAAGAGGTAGGGGCATACCTTCATTCTTTTGCATGTGGATTTCCAGTTCTCCCAGAATTATTTGTTTAAGAGACTGTTGTTCCCCATTAAGTAGACTAGGCACTCTCGTTGAAAATCAACTGGCCAGAGATGTGTAGTTTAAACTTTTAATTACTGTAGTTATGTAGTAAGTTTTGAAATTAGGAAATATGAGTCCTCCAACTTTGTTCATTTTCAAGATTGTTTTGGCTATTCAGGGTTTCTTGCAATTCCAGATAAATCTCTTTTTTTTTTTTTTTTTTCATGTACTAGGGGCTGGTGATTGAACTTGAGACCTCATATGTGTGGAGCTGGTGCTCAACCACTAAGCCACATCAGTTTCCCTGAGTTGCTTTTTTTTTTCTCCTTACTGTTTGTTTTTGTTTTTTTCAGGAGGCACTGGGAACTGAACGCAGGACCCCCCCCCCAAGTGAGAGGTGGGAACTCAACCACTTGAGCCACATCTGCTTCCTCCATATGAATTTGATGATCAGCTTTTCCATTTCTGCAAAAACATTGCTGGGATTTTGATAGGGATTGCATTGAACTTTTTAGTTCACTCTGTGTAGTATTGACATCTTAATGATATTAACCTTATAATCCATGAACAAGGGACATCTTTCCATTATTAAGGTCTTCTTTAATTACTTTCAGAAGTGTTTTATTGTTTTCAGTGAACAAGTCTTTCACTTCCTTGGTTAAATTTATTTCAAAATATTTTATCCTTTTAGATGCTATTGCAAATATTGTTTTCTTGATTTCCTTTTCACATTGTTAGTTACTAGTGTTTAGAAACCCAAGTGATTTCTGCATATTTATCTTGTTTCCTGCAATACTGATGATTTTGTTTATAAATTCTAGTAGCTTTCTTGTGGAGATGACATAATCTGCCAGTGAGGATAGTTTTACTTCTTCCTTTCCAATTTGGATGCCTTTTATTTCTTTTTCTTACCTGAAGCTCTGGGTAGGACTTCCAGCACAATGTGGAAAACCAGTGGGGACAATGGGCATCCTTGTATTGTCCTTGGTCTTAGGGGTAAAGTTTTCAGTCTTTCTCCATAGAGTATGATGTTTACTGTGGATTTTCATAAATGCCCTTTATTGTGTTCAGAAAGTTCTCTTCTATTCTTAATTTTCTGAGAGTTTTTATTATGAAAGAATGTTGGATTTTGTCAAATGGACTTTCTGTATCAATTGAGATGATCGTGGTTTTTTCCTTCATTCAATTATTGTGGTAGATTACATTGATTTTTTGTTGTTGTTGAAAAATCCTTGCTTTCCTGGAATAAATCACATTTGGTCATGGTGTATAATCCTTTTAATATCCTGTTTGATTTGGTTTGTCATTATTTTGTTGGGGATTTTTGCACCTTATTCATTGATATTGGTCTGTAAGTTTCTTTTCTGTAATGTTTATACAGGCATATCTTGTTGAATTGTGCTTTATTTAATTGCAATTCACAGATATGTTGTTTTTGTTTTTTACAAATTGGAGGTTTGTGGCAATAGCAACCCTGCATTGAGTAAATCTATTGACACCATTTTTCCAGCAGCATGTGCTCACTTCGTGTCTCTGAGTCATATTTCATTTAAGATATGTACTTTCTTTTTTAAAAGATATAATGCTATAGCATACTTAATAACTACAGAATAGAGTAAACATACCTTTTATATATACTGGGAAACAAAAAAATTTGTGTGACTCACTTTATTGTGACATTTGCCTTATTGTGGTAGTCTGGAACTAAGCCCTCAATATCTCTGAGGTACACCTATATCTGGCTTTAGTATCAGGGTAATGCTGGACTCATAAAATGAGTTAGAAAGTGTACACTTCTCTTATATTTTTTGGAAGAGTTTGAGAAAGATTGGTGTTAATTCTTCCTTATTTTTATTTTTATTTATTTTCTGTTTTTTAGGAAGTAACAGGGATTGAACCCAGGACTTTGTACACGTGAAGGAGGCACACAACCACTGAGCTGTACTCATTCCCCTTAATTCTTCTTTAAATGTTAGAATTCAGTAGGAAGCATCCTCTCCTGAATTTTCTTTGTTGGGAGAGGTATTAGTCAGCCAAAGGGGTGCTGATGCATAGTACCAGAAATCTGGTGGCTTTTATAAAAGGTATTTATTTGGGGTAGAAGCTTACAGTCACAAGGCCATAAAGCCTAGGTTACTTCCCTCACCAAAGTCTGTTGCCATGTGTTGGAGCAAGATGGCTGCTGGTTTCTGTATGGGTTCAGGCTCCCTCTTCCTCCTAAGGCTCCGTTGTCTCAGGTCCTTCAGGCCTTTGTTGCATCCCATAAATTTTGGTATGTTGTATATTCATTTTAATTAGTCTCTAGGTATTTTCTAAATTCCCTTGTGGTTTCTCCTTTGACCCATTTCTTGTTTACTAGTGTGTTGTTCAATTTCCACGTATTTATAAGTTTTCCAGTTTTCTGTTTGTTGTTACCTTCTAACTGCATTCAACTGTGATCCAAGAAAATACTTTGTATGATTTAAATATTTTAAAATTCATTAAGATTTGATTTGTGAGCTACAATATGGTCTATCCTGGACAATGACCCATGTGCACTTGAGATGAATGTGTATTCTGCTGTTGTTGGATGGAGTGTTCTATATATATATCCATTAGGATTAATTGGTTTATAGTTTTGTTAAAGTCTTCCATTTCCTCATTGATCTCTGTTTAGATGTTCTATCAATTGTTGAAAATGGTATATTGAAATCTCCAACTATTATTGTATAACTAACTATATCTCCCTTCAGTTATATCAATTTTTCTTCATATATTTTATAGTTCTGTTGTTAGGTACATTCATTCTTCTAATTGTAATATCTTCTTGATGAACTGCAACTTTTGCGAATATAGAATACCATTCTGTGTCTTGTAATATTATTTGATATAATGTTTTTGTGTGTGTGTGTGTGTTTTTGTCTGACAATAATATTGTCACCTCAGCTCACTTTTGATTACATTTACAAGTCAAGGATAAATACTGAGATCTCTAGAGTATTGTCCAATTTGGTAGTTTCTAGCCACATGTAGCTATTAAGCACTTGATGTGTCTAGTGTAAACTGAAATGCACTCAATTTGTGTAAACCACACACCATATTTGTGAGACGTAGTAAAGAAAAAAAAAAGAGATGCAAGGTATCTCATTAACAACTTTCATATTTATTACATGTTGAAATGATAATATCTTGGATATAGTTGGTTAAAATAAAATATTATTTAAATGAATTTCACCTGTTACTTTTTGGTTTTATAATGTAGCTACTAGAAAATTTAAAATTACACATATGGCTTGTCATATTTCTACTGGACAATAATTCTTTAGAGCAATGGATTACAACCAGGGTCACTTTGGCTCCCCAGGTGACATTTGGCAATATTTGCAGACATTTTTAGCTCTACTGAGTATCTACCAGATAGCCTCCCTAAACAAATAAATATCTGCCCCAACAAGTCAATAGTACTGAGGTTGACAAACTCTGCTCTAAAGTGGCCCTTATGAGAGTAATACTAAAGAAATATGTAATTAAGCATTCTTGACTTGTAAAAATAAAAGACAGGAAAGAAGGAATAAAGGAACAATGATCAGATAAGGCAATTAGAAAACAAATAAGACAGATTTAAGTCTAAATATACATACTTGTATTAAATGTACATGGATTAAACATTCTGATATAAAGATTGAGATAGTCTGGCTGACTAGAAAATAAGATCTAACTACATGCTATTACAAGGGATATACTATAAAGAAAGAACAGAGGAAGGTTGAATATATAACCCTAACCGAAAGAAAACTGGTACAGCTATGTTAATATCAGACAAAGTAAACTTTAAGACAAGAGATATTGCTAGTTATAAAGAGGGACATTTTCTAATAATTAAAGTATTAATTCAAAAAGAATACACAAAAATCTTAAAGATGTATACATCTAATAATACAGCTTCAGAATATATAAAGAAAAAAAATAAATAAGAAATAAGAAATCAAGAATGGTATTGTACTTGTTAAAGGATTTGTATTCATAATTAAAATCCTTCCCACAAAGAAAACTGTAGACCCATATTGCTTCACTAGTGAATTATTCCAAACATTCAAGGAAAGGAATAGTACAAATATTAACAAACTCTTTTATAATACAGTGAAAAAGTGAACACTTCTCAACTCATTTTATGTAGCTAGCATAACCCTGGTTCAAAAACCTAACAAAGCTTTTATAAGAAAGAAAATTGGCCAGTATCTCCCATGAACCTAGATACCAAAATTCTAAATAAAGTATTATCAAAATTTCAGCAATAACATACTAAAATATCAAAATGTCCGGGTTTCAACAAAAGATTATAAAACATTTATGTATCTTTTTAAATAAAAGATTATAAAACATATAAAGGAACAGGAACTGATGGTCCAGGTAAAGCAGAAATTAAAGCATCAGAAACCATCAGTGAAGAGGAGCAGAGTTAGGACACACTAAACAAGGACTTCTAAAAAATCATCCTAAATATGATCAAAGAGCTAGAGGAAAACATGTATAAAGAACTAAAGGAAATCAGGAAAATGATAAATAAGCACACAAGATATCAATACAGAAATGGAAAATATGGAAAAGGAACCAGACAGAGCTGAAGATCACAGTAACACATATTAAAATTTCCCTAAGGAAATGGATGTGGCTTAGGCAACTGGGTTCCCACTGCCATATGGGTGGTTGCTAGTTCAGAACCCAGTGCCTCCTAAAGAAGACAGTGGGCTTGCATGATGGGCAGGTGTGGCAAGCTGACACAACAAGAAAAACAAGAAGAGGGAGCATAATGAGAAGCACAACAAAGCGGGGTGCAGAGTTTCCCAGTGCCTCCTAAAGAAGACAGTGAGCTGATACAACAAGACACAAGAGATGTGGGGAGGAAAAACAATGAGAGACACAGCAAAGCAGTGAGTGGAGGTGGTGCAAGTGATTAGGTACCTTCTTCCCACATCAGAGGTCCTAGGTTCGGCTCCTGGTGCTTCCTAAAAATCAGGAAAACAAGGAAGATAAACAGACACAGCAATTGCAAACAACAACGGTGGGTGGAAATAAATAAAATAAATCTTTATTTTAAAAAATTTCCCTAGAGGAGGAGAGTGGGTATAGCTCAGTGGTTGAGTACCTGCTTCCCAAGTAATGAGGTCCTTCGTTCCTTCCCTGGTACCACCTAAAAAAAGAAAAAAACAAGAAAAGGAAAAAGAGAAGAAAAAATTCCACAGAGAGGTTCAAGAGCCGGTGTAGCTGAAGAAGAAACAGTCAGTGAACTTGAATATAAGACAACTGAAATCATCCAGTCCAAGGAGCAGAAGGAAGAATAAATGAAGAAACATGAACAGAACCTGTGGAAGGTGTGGGACACCATCAAGCATACCAATATATACATTGTGGTAGTCCCAGAAGGAGAAGAAAGAGAGAAAAGGATTGAGAGAATACTCAAATAAAAAATGGTTGCAGACTTCCCAAATTTAACAAAAGGCATGAATATATACATTCAAGATACTAAATGTTTTGTGTGATCTATTAACTTAAAAATTAAAATAAAAAAAAGGAAGACACTAAATGAACTACAAACAGGAGAAAGCAAAATAGATCTATGCCATGGCATATTATAATCAAACTGTCGAATGCTAAAGGTAAAGAGAGATTCTGAAAGTTGCAAGAGAGAAGCAATGTGTCACATACAAAAGAGTCTCAATAAGATTAAATGCTGATTTCTCACCAGAAACCATAGAGGCAAGAAGGCAGTGGGATGATATATTTAAACTGCTGAAAGCAAAAGTCTTTCAACTAAGAATTCTATATCTGACAAAACTATCTTTCAAAAATGAGGGAAAGATTAACACATTCCCTGATAAACAGAAGCTGAGAGAGTTCATCGCTACTAGACTGGCCCCATAAGAGATGCAAAAGAGAATTCTGCAGGTTGAAAGGAAAGGATGATAGACAGCAGAATGACATCAACAAAGAAACAAGATCTCCAGTGAGGGTAGCAACATGAGTAAATATAAATGACAGTACTATTACATTTGGTTGGTAACTCCACTTTTTACTTCCTCCAGGATCTAAAAGGTAAATGCATAAAATATAAGAGAAATCTGTGGTTTGAACTCAGTGTATAAACATGTAATTTGTGATCAGAACTACATAAAGGTGAGGAACAGAGGGGTATAGGAACATAGTATGTGTATACTGTTGAAATTAAGTAGATATCAAAGCAAATGAAATTGTCACAGATTTAGGATGTTAAATTTAAGCCCCATAGTAACTACAAAGAAAATATCAGAGAATACACAAGTTCATAGAGACAGAAATTAGAGTACAAGTTACCATGGGTGATGGGCAAGGAGAATAGGGAGTTAATACAAAATGAGTCAGAGTTTCTGTTTAGGTAGATGGGAAAGTTTTAGTAATGGAAGGTGGTGAGGGTATCACAACACTGTGAATGTGATTAATCCTGCTGAAAGGTATGATTGGGCATGGTTGTGATAGGAAGGTTTATGTTGTATATATGCTTTCACAATAACAACAATAAAACAGCAACTAGCAAGACAGCCACAGTTAAAGGCAATACGTCATCTTGGACAGGATCTAACAGGGGAGAAGAAAGTACTCAAAAGACATTATTGGGGGAAGCAGACTTGGCCCAATGGATAGGGCGTCTGTCTACAACATGGGAGGTCCACGGTTCAAATCCTAGGCCTCCTTGACCCATGTGGAGCTGGCCCATGCGCAGTGCTGATGCACACAAGGAGTGCCGTGCCACGCAGGGGCGTCCCCTGCATAGGGGAGCCCCACGTGCAAGGAGTGTGCCCTGAAAGGAGAGCCGCCCAGCCCGGAAGAAAGTTCAGCCTGCCCAGGAATGGCGCTGCACACACGGAGAGCTAACGCAGCAAGATGATGCAACAAAGAGACACAAATTCCCGTGCCGCTAACAACAGAAGCAGACAAAGAAGAACATGCAGCAAATGGACACACAGAACAGACAACTGGGGGACGGGGGGAGAGGGGAAAGAAAAAAAAATCTTAAAAAGAAAAAGACATCATTGGGACCCATGAAAAAAACTGGAACATGAACTGTAAGCTTTATATAAAGGTTAAATTTCTTCAACTTGACCATTGTACTTAACATGGACACATAAGGGAAATATCCTTGTTCTTATTAAATGTACATGACATTATTAAGTGTCAAGGAGCATGATGTATACAACCTACAATCAAGTGTTCAGAAATGGATTGAAAAATAGACAGATTGGTGGATAGATAGAATGATAAGGCAAATATGGCAAAATGTTAAAATTGGTAGATTTGGGAATTCGGGAGGATAGGGAGATGTTGGATCTCTTTATATAGGGTTTGTATTATTTTGTAGCTGTCCTGTAAGTTTGAGAGTATTTCAAATAAAAAATAATAATAAAAGAATGAAAGAAAGGAAAAGAAAAAAGAAGTGAGCTTGATGCCAAGCCTTCTGTTGATCCTGAAATTTTTGTGTACAGATGGATGTGGTTTAAAGGGGAAACTCTAGTTTGTAGATGTTCCCAGAATAAAAATTAAAAGATAAAAACATGAGACTGTATAACACCCAGAACTCTGTTGTAGATGATGTACTATAGCTAATAGTACAAGTAGAAGAATGTTCTTTCATGAATTATAGCATTAGGTGTATGACACTAATACAAAGTGTTAATGCTAGTGTGGTATATGGGAAAAATACACCTAATATAAACTACTGACTATTGCTAATATTACTATTTTCAAATTTTTTCATCAATTTTTCAACAAAAGTAACTACTGTTCAAAAAAATAGTGCAATTACAAAGAAGTGCTATCATTAGTTGTAACAAATGTTCCACACCAATGCAAGGTGTTGGTGGTGGGGTGGTGTATGGGAATCCTCTATTTTATGTATGATTGTTCTATATACCCAAGAGTTCACTAATAAATTTTTTTGGGAAAAAAATGAATTAAAAGAAAATATACATCCCAGAGAAAGTATTTACAACACATACATCTAACAAGGGATTTGTTATCCTAAATTTATAAAGAACCCTGTAAATCAATAATACAAAGACAAAAAACAACAACTCAAACAACTAGATTTTAAAATGGACAAAGAATTGAACACCCATTTCTAAGAAGATATTGAATTAGCCAATAAAGATCTGAAAAGGCTCTCAGCATCACTAATCATCACGGAAATGCAATTTAAAACTACCACAATATATCATTTCATACCCACCAGAATAGCAAGACATGAAAAAGACTAATAATACCAGGTATTGATGAAAGAGTGATGAACTTTTTTACTCTGCTGGTAAGGTTGTTAACTGGTACAACTTCTTCAGAAAACTTTTTGGTAGTATTTCTTGAATGTAAACATTCAATTTCACTTCAAGGAATACATACCAAACAGAACTGAATGCATATATGTAGGCTTCATTTTTGAAGAAATTTTGGACCACAGGGGGTTCAACTATGGCAGGGAGGAACATTGGTGTGGGGTGTTATTAATGGGGGACACATGAGTGGGAGGGAGTTCTCCAGGGCATGTACATAGGGTACATAAAATTGGATAAACGCTGGGTATTTTCATAGTAGTGACATTTGCAAGTGACAACTGAGGGAGTGCTGAGTTCCTAGCCAGGGGAGCACTGTCACATTCCCCAATGGAACAGCAACAATCCCCCAAATGCACTGTCAAAGACCAGTGAAGAAGGATGGTCCAATGATGAGCCCTTGATACTAATGACTATGCTTATGAGCCTGTGTACCTGAAATTTCAACTAGGCCTAGAGCTGCAAGGTGCCTAAGAGTTACCTCCTGAGAGCCTCCATGTTGCTCAAATGTGGCCACTCTCTAAGCCAAACTCAACATGTAAATGCAGTACCTTCTCCGCAGTGTGGAACATGACTCCCAGGGATGAGCCTTCCTGGTGCCAAGGGATTACTACCAATCACTAACTGGCAATACAATTAGAAAGAGACCTTGAATAAAAGGGGGAAATGCTAAAGAAAAAAAGTTTATATGGCTAAGAGTCTTCAAAAAAGAGTCAGGAGGCCATCAGAGGGGTCATGCTTATGCACACCTCAGCAGGATCCCAGAGGCAGCAAAATAGATACAATTCCAGGTACTGGTACTCCTGAGGGCTATGGAGACACACAGGTCCTATGATCATGGCAGTTGGCTCTAGAGTTCAGTGCCTTGTCAGTGGGCCTTACCTGGGAATTTGTGTTCCTGAGTGTGATGGAGTTGGACTCAGATGTGAACTTTCTACACATGACTCTTCTATCACTTTTACTGAACCTGTGGTTGGTGCTGGGGTTGGTGTATACCCAGGAGACTTTGGACTGGCCATGTGCCAGGTGGGCCATGAGCCTCAGCAGAGTTGCAATTCTTACTCTCTGGTTTGTTGGACTTGCACAGGTTGTATAACAGGGAGGTGAAGCTAGTCAACCACCACACCAGGGAACCAAGAGTGCCTACAATTCCAAGAAGGAGAATCGCATCCACCAACTATGGCTCTAAGCCTCCTCTCGACAGAGAGGTGGAGAGGACATCACCAACCCAGGGTCGACAGGATGGAAGAATAAAATATGGATTAGAGTGAACTTACTGGTATTCTACTATAGAACTATTGTGACTACTAATGGAAGAAACTGGCATTGATCTGGAGAAAGTGGCCACGGTAGTTGCTGAGAGCAGGGAAAAAGAAGTAGAGATGAGATGTGGAGGCATTTTCTGGACTTGGAGTTGTCCTAAATGATATTGCAGGAACAGATGCTGGACATTATGTATCCTGCCATAACCCACTGGATGGACTGGGGGAGAGTGTAAACTGCAATGTAAACTATAATCCATGTGGTTCCACAGTGCCCCCAAATGTATTCATCAAATGCAATGAATGTGCCACAATGATGAGGGAGGGTGTTGATATGGGAGGAGTGGGGTGGTAGGGGGTGGGGTATGTGGGACCCTCTTATATTTTATAATATAACATTTTTTGTGATTTATGTATCTTTTTAAAAAAAGACAATTAAAAAAAAAAAGAATACCAACAGTATATTAGCATATGCAAAGAATGTTTATAGCAGTTTTGTTTTAGCAAAAAACTCCAGGCAATTCAAGTGTCAGTCAACAGTACACTGGATAAACATCAACAGATGAGTGGATCAATAAAATGTGGTACATACACACAATGGAATACTACTCGGTTGTTAGAACAAATACACTACAATCACACGTGATAACATGGATGAACCTTGAGAATCTTATGTTGAGTGAAGCAACCCAGGCATTGAAGGACAAATACTGCATGACCTCAATGATATGAAATAAGCAAACTGCCTCAGAGAGCTAGACACCGGAAAAGAGGCTTACAGGAAATCGGGGGGTGGAGGAAGGATGAGTTAACGTCTGTAGGGGTGGAATCTGTGATGAGCTGGCGGTAAGTGTGAGCACAAAGAAGGGACAAAATGGGGGCAAGGGGTTACCTTTGGGTGGGGCTTTGTGGGTTTGAGGGGGGCTGGGGATGGGCAGAGGGGTAATATTGTCCAAAAATTGGGAGGAGGGAGGGGTAACATACGAACATGGGAGAGCGTCAGGTGTTCGTTGAGAACAAAATGTTGAGAAAATCGTATCAAAGTATAAGTAGGAGGGTTACCTGTTTAGGATGCTCAGGGGGTATGGTCTGATGCGGGACGGACTCAGGGCGAATAGCTGAAGGCTCATTTTGCCAAGGTGGGTTGTACCATTGGGAAGAGACCCAAGAAGTGAGAGGTGGGGTGGACCCACATCCCGGGGAGGACTAATGCCGTCAAATAGAGAGAACTGTATCTCTAGTGAGAAAGGATGGTTCCCAGGGCATTAGGGCAGTTGAGAAAGTCAGGCCCTGAATACTGCTGCAAGTATCTCTGGACATGGCCTCTCGGGAAATCGAGATTGGCTGGCATTGTGGGCCCCAAGGGGAGGGGAAAATGGATATGGAATGGATGGAAACTAGGTAAATATGGGGGCAAGAGAGGAGTTTTGTGAGAGTACACGAAGATGAATATAAAACATGTAATATTACTCCAAAAACATATAGGGGACGACAGACTAATAATGTAAACCATAAGGCAAAACATAGGATAACTAAAAAGGTTAGAAAACTGTACAACCTAAAGTATGGACCCATAGTAAGCACAGATGTCATCTTGTTTGAAAGCTATTTTCTCGGAATCTGTACATCAGTTTCAGGAAATATGATACAAACAAGTTAAGTGATTATCGCTGTGGAAGGGAAAAGGTTTTATGGTGAATCTGGGGAAGTACTGTATATTGTATATATAAATTTCGGTGATCTAAGACTCTTGTGAAGCTGACAATATGTTGTGATTGACTTTACAGGAAGTTTTGGATCACAGAGTGGTTCAACAATGGCAGCGGAAGAATACTGATATAGGATGTTATTGACAGGATATATATGGTTGACAGGGAGTCTTATACAGGGCATATGCCCAGGGTATATAGTAATGTCTAGATATACTCATAATGGAAACAATTAAAAACAATAGCTGGGGGGGGGTACTGGGCCCCTGGCCGGGGGGCCACTCTCATGGACCCTGGGGGAGCAGCGGCAGTCCCTCAGGTGCAACGGCAAGAACCAGGAAGGAAGGAGGGCCCAACAGTGGGCTCCTGATACTTATGGCTATGCTTTTGACCCTATACACCTGCAATAAGAATAAGGCCTAGAGTAGCACTGTGCCTGGGAGTTTCCTCCTGACAGCCTTCATGTTACTCAAATGTGGCCACTCTCACAGCCAAACTCAGCATGTAGATGCAGTGCATTCCCCCCAGCATGGGACATGACACCCGGGGATGAGCCTCCCTGGCACTGAGGGATCACTACCACATATCAGCTGAAGAGGCAACTAGAAAAGGACCTTGAATTAAAGGCTCAACACGGATCAGCAGAATATCCCTGTCTACATATAATAACATGACTTCAAAATGCTGTTTGACCTAATGTAAGGGGGAAATGGAAAGGAGAAATGAGAATATAAGGCTATGAGTCTCTAAAAAAGAGCCTGGAGGTTGTCAGAAGGATTGCCCTTATGCACAACTGAGCAGAGTCTGAGAGACAGATAAGGTAGATACAACCCCAGGTATTGGTTCTTTTGAGGGATAAAGAGATCCACGGGCCCTATGGTCATGGCAGATGGGGTTCACTGCCATGGCAGATGGCCCTTCTTTGGAGCTGGTGTTTCTGAGTGATGGAATTGGACTCAGAGGGGATCTCTTTTCACAAGACTTGTATGCTACTTTAATGGAATTGTAGTTGGTGCTGGGGTTTTAGATGTATTTAGGGGTTTTGAATCTCTGGACTGATAATATGACAACCAGGCCCAGAGCCTCAACAGACTTCAGCTCCTACACTTTGATTTATTGGACTTACCCCACTCAGCTAACATCGAGTTGAAGAAGGTCAACCACCATATCATGGAGCCTAGAGTGTCTACAACTGAAAGCAGGAAGGGTGCATCCAGTATCCATGCGGAATCTAAGCCCCCACTTGACATAGATGTGCAATGGACACAACCAATCCAATGTCTACAGAGAAAATGTGGAATGGGTGTAGGAAGGGTAGCCATGGTGGCTGCTGGGTTTGGGGAATGGGAGGAAGAGATGAGATGTGGAGGCGTTTTCGGGACAAGGAGATGTCCTGGGTGGTGCCTCACGGACAATTACGGGACATTGTAGATCCCCCCAGGGCCCACTGGATGGAACATGGGAGAGTGTGGGCTATGATGTGGACCATTGACTAGGGGTGCAGTGATGCTCAGAGATGTACTTACCAGGTGCAATGGATGTGTCACGATGATGGGAGAAAGTGTTGCGGTGGGGGGAGTGGGGGGTGGGGGCGGGGGGGTTGAATGGGACCTCATATTTTTTTAATGTAATTTTTAAAAAATAAATATTTATTATTTTTAAGTAAAAAATAATATTTTATAAAAATAATTATTAAAAAAAGAGAAAGGACTCATGGATTGTAACTGGAAAAAAAACAGTACACTGGATAAACAGATTCTAGTAAAATTATACAGGAGACTACACAGGAATAAGAAAGAAAAACTACTTCCATATGCATTAACATGGATGAATTTTATAGATACTATGTTGAGTGAAAGAACAGACAAAAAGAATCTGAAAAGAGTACAAGAACAAGCAAAACTAATACATGAAATTATAAGTTAGAATAGTGGTTACCTAGGTGAGAGGTTGTTACAGATAGGGAAGGGGCTTGAAAGAACTTGAAGTGCTGAAAATGTTCTATATCTTAATCTGGGATGGTGGTTGCTGAGGTGTTTACATATTTAAAAATTCATAGAGTTGTACATTTGATACACTTTGCTATATATTTCATTATATTTCAGTGAAAAATGGTAAATTGTCTACCATTAGACAGTCTGACAATGTATTATATTCAGAACAAAATTTAAATTAAAGGATTTCATAGAAGATACTTTTTTATCCTGACCTTGTCTTTCCAAAAATATGTCCCAATTCTATTCAAGAGGCTCTTGTTTACTTGCTATACCAAATGTTTAGTGCTTTTTATAATATACCACATACTCTTCGATCTCTTTGCCTTTGCAAATACTGTTCTCTGCCTGGAATACCCTTATCATCATCTTATCCTACCCCCAATTTTCCTTAGTAATTTCCACAAATATTTGCCTTAGTTCAATCCTTATTTCCTCAATGAAACCTTCTTAAGCCATCACATGCACAATTAAGTGCCTCTTTTCTATGCTCTTTTAGTATCCTTTCATAGTATCTATCAAACTGTATTTTGTTGTGGTTGATTTTGCTACTTATCTGACTCTCTAATAGATTGTAAAGTCCTTGAGAACACAGTTTTTAGTTTGTTGGCTTTGTGTTGATTTTTTAAACATATATTTTTATTACAGAAGTTGTGAACTTACAAACCAATTGTGCACATGTGTGGAATTCCCCTACAATACCCCTTCAACAATACACCACACACACTTTGTTACAGATTATGAGATAGTATCATCAGAATATTACCACTAACTATGGTCCATAGTACATATCTGGCATATTTCTTCCATACCCCCTATTATTAACACAGTACATCTTTGGCATTGATGCAAAAATATTACAGTATTGCTGTTAACTATAGTCCATGTATTACATTAATTCGCTTTGCTTTGGTTTTAATATTATTAATACCTAGTATAGAATTTGGAATAAAGAAGGCACAGTAAGAATGTTTTTTGGTTTCTATATTGAGATTCTCCTACATAGTCATTAGTAGAGTCTGAGGTTTTTGTATGGTGTACAGACTCAAAAGATACAACACCATAATTTCTGACTTGAATACTGCAAAGGATGACATTAAATGCACTTCCTTCAGTTACAGAGAGACATTCAAATATAGAAAATTATTCATAATCCCAGAAACCTTGTTCACAGCTAAGTGATTTAAATAGAATATAGATGATTCTGCCCGAGGCAGGCCTTAGGGCTACTCTCTTTCCTTATGAGTAGCAATGACAGAATAAAAAAATAAATGAACTTTGAACAATTTACTTTGAACAGAAAAGCAATTTGAGGATTTAGACATTTATCATTTTAATAATACAAGAGATAAGTATTTTTCCTAAGAAGCCACCTGCAACACATTAAGTATAAATCATAGTTTCTCAAGTACAGTTTTGGGATATTTATGTTGCAATAGATGCATAAGTTAAGTTAGTTAAGCAAGGGTATTGTCACATTTGGAGTGAACAAAAAGAAAGTGATGAAAGACAGACATTAAAATAAGTCTGTTTGGAATTCAAACTTGATGTAGAGTAAAACCTAGGGGAAAAACTCAAATAATCTAACAAAATATTAATGATTTTAATGTATAAACATCTACATATTACAAGATTGTTAATGCCAACAAAGTACATTTATTATTTTTTAAACTGTGGCATGAAAAGATTCTTATTTAAAAATATAACAAAATAGCACCAAAGTGTCTAAATTAGAATAAAAACTATGTATTTAACATTTTAAATATACTTCAGACAATACAGAGTTAAGTCTGAATCCTAGAGACCCTTGGAACTTTTACTAAAATCCTCACTAGTTTTACTTTTATTTTTTTTAAAGATTTATTTTTTAAAATTTATATCTCCCCCCTCGTATATGGGAAACAGATACTCAACCACCGAGCTACATCTGCTCCCCCCATATTATTGTTGTTATTCTTTTTTAAGTTTGAAATTACTTCAAAATAAAAAGTATAAAGAAATGACACCAATTACCTCATCAAGTCCCCTAGTTTTTATCAGTGTCTCTGCTTTAAATAAACACCTGGTTTGAGTAGTAATGAGAAATGTTTATTGAAAGATAAGAAAAAAGAAATAGTAACTGAGGGGTTGCAATGTCCACCAGAATAAGTGAAAAAGGAGGAAACATTTCTGAATAGTTCTACCACCAAATCAAAATTTAAGGAAATGATTTATGGATTAAGTTGGAAATAGGCTGCTAGATTAAAATCTGGGAGAACATCTAAATGTTTTTTCCAGTAATTCAGAAATGAGGTGGAAAATGTATTATATCTATTGCATAGAGTAAGAATTGGCAAAAATTTGCAGTGGATGAAACATGTCAAGTAAAGAGACTTCAAAGAAATTTTCAAAGAAGACTTGAAAATTTCAAGCAGAGGTATCTGGTAATGACTACACAAAATAGAAAAATGCAAAGGCGTAATAGCTTAGAAATAAATTGTTAAAAATCATGGCTTTTAGATATTTGTAGGAAATCCCAATTAAAGGCATTTATGCTTCCTCTTTTCCATAGTCAAATTTTTTCTCTTTACTTTACTCATTTCCTAGCTTCCCTCTTTCACTGCTTTCTTCAATTTCAATGAATTCCTGCTTCCCACCATTGGCTATATTTGGAGATTCCCTCATTCACTCATCAAAATCTCCAAATTTTTCCTTCAGAACACAACCTAAAATGATTACATTAAATATTTCATCAACTTATCTTCCTTACTACAGACATGGTTAACTAAAATTGCAATAGACTCAAATATTATTAACAATGACCAGTTTCCATCTACTCTGCAACATAAGATTATGTTTTACCATTATTTTCTGTAATTTTGTTAGATTTCTTTGTTAATGACCACGCCCATTTCTAAGTTCAAGTTATGCTAGTTAATGAAATGCCACTTGGATATTATTTTAATCCTAGCATTAATGATCAAGTAGAGATAATTAAAAACATATCCATTTATTTGTAAAGTAAAAAAGGCCCAATGTATCAGCAACTTTGATTATAATTTCATTGCTTAATGTTATTCCCTTTGAAGAAATAAATGTTTACAAAGAATTTTAATATTAAAATCGAGTAATTTGAACATGTTAAATGCTTAAATGAGTATTATCATAGTAAAAGCATGAAAATTTGATGGTAATTTTCTACCAGAACCATGGTGTGTCAAATACTTTTCTCCTTTCTAGTTCTCAAATTCCTACATTAACATGTTGACCATGGCACCATCTTGTGGATATTTTATCAAATAGCTAGGCTGTACAAACCTTTATGAAAATATTGTTAATGAAAACAATTTATGAAAAAAACAAATGAAAGTTTTAAAATGAAGTTTAAGCTAATAAAATAAAACAGTGGCCAATAATCTTTTTCACTTTCTTTCAAAGGGTTTCAGGTATATAAGTAATAACTATTAAACCAGATCTAGTATGGTTACATTTTCTTTTTAAATTATTTTCTGCATTAACTGTTTACATAAAATTTCAAACAGTTCAAATGGTGTTGAACATACCTAATGGACTATATTATCATCCGATATATTTTGCCATGTATAGTATGTGTGTACGTATGTTTATACATACATATAAAAATGCATATATACACATATACATACTACTGTTATTTTTATATCAATTCAACTTTAGGATCTGTTAAAAGATGGGAATTGAAGCAGAACAAGCTACGAAAAAGAAAAGAAAAGAAAAACCTTTAATACATTTAAATATTCTACCAGTTTAATCACTCATTGGTTATGAATCACTTTTTTTAATGAGTATTTTTTTAAAAGATTTATTTATTTATTTATCTCACTCCGCACCCCACCATTGTTAGCTTTCTGTGTCCATTTGCTGTGTGTTCTTCTGTGTCTGCTTGTATTCTCATCAGGTGGCTCTGGGAACCGATCCTGGGACCTTCTGGAGTGGGAGAGAGGTGATCATTCTCTTGTGCCACCTCAGCTCCCTGATCTGCTGTGTCTCTTATTGTCTCTCCTCTGTGTCTCTTTTTGTTGCATCATCTTGCTGCACCAGCTCTATGCATGGGCCAGCACTACTGTGCAGGGCAGCACTCTTGCGTGGGGCAATCGTCTGTGCAGGCCAGCACCCTGCGCAGGCCAGTACGCCGCATGGCCAGCTTGCCTTAACTAGGAGGTCCTGGGCATCAAACCCTGTACCTCCTGTATGGTAGACAGGAGCCCAATTGTTTGAGACATATCTACTCCCCATGAATCACTTTTTATGGATCTGATTCTTCTGAGGTTGAATGAAACAAATAGTAATTGTCAAATACTAGAGGATCTGTAACAAAACACATCAATCTCTGGTAATATCAAATTAAAAAGAAAATAATTATTTTAATGGTAAATATTTATTGATTGAGATAAGTTATAATAAATGTAAATAATATTTTAATTGGAAAAGTATTAATCACACAATATTTTAATAACCTTTTCAGAAAAAGCATTTGTACAATTAATATAATTTTTCAAAATAGTTGTTTTTCATAACATTCTCTTGTAAAGTTTCAATATTTAGAGTTTACAATTACATTTAAAACTTTTCATTATCATATTTACACAAAAGAGAAAGGAAAGGGGAACTAGCATTTATTGTAGCCCTGCTACAACCAGAGCATTTAGATACATTATCTAATGTAATCCTTCCACTAATCCTTTGGACTGGAGGAAAATTTGAGACTGAGTGGCTCTATTACTCATCCAAGGTCACAGCTGCCAGTTAAATTTTTTTGTTTTACTTGCTTTGTTTTCCAGTTAGTTTTAAAGTGTTCTTAATAAGGGGCATGTAGCATAGAGAAAGACCAAAAACTTTAGAATTAGTCCAAGGTTAGAAAAAAATTTTCATATTAAAGTAGTTCTCCTCCCTGCCTGAGAACCAGACTCTAAACGGAGAACATATATATATATATAAAGGCCTTACCACATAAGACAGAGCTTAAATGAAGTTCCTTCCTCTGTAAAATATCTACCTAACTTACGAAGATTAGAATTAATTATGTAAATCTAGACATGTACCTGGTGATAGAACTTTCTCAACAAAGAAATTGATTGAATGAATAAAAAATTATTCTAGCTTAGTTCAAATTTCTATAGCATAAGCTTTGGTGTAATACTGGCTGCTATCCAGTAAATTAATTTATTGTCTAGCAAGTCTGAAGGAAGAGCAATCTTTTTTTTTTTTACCTCTGAATTATTAAAACTAGATTAGATTCAGAGTTAGGAATCATTCAAAACACTAATTGAAACCACAGATTGACTTCAAAAGTGTAGACTCAACAAAAATACGGAATTCTATTATGCTCATTTTTCCTATTAGGATTCATCTAAAGAATTTAAATTTTTATATTTGAGAGAGACATGCTTTCATTCTATCAAAGAATAAACTTAGATCAAATGAGATGAAGTGATATATCAAATATTACATGCTAGTAGTTAATAGCAGGACTCTTAGTACAGTGCCTGACTTATTATAAATACTCAGTGAACACTCAAACTAGCTGGCAGAGTGTTAGATTTTTCGGAAAAAAACTTAGAGCTAATGGTTAAAAATTATTAGCTTAAAATGAATGATTCAAATACAGTAAAACTATAAAAATGAATTTGGATATAACATTGGAAATTGGCTCCTATCTTTATCCAGTACCTGTTATCAAACATGGATAAGCTAAAGTTCTTATCTTTGTATTATTTTGGGGGTGGGGGTAGATGTTGGGAAGGGGATATAGACGGAAGGCTAAATAAAGCCAGGCAAGGAAGCAGCATTCAACTCCATCAGAGAGATCAGTAATGTAGAGAGAGGGTCACCACAGGCTGGTATTCTCACTTCATCTTCCTTATTAGCCAACAAAATGGGTGTCAACTAATGAAGAGATTCCTGGAATTATTGCAGCTCTTGAGAAAGTTCTAGCTAGACATAGAACCCAGAATCATGCCCATAAATATTTTGATCAAAACAACTGCCGGCACCACCTGGATGGATGTGAAACGTACAAGCAGACCTTGTAACTCTGGACCATCACGTGTACAATCTTACCCTATTTCATTTCATAAATTTCACAATAATGTGGTTTCACATTTTATATAATTAAAATTTCATAACCTATTTGTTTCACATTGCAACAGAGTTTATTACCATACTCAAATGGTCATCTTATAGGCTTGTCCAGAAAGATTATCACTTGTCCTATGTAGTCACTTGGTTACACTCTTATGGCAATTTCCCCTCGTTCTGACATATAACAAGTAGCAGAGAAAACCAAAAAAAGCTCAGTTGACAAGTGGCACCATCATCTCCTAGTTCTAATTCACTAGGTAAACAAAGACTAATATTATAGGCTCCATACCTTGTCATATTATTTCTATGACATTATGTGGCAAAGATGATAACCTAATTTCTAAAGGCTGACAAATATTAAGACTCTATTGACCATCATTGGTTTAGTATAATTATCAACACCCCTAACAACAATGGCAAAAGAAAAAACAATATACTGAAAAAATAACCAAAATGTGATTATACTTGTAATTGTACAGGCCTTTTAGCTCCCAGTCTCCTTGTCAGAACCAAACTAGCTCCCTAGGTGATCCCTTTTGTGGTTCCTTAGGCCCTAAGATGCAGTCAACTTTCAACTTTCTTCTTCTCTGAGTGGTAGCTATGATGAAAATCTCAACTCTTGGGATTTTCCTCAGAGGTAGGATAGTGTTCCACTTACCTTATATATTTTCCACTTCTTTTTATCATCAGCAGTCTGCCCTGAAGCCTCTCGAGCCTGGAGTGAGCAGTCCTCTGGGAAGGGGTTTCCAGTCGGGACCCTTAAGCTCCAGCTATCTACTGAGATGGTCAGTCAATACACATGAAACTCACATTTCCTTGCCATGCCACAGAGCCTGAATGCAGGCTGCCCTCTACGCTCTTTTTTTAGGTCCATCTAAAAGATTTCTTGACCCTTTCTCCACTCCTTAGCTGCACTGAGGAGGCAATCAGGATCTCAACTGGTAGAATAGCTCAGTAATTTTCAAATGAGGTATTTTCCAGTTCTTAACTTAAAGGTGAAAGAGACCAGTTTGGGCAAACTCTGCTATTTGAAGAAAATAGCATCTTACATCACCATTCACAGAAACAAAGTTTTTATATAATATTGTATATAGTAAGTGCCAAGTAGTGGTATGTACATTCTAAATGCTAAGGAAGGCCAGAAGACAGCTGCATCATGATTAACTTGGATTTTGAGGGAAAAAAATGATAGGTCTTGAAGGTTAAAAAGGAAGAAAGAGATAGTTAAGAATACAGATAGAAAAAATTAAAATGGGGAGCATAGTGTGCATGTGCATGTCACATGTTGTGAGTCAAATTTAACTGAAGTCAAGAGGAATAGGGAGAAATAAAATTAGGGAAGTTTGTAGGGATCAGACCATGGACATTCTGAACATGATGGGAGATTTCAAACAGAAGAGATGAAATTGCCAAAACAGTGTTTTACAAAGATTAATTGGACATTGGTGGCTAGAAAGGACAAAAAGGGGGAAAGATAAACACACAGAGAACAATAACACTATCTTAGTATTGCAGGCATAAAGTACATGGATCTGAACAATTGTGGTGACATTGGAATAGAGAAGAAGGAAGGAATGTCAGATACATCACTAAGAAAGAATGAGAAAAACTAGGTGACTGAATGGTAATAGAAGAGAAGGTGAAGAAGGGAGTCAAAGATGGCTAAGGTTTATGTCTGTATGATTGAGAACAATCATTTCATTAATATAAACAAAGAATGGGAAATGGATGTGGCTCAATCAATTGGGCTCCCACCTACCATATAGGAGGTCCAGGGTTCAATGCCCAGGGCCTCCTGGTGAGGACAAGCTGGCCCACGCTGGAAGGCTGCCCTGCCCAGGAGTGCCCCCTGTGTGGGAATGCCACCCAGCACAGGAAAGCTGCCCCATGCAGGAGTGTCGGCCAACGCTGAGAGCTGGCGCAGCAAGATGATGCAACAAGAGATACAGAGGAAAGAAAATAAGAAGACATAGCCGAAAAGGGAGCTGAGGTGGCTCAAGAGAGTAATCGCCTCTTTTCCACTCCAGAAGGTTCCAGGATCGGTTCCTGGACCTGCCTAATGTGAATACAAACAGACAAAGAAGAAAACACACACACAGTGAATGGATACAGAGAGCAGAAAATGGGGGGATGGGGGGGAGAAAAGAGAAATAAATAAAATAAATATTTATATATATATAAGCAAAGAAGACTTTGTGGGCTTCTTCACCTTAAATTTTCCTCAGGGTTACTGTGACAGGCAAAATAATCTGCCCGCCCTCCCACTCTGGCAAAGATGTTCATGTCCTAATCTGCAGAACCTGTGAATAGGATACCTTACCTGGTAAAAGGGACTTTGTAGGTGTAATTAAGTTAAGAATATTGAGATGGGGAGAGTGTCCTGGTTTATCTGAGTAGACACAATGTAATTACAAGGGTTCTTTTAAGTGGAAGGTTGAAGGGTCAAAGTTAGAGGGAAAGTGATGTGACAATAGAAGCAGAGGGAGAAAAGGCTGTGTGACTCAGGGCCAGGAGCCAAAGAACAGCAGCCTCTAGAAGCTGGAAAAGGCCTCCAGAAGTACTACAGACATGCTGACATCTACTTTGGGACTTCTGACCTCTAGTACTGTAAGATAATAAATTGTGTTGCTTTACACCACTATGTAGTGGTAGTTTGTTATAGTAGCAATAAAAATTAATATAGCTCCATTCTCTTCTCACTCTCCTGGTAATATCATCCATATCAGTGACTTCAACTCTGAACCAGACACTGATGCCCAAGGTAAAGCTCCATATCCATATTTCCAACTCATGAATATCAAATCCTGAAAATCCTGTAGATAACCCTAAACAATGGGATTCAATCTGGTTACATCTTAAGTGAAAAATTCCCCTCAAATCTGATAGTTCTGTGCACCACTGCCAGCATCCTAATTTTGGTGCTTATTTACTATAATTTAGTCAATTTCACAGCCCCTGAAATTATTTTTCTGCCACTACTTTTCTCACTAGTTCAATCTATCCTCAACTTTGCTAACAACTATATTCTTCAAAAAATAAGATTGTCAAGTCTCTGTTCAGAAACTTTCAATGGTCCTACCTGCTTGCATTATATATAAAGGCTGCCACCTACTTCTTGTCTTTCTCACCTCACAGCACCCTACTTCATAAACACTCCATAAACGTCATACTTTAAAACGTAATCATGACAATTGCTGCTATGTTCTAAACATTTTTTTCACAAGGTCTGTCTCCCTGACTGCTGGGAATGGTTCATTACTTCCTGGTGTGTCCTTAGAATAAAGCAAATGGCATCCCTGCAACTTGAAGCAACTTACTTAGAGAAAGGTTATCAGTCAAAAGGTCTAGATGATTGGTTGTGACTTATAACATCTTGGGGAAATTACTTGTTTGCTTTAGTCTAAAATGATATGTTTCTCATTCTTCAAACAGAAGAAAATTCTATTGGTGAATATGTGGAGTGAAATGGGGTGAAATGGGGTGTT
This sequence comes from Dasypus novemcinctus, assembly GCF_030445035.2. Lineage (NCBI taxonomy): Eukaryota > Metazoa > Chordata > Mammalia > Cingulata > Dasypodidae > Dasypus > Dasypus novemcinctus. The sequence goes on along the minus strand of NC_080681.1, from coordinate 81,716,956 downwards.
AGAACCCAAGTTGGATAAGCAGGTTATGCTTGTAGGAGGTCTATTAGGTGTGGAGTGTCAGGGCCAACCAGGGTGAGAAGGGAGACAGAGGATAGCCTGGCAAAAGACGTCAAACCCCAAACAGATTAAGAAGGTCTTCGATGCAGGAGGTGGCTCAACATGATGTATCAGTGTCAAAGTGGAGTGTGATAGGAATCTCTGCAGAGGGGTGACTCCAGCACAGTGTTAGGGCCTAAGCAGGGTGAGAGGAGCATTCTTGCAAAAAGACAACCCCATGCAGGAAGACAGATTCTGAGTGGGGTGAGGAAGGCATTTTCATAGCAGGGTGGTTGACTCAGAATGTTGGAGTCCTAGCAGGATACAGAGGGCCTACTCATAGGAAGGCAGCCTGGCAGTGTCAGTGCCTGAGTGAGGTAAGGAAGGCATCATCATGGAGGAGAGCAGTAATAATGGGAGACTGGTTGCATGCCTTTTCCAGAATGGCATAAAACTAAAATCATACTGTATGTAGCCTTTTGTATCTGCATTATTTCTCTTAGCACAATGCTTTAGAGATTAATCCACAGTGCCATGTTGCATAAATTAGTATTTCATTGCTTTTTACTGCGGGGTAGTATTCTCTGGTATAGAAACAGTACAATATTTTCATCTATCCACCTTTCTCCATTTGGGGGTTTCTGGTTGTTGTTGTTTTTCTTTCTTTTGTTTTTTTACTGTAATGAATAAAAACTTCTACAAACTTTTATGTACAGGCCTTTTGGTACACCTGTTTGTATTCTCTTAAGTAAATAGCAAGGAATTGGATCGGATTGCTGGTAAGCATATATTTAGCTCTATAAGAAACTGCCAAACTATTTCCCAAAATGAACATACTAATCTCTATTGCCAACAGAAAGTAGGAGAATTCTGCATCCTTGAAATTACTTGATAATTTTAGTTTCCTTAAATTTTACCCATTTTGGTAGATGGGAAGTAGTATCTCATTAAGGTTTTAATTTACATTTCCCTAAGGACTACAGATGTGGAATAAATTGTCATGTGCTCATTTACCTTCAGCACATCCTCTGTAATAGCTGTGTAAAATTTTTGTCCATTTAAAAAAATAGGCTTATATGCCTTATAATTGAGTTGAAGATTTCTTTATATATTCTGGGCACAAGTCTTTTATCAGGTATGTGTTTCGTAAATATTTTCTCACTCTCTGTGGCTAGCACTATACTCAATGGTGAAAGACTGAAAGCTTTACCTCAAAGATCAGGAACAATACAAGGATGCCTGCTTTCACAACTTCTCTTCAACATACAACTGGGAGTTCTTGCTAAAGCAGGTAAGCAAGAAAAAGAAATAAAAGGCATCCAAATTGGAAAGGAAGAAGTAAAATTATTTCTGTGCACAGACAACATCCCAAAGAATCTACCAAAAAGACTGTTAGAGCTAATAAACAAATTCAGCAAAGTTGCAATATACAAAACCAACATGCAGAAATCTGTTGTATATTTACACAGTAATGATGAACAGTTCCAGCATAGGACTAAAGAGATCTGACCTTCTTACAACACATTCCTATACAATATAAAAATATTGAAATTAAACAAAGCACCTTTTCAGATCATAATGGAATGAAACTGGAAATCAATAATAGATGGGAAAGGGGAATTACAAAGATGTGGAGGCTAAACAACACATTCTTTTTTTTTTTAAGATTTATCTTTATTTATTTAATTCCCCTCCCCTCCCCCGGTTGTCTGTTTTCTGTGTCTTTTTGCTGCGTCTTGTTTCTTTGTCCGCTTCTGTTGTCGTCAGCGGCATGGAAAGTGTGGGCGGCGCCATTCCTTGGCAGGCTGCTCCCTCCTTCGCGCTGGGCGGCTCTCCTTATGGGTGCACTCCTTGCGCATGGGGCTCCCCTACGCGGGGGACACCCCTGTGTGGCACGGCACTCCTTGCGCGCATCAGCACTGCTCATGGGCCAGCTCCACACTGGTCAAGGAGGCCCAGGGCTTGAACCGCGGACCTCCCATGTGGTAGACGGATGCCCTAACCACTGGGCCAAAGTCCGTTTCCCAACAACACATTCTTATACAATCATTGATTGAAGAAGAAATAGTAAGTGAAAATAGTCAATATATTAAGACAAAAGAAAACAAGAACACAACTTATCAAAACTTAAAGGATACAGGGAAATTTATAGTCCTAAATATCTATGTTAAAAAAAGATGAAAGAGCTAAGATCAAAGACTTAACTGAACAACTGGAGAAACTAGTAAAAGAACCACAAACCACTCCCAAAGCAAGTAGAAGGAAAGAAATAATAAAGATCAGAACAGAAATAAATGAAATTGAGAACAACAACAGCATAAACAACAACAAAACCATAAAGAAAATCTACAAAACCAAAGCTGGTTCTTTGAGAAGATCAATAAAATTGACAAAATCTTAGCTAGACTAACAAAGAAAAAGAGAGAAGGTGCAAATAAATAAAATCAGAAAAGAATGGGATGAAGTTATGACTGAACCCACAGAAATATAAAGGATCATTAGAGGATAATATGGGGAAGCAGATTTGGCTTAATTGATAAAGTGTTTGCCTACTACATAGGAGGTTCACGGTTCAAACCCACACGCAATGCTGATGCGTGCAAGGAGTGCTATGCCACACCCCTGCATAGGGGAGTCCCCCACACAAGGAGTGAGCCCCACAAGGAAAGCTACCCACATGAAAAAAGCACAGCCTGCCCAGGAGTGGTGCCACACACATGGAGAGCCGACACAGCAAGATGACGCAACAAAAAGAGACACAGATTCCCAGTGCCATTGACAAGAATGCAGGTGGACACAGAAGAACTCGCAGTGAATGGACACAGAGAGCAGACAATGGGGGGGGGGGTGGGGGGAGTGAGGGGAGAGAAATAAATAAAAAATAAACCTTTAAAAAAAAAGAGGATATTATGAGTAACTGTATGACAACAAACTATACAACCTAGATGAAATGGACAAATTCCTAGAAACACATAAACAACCTACACTGACTGTACAAGAAACACAAGAACATAACAAACCAATCACATTTAAAGATTGAATCCATCATCAAAAATCTCCTGACAGACAACCAGCAAGATGGTGGTGGAGTAAGGAGCTCCTAGAGTCAGCTCCTGCTTCAGGGCAGTTACTAAACACCCAGAGTTCTCTGGAGCTAGCTAAAGCACCTGTTTGGGGGTTACATAAGACCAGAAGAACATCCTGCAACACTTTTAAAGGAATGGAAGGAGATTGCCCATCTGCAGAGAAGATTAGTAAGTAGAGTACTCCACATCATGGAGGCTGGTGCCCATCCTCCCCTGGAGAAACAAGCCTCCTTGAGAGCTGTTTTGTGGCTGGAATTGAAAGCTTCACTTCCCAAAAATGGGGGAGGAAGAGATGATTGGGCACCAACTTCAGCTACTGAGGAGTAAATTCAGTGGGCTAAAGTATAATCCTAAGAAAAGCTGAAGTTTGAGTCTGTCCAATTTAGAAAGAGGCAAGTAGCCATCATCTTAACTCCACACCTGGCATGAGGGAAAGTGGGGAGGACTGAAAATCACAGTGCTGGTAGGGATTGGCTTCTTTCCATCCAGATCAGATTGCAGGTCTAGCCTAAGCCCCAGCCCCACCTCTGGGAGGGAGGAAGCTGGGGGGACATACGCCAGCCTCTCCAGGAAATTACCTGCCAAGTCATGGAGGCTGGTGATCATCCTACTTTTGCAGCACAAGCTGCTCCAGGAGCTATTCTGTGGCTTGAATTGGAAGCTCCATTTCCCAAAAACAGGAGGGGAGGAGATGGTTGGCCACTGATTTTGGCTACGGATTAGTAGACTTGGTTGGCTAAGCTTTAGCCCTAGGAACAGCTAGGGTGTGAATCTGTCCAAGTCAGAAAGAGGCCAGTGGTCGCCATTTTGACTCTGCCCCCAGCCTGAGGGGAAGCCAGCACCAAAAATCACAGTGACAGTAGGAACTGGTTTCTTTCACCCAGATTGCTTGCAGCCCTAGCAAGGGTTCAGCCCCACCTCTGGCAGGGAGGAGGCTAGTGGGCTGTGAGCCAGCCTATCCAGGTAACTGAAGGTACCTTTGGCTGGCATGGACTGAATAATCAGAAGTCTACCAGGGCAACTGTGGTCATCTTGAACATGCACCGCTTAGATTACTGCTCACACCTGCAGCTCCATCTCAGTCCCAGGCAGGGGAGAGAGGGGCACAAAGCCTCATCAGTCTCTCTGGGCAATGACAGTCTAGGCCTGCAGGACTTGGATTATTCCACACTGCTGTGACTCTCTTCTACCCCTGGCAAAGGAGAAAGTTGGGAGAATCTTCATTGGTCCCTGGCACAATGAGGGCAGCTTATAGCACCAAATATATCTTTGGCTCTACTGCACAACCAGCAAGGGAGAAAGGGCAGGAAGCCCTAAACTAAAGAAAAAAACTGTACCCAAAATAAATACTCTAGTAAGCCAGATGCCAAGACACCAACAAAAAATTATAATCCACACCAAGAAACAGGAAGATATGGCCCAGTTAAAGGAACAAGATAAGACTCCAGATGACATAAAGGAGTTGAGACAACTAATCATAGATGTTCAAACAAATCTCCTTAACAAATTCAATGAGATGGCTGAAGAGATTAAGGATATTAAGAAGATATTGGATGAGCACAAAGAGAATTTGAAAGCATTCATAGAAAAATAGTAGATCTTATGGGAATGAAAGGTGCAATCAATAAAATTAAAAATACATTGGGATCATAAACAGCAGATTTGAGGAAGCAGAAGAAAGGTTTGGTGAGCTTGAAAAAATGGCATCTGAAAGTGTATATACAAAAGAACAGATGAGAAAAAGAATGGAAAAAATTGAACAAGGTTTCAGGGAACTAAATGACAGCAAAAGACATGTCATGGGTGTCCCAGAAGGAGAAGAGAAGGGAAAAGTGGCAGGAAGAATATTTGAAGAAATAATGGTAGATAATTTCCCAACCCTATTGAAGGACACAGATATTCCTGCCCAAGGAGCACAATGTACTCCCATCTGAAAAAATGCAAATAGACCAACTCTGAGACACATACTAATCAGAATGTCAAATGCCAAAGACAAAGGAGAATTCTGAGAACAGCAAGAGAAAAGCAATGCATAACGTGAGGGATACCCAATAAGATTAAGTGCTGATTTCTCACCAGAAACCATGGAGGCAAGAAGACAGTGTTATGATATATTTAAGATACTAAAAGAGAAAAACTTCTAGCCAAGAATCTTATATCCAGCAATATTGTCCTTCAAAAATGAGGGTGAGATTAGAATATTCACAAATAAACAGAAACTGAGAGAATTTCTAACCAAGAGACCAGATTTTCAGGACATTTTAAAATGTGTGCTAGAGCCTGAAAAGAAAAGACAGGAGAGAGAGGCCTAGAAGAGTCTAGAAATAAAGATTATATCAATAAAAGTAATTTAAAGTGTCAAAAGAGTGGTAAAAATAAAATATGACAGATAAACCTGAAACAGGAATAAACCTAACCAACATGGTAAAGCACTTGTATTCAGAAAACTGCAACTCGATGTTAAAAGAGATCAAAAAGGCCTAAATACCCACATACAGTGCTGATGTGCGCAAGGAGTGTGGTGCCATGCAGGTGCACCCCCACATATGGGTGCCCCATGTGCAAGGAGTGCACCCCACAAGGAGAGCCTCCCAGCACGAAAAAAGTGCAGCCTGCACAGGAGTGGCACCACACACGGAGAGCTTACGCAGCAAGATGACACAACAAAAAGAGACACGGGTCCCCGGTGCCGCTTACAAGAATGTGAGCGGACACAGAAGAACACACAGTGAATGGGCACAGAGAACAGACAACGGGGATGGGATGGGAGAGAAATAAATAAATAAACAACTCCTTTAAAAAAAGCCCTAAATAACTGGAAGAACATTCCATGCTCATGGATTGGAAGACTAAATATCATTAAGACATCAATTCTACTCAAATTGATATACATATTTAATGCAATCTCAATAAAAATTCCACCAGCATTTTTTAAAAATTGAAAACACTATTATCAAATTTATTTGAAAGGGCAAGGGGTCTTAAATAGCCAGAAACATCTTAAAAAGGAAAAGCAAACTCTCATCTCCAGACTTTAAATTACATTACCTAGCTATAGCAGTAAAAACAGCATGGTACTGGCTAAAAATAAAAGCAAGAACCATAAAACTTCTAGAGGAAATTGTAGGAAAAATATCTTCAAGCTCTGGTGGTAAGTGGTGGATTCTTAAAGGAGATAAGAGGAGGACTGAGATGGACTACTGATGTTTAGTTTATGTAGAAGTTTTAATGAGCTTTACAATAAAAGTGTGGAAATGTATAGGGTGGATGGTAACACATATTGAGTAACAGTTTAAAAATGGGAATGTGGCTGAAAATGGTAGTCTAGGGATGTAAATGCCAATTGACAGAATGCTGGAGAATAATCTAGGAACTGAATAGTACAGTAAACCAAGAGGGGGATGAGAATTGTGGTTGATGGTACAGATGCAAGTGTGCCCTTTGTGAGCCAGAGCAAATGCACAACACTTTTGAGTGCTGGGAATGTGGAGAAGCATGGAAAAATACAACTGGAATGACTGTGGTTAGCAGTAATAAAGTAATATGCTTACATCTATGCCAAAGATGTACTGTGTTAATAATGGGGCAGTATGGAGTAATATGTGCCAAATATACACTACAGGCATGGTAATAATCAGCTTATATTACTTTATCTGTAACAAATGTTCCCCTACAGTGTGGTGTGTTGATAAATGAATGTTTTTTGGGAATTCTGCACATGTACATGATTATTTTATAAGTTTACAACTTCTGTCATAAAAAATGTGTTTAAAAAGCAATAGGGTAGGTTGGGGAAAAAATGCACCAAATGGAAGATAAGGAGTATATTTAGTAGTCAGATTTTGACAATATTCTTTCATAATCTGTAACAAATGTCTCATAACAATGCAAGATGTTGGTGGAGGGTCAATGTATGGGACCCCTATATAATGTTATGCATGTTTACTTTGTAAGTCCACAACTTTTACTATACACTTATTTGTTTATGTATGTTCATATATAAATGATATAAAGAAGATAATAATAATAGGGTGGTTTGGGAGAATATACTTTGGTTAGTAGTAATATTTTGACAATTCTCTTTATTTTTTTTTTTTTAATTTTTTTTTTTTATTGACTTTGTAATAATATTACATTAAAAATATATATGTGAGGTCCCATTCAACCCCACCCCCCCACCCCCCCCTCTCCCCCCCCCCCAACAACACTCGTTCCCATCATCATGACACATCCATTGGATTTGGTAAGTACATCTTTGGGCACCTCTGCACCTCATATACATTGGTTCACATCATGGCCCATACTCTCCTCTATTCCATCAAGTGGGCCCTGTGAGGATTTACAATGTCCGGTGATTACCTCTGAAGCACCATCCAGGGCAGCTCCATGTCCCGAAGACGCCTCCACCTCTCATCTCTTCCTGCCTTTCCCCATACCCTTTGTCCATTATGTCCACTTTTCCCAATCCAATGCCACCTCTTCTATGTGGACATTGGATTGGTTGTGTCCATTGCACCTCTATGTCAAGAGGAGGCTCAGATTCCACCTGGATGCTGGATGCAATCCTCCCATTTTCAGTTGTAATCACTCTAGGCTCCATGGTGTGGTGGTTGTCCTTCTTCAACTCCATCTTAGCTGAGTGTGGTAAGTCCAATAAATCAGATTGTAGGTGCTGGAGTCTGTTGAGGCTCAGGATCTGGCTATCACATTGTCAGTCCAGAGATTCAAATCCCCTAAATATATCTTAAACCCCAACATTAACTGCACCTCCAGCACATTAGCATGAAAGTCTTATGAAGGGAGATCCCATCTGAGTCCAGATTCATCACACATAAACACCATTTCCAAAGAGGGGCCATCTGCCCTGGTAGTTAACCCCATCGGCCATGACCATAACTCCCATGGGTCTCTTTAGCCCTCAAAGGAACCAATATCTGGGGGTTGTATCTGCTTTATCTGACAATTCTCTTTAATCATTAGTTTAAACTGTTTAACAATGCAAGGTATTGGTGGCAGGGTGAGTTATGAGAGTCCTGTATGATGCTATGTATGTTTGTTTTATAAGTTCACAACTATTACTATACACCTATTGTTTATGTATGTTTGTGTATGAATGATATACTTCAAAAAATAAAAAAAAAAATCCTGACAAAGAAAAGTCCAGGGCCACATAGCTTCACAGGTGAATTCAACCAAAAATTTCAAGAAGAATTAACACCAATCCTGTTTAAATTCTTCCAAAAAATTGAAGAGGAAGGAAAATTACCCAACACATTTTATGAAGCCAACATCACCCTAATACCAAAGCCAGATAAAGACACTACAAGAAAAGAAAATTACAGACTCCAATGAACATAGGATTCTCAACAAAATACTTGTAGTATAAATAGAATCCAACAGCATATGAAAAGAATTATACACCATGACCAAGTGGGATTTATTTGCTGGTATGCAAGGATAATTCAACATAAGAAAATCAGTTAATGCAACACACCACATTAACAAATTGAAGGTAAAAAAAACAGGATCATTTTTACCAATGTAGAAAAGGCATTAGACGAAATCCAGTATCCTTTCTTGATAAAAACATTTAGAAAGATAGGAATAGAAGGAAAATTCATCAATATTGTTAAAGGGTATATATGAAAAATTCACAGCCAACATCACACTCAATGGGGAAAGGCTGAAAGCTTTCCCTCTAAGATAAGGAACAAGACAAGGATGCCCACTGTCACCACTGTTATTCAATGTTGTACTAGAAGTTCTAGTGAGAGTAATTAGACAAGAAAAAATAAAAGGCATCTAAATAGGAAAAGCAGAAGTAAAACTTTCACCATTCATGGATGATGTGATCCAATATTTAGAAAACCCTGAAATGTCTATGACAAAGCTACTTGAGCTAAGAAACAAGTTCATCCAAGTGACAGGATACAAGATCAACATGCAAAAATAAGTAATGTTTCTGTACAATAGTATTGTACAATCCGAGGAGGAAATCAGGAAAAAGATTCCATTTACAATAGCAGCAAAAAGACTCAAATACCTAGGAATCAACTTAACCAAAGAAGTACAGGACCTATTTGTAGAAAACTACAAAACAATTATGAAAGAAATCATTGAAAACCTAAACAAATGGAAAGACATTCCATGTTCATGAGTTAGAGGACTAAATATCATGAAGATGTCAATCCTACCCAAACTGATTTCTAGATTAAATGCAATCCCAAAACACATTTCAACAGCCTACTTCACAGAAATAGAGGAGGCAATTACCAGATTTATTTGGAAGGGAAAGTTTATCCAAATAACCAAAAGTATTCTAAAAAAGAAGAGTGATGTGGGAGAATAGCTTGACCTTGAAACATAGTGCAAAGCTATAGTGATCAAAACAGCAGGGGAAACGGACTTTGGCCCAGTGGTTAGGGCGTCCGTCTACCATATGGGAGGTCCGCGGTTCAAACCCCGGGCCTCCTTGACCCGTGTGGAGCTGGCCATGCGCAGTGCTGATGCGCGCAAGGAGTGCCGTGCCACCCAGGGGTGTCCCCCGCGCGGGGGAGCCCCCACGCGCAAGGAGTGCGCCCGTGAGGAGAGCCGCCCAGCATGAAAAGAAAGACCAGCCTGCCCAGGAATGGCGCCGCCCACACTTCCTGTGCCGCTGACGACAACAGAAGCGGACAAAGAAACAAAAGCAGATAAAGAAACAAGACGCAGCAAATAAACACCAAGAACAGACAACCAGGGGAGGGGGGGAAACTAAATAAATAAATAAATCTTTAAAAAAAAAAAACAAACAGCATGGTTTTGGTAAAAAAGAGACATCCATCAGTGGAATAGAATTGAGAACCCAGAAATAAACCCTCACCTCTATGGTCAACTGGTTTTTGACAAACCTACCAAGTCCATATTGATGGGACAAAACAGTCTCTTCAACAAATATTCATAAAAAGGTCAATTCAACAAGACATAACAATTATAAATAGATATGCATCTATCAATAGAGCCCAAAAATATATGAAGCAAATACTGACAGATTTGAAGAGAGAAACTGACAGATCTACATTAATAGTAGGAGACTTTAATCCACCATTTTCAATCATGGATAGAATATCTAGACAGAAGATGAATAAGGAGATACAAGACTTGAATGATACCCTGGACCTAATAGACATATATAGAACACTTCACCCAAGAACAACAGAACATGCATTCTTTGTAAATGCACATGGATCACTCTTTGGGATAGATTACATCTTAGGTCACAAAATAAGTCCAAATAAATTTTAAAATATTGAAAACATACACTGTATATTCTCCAATCACAGTTGAATGAAGCTAGAAATCAATAACAGAGAGAAAAAAGGGAAAATTCTCAAATATGTAGAAGTTAAGCAATATACTCTTAAACAACCAATAGGTTAAAGATGAAATCACAAGGGAAATTAGGAAATATCTTGAAGTGAATGAAAATGACAATACAATATACCAAAACTTATGGAATGCAGCAAAGGCAGTGCAGTGAGGGAAATTTATACCTCTAAAAGCTTATATTAAAAAAGAAGAAAGAATTCAAATCAGAGATCTAAGCTCAAAACTTGAAAAACTAGAAAAGAAGAGTAAACTAAACCCAAAGCAAACATAAGAAAGGAAATAACAAAGTTTACAGCAGAGACAAATGAAATAGAGAAGAACAAAAACAAAAAAGAAAAACAATAGAGATAAACAACCAAACCAAAAGTTTCTTCTTTGAAAAGTACAATAAAATTGACAATCCATGCAGTGCAGTAGTTCTCCAAAATGTATTCACCAAATGCAATGAATGTGCCACAATGATGAAAGAGGTTGATGTGGGAGGAGTGGGGGAGTAGGGGTTGGGGTATGGGGGAACCTCTTATATTTTTTAATGTAACATTTTATGTGATCTATGTATCTTCTTAAAAAAGACAATTTAATAAAAATAAATAATTAAAAAATTTGACAAATCTATAGCTAGGCTGATGAAGAATAAAAGAGAAAGAACACAAATGACTGAAATATGAAATGAAAAAGGGGATGTTACTAACAATTCCACTGTAATAGAAAGGACTATGAGGATATCATTAACAACTGTACATCAACAAATTTGGTAACCTAGATCAAATGGAAACTTCCTAGAAACACACAAACTATCTACACTGACAAGAAGAAATAGAAGATCTCATCAAACCAATAACTAATACATAGATTTAATTAGTAATAAAAAACCTGCCAAGAAAGAAAAGCCCAGGACCAGATGGCTTCACAGTGGATTCTATCAAATATTCCAAAAAGAATGAACAATCTGCTCAAACTCTTTCAAAAAAATTGAAAAGTAAGGAACACTTCCTAATTCATTCTAGGAAGACAATGTCACCCTCTAACCAAAGCCAGATCAAATTACCACAAGAAAAGAAAACTCCAGACCAATATCTCTTATGAATACGGATTAAAAAGTTTTCAAGCAAATATTAGGAAAATGAATCGAACAACACATTAAAAAAATTGTACACCATGATGAAGTGGAACTTATCTCTGGTATACAAGGTTGGTTCAACATAAGAATACACCACACTGGGAAGTGGATGTGACTCAAGCAGTTGGGCACCTCCCCTACTCCACATGGGAAGTCCTGGGTTTGGTTCCCTCTGCCTCCTTAAGAAGATGAGCAAGACAGCAAGCTGGTATGGTGAGCTGATGCAACAAGATGACACAATGAGGAGACACAACAAGGAAACACAATAAGAGACATAATACGCAAGAGCAGAGTTGGCTCAAGTGATTGGGTGCCTTGCTCCTATATGGGAGGTCCTGGGTTCAGTTCCCAGTGCTTCCTAAAAAGAAGACAAGCACACAATGAACAGACACAGAGAGCAGAGAGTGAATGTAAACAATGGTGGGGGGTGAGGAGAAATAAGTAAAATTAATCTTTAAAAAATTTATAGAAAAGAGTACTCCACATTAACAGAATGAGGGAATAAACACATGATCATCTCAATTGATGCAGAAAAGGCATTTGGCAAAATACAGCATGCATTCTTTTTTTTTTTAGGTGTATTTTTTTCTTTATCTTTTTATTTTTTTAAATGTTACATTAAAAAAATATAAGAGGTTCCCACATATTTCCCACCCCACCCCCACCCCACTCCTCCCACATCAACAACTCCCTTCAACATCATGGCACATTCATTTCACTTGGTGAATATACCCAGAGCACTGCTGCACCACATGGACAATGGTTCACATTGTAGTCTACACTCCCTCGCCCCAGTCCACCCAGTGGGCCATGGCAGGACATACAATGTCCAGCATCTGTCCCTGCAGTACCACCCAGGACAGCTCAAAATCCTGAAAATGCCCCCACATCATATCTCTTCTTCCCTCTCCCTACCCTCAGCAGCTACTGTGGCCACTTTCTCCACATCATTGCTACAATTTCTTCCATTACTAATCACAATAACTTCACAGTAGAATATCAGTAAGTGCACACTATTCCTCCATCCTGTGGACTCTGGGATGGTTATGTCCACTCCACCTCTATATCAAAAGGGGGCTTAGGGTCCACATGGATGACGGATGCAATTCTCCTGCTTGCAGTTGTAGGCATTCTTGGCTCCCTGGTGTGGTGGTTGACCTTCTTCACCTCCCTGTTAGCTGGCCAGGGTAAGTCCAATAAACCAGAGGGTAGGAGTTGAAAGTCTGCTGAGGCTCAGGGCCTGGCTGTCACATGGACAGTCCAGAGATTCAGGTCTCCTGAGTAAACACCAGCCCCAGCACCAACCATAGGTCCAGTAAAAGTGACAGAAGAGGCATGTGTAGGAAGGTTGTATCTGAGTCCAACTCCATCACACTAAGGAACACAAACTCCAAAGTAAGGCCAACTGACATGGCACTGAACTACAGAGCCATCTGCCATGACCATAGAACGTGTGGGTCTCTGTAACCCTCAGGAGAACCAATACCTGGGATTGTATCTACTTTGGCTGTCTCTGGGACCCTGCTGAGGCGTGTGTAAGCGCAACCCCTCTGATGACCTCCCGACTCTTTTTTGGAGACTCATAGTCATATAAACTCATTTGTCCTGTCCATATCCCCCTTTTATTCAAGGTCAAAAAGCAGTTTTTAACACTTGATATTACATGTAGGCAGAGATATTTTGCTGGTCTGAGCTGTCCCTTTAATTCAAGGTCATTTTTTAGTTACATCATCAGCTGGTGCTTGGTAGTAATCCCTCGGCACCAGGGAGGGTCAGGCAAACGTCAAAAACAAAGCTTTTTCATTTTTTCATTTTTGATACCCCAAATTACTTTTAATTTATTTAATTTTTCTAAATTAGTATGTATTCTATATCTAACTTTTAAACCCATCAGTATATTCCATTTTACTATTAATGGAACTTGGCAATACATTAGGCTTCATTTTTTAAGAAGTTTTGGACCACAGAGAGGTTCAACTATGGCAGGGCAGGAACACTGGTGTGGGGTGTTATTGATGGGGGACACATGGTTGGGAGGGAGTTCTCCAGTTCTCCACATGTATACAAGTACATTAAAATGTTTGGATATTTTCATAGTAATTACAGTTAAAAGCAACAACTGAGGGAGTGCTGAGTTCTTATCAGGGGAGCTCTATCACATTCCCCAACGGAATAGCAACAATCCCCCAAGTGCAATGGCAAAGACCAATAAAGAAGGATGGTCCAACAATGAGCTCTTGATACTGATGACTATGCTTAGGAGCCTGTGCACCTGAAATATGTACTAGGCCTAGAGCTGCAGGGTGCCTCAGAGTTACCTCCTGAGAGCCTCCATGTTGCTCAAATGTGGCCACTCTCCAAGCCAGACTCCGCATGTAAATGCATTACCTTCCCCCCAGTGTGCTTTCTTGATTAAAAAAAAAAAAGTACTTAAACCACTAGGAACAGAACGAAGTTTCCTCAATGTAATAAAGGGCATGTATGAAAACCCTGTCAGCTTTACAATGGTAAAAGACTGAATGTTTTCCTTCTAAGATAAGGAACAAGGCAAGGATGCCCACTGTCACCACTGTTACTCAACATTATACTGGAAATTCTTGCCAGAGCAATTAGGCAAGAAAAAGATATAAAAGGCCTCTGAATTGGAAAGGAAGAAGTAAAACCTTCACATTTGCAGAAGATATGATCCTATATACAGTAAATCATGACAAAATCCACAACAGCTCCTAGAGCTAAGTGAATGCAGGAAAGTGGTGTGGACAAGACCAACACCCCAAAATCAATAGTGTTTCTATACAGAATCAATGAACAACCAGAACAAGAAATCAAGAAAAAACTCCATTTACAATAGCAAATAAAAGAATCAAATATCTAGGTATAAGCCTAACCAAAGATGTAATGGAATTTTACACGCAAAAAAATTGCAAAACACTATTAAAAGAAATCAAAGAAGACCTAAATAAATGGAAGGACATTCTATATTCATGGATTGGAATACTAAATGTTGTTAAGATGTCATTTCTACCCAAAGAAATTTACATATTCAATGCCACCTAATTCAAAATTCTAACAACTTTTTTTCCAAAAACATAAAAATCAATTATCAACTCTATATGGAATGGTACGGGAAACCAAATCATCAAAGCCATAATGAAAATGATGAAGTTCGAACACTCACACTTCCCAATCTTAAAACTTATTACAAAGTCATAGTATCAAAATAGCATGGTCCTGGCACACAGAAAGACATATAAGCCAACGGAATAAAATTGAGAGTTCAGAAATCAACCCTCACATTTATGGCCAACTGATTTTTGACAAGGGGTGAAGACCACTAATTGGGAAAGAACAGTGTTTCCAACAAATGGTGCTGGGTAAACTGGATCTACATTTGCAAAAGAATTAAAGTGGACCCTATCTCACACCATATACACATGTCAATTCAAACTGGATCAGACCTAAGTGTAAGAAACAGAAGCATCAAACTTCTAGATGGAAACATAGGGAAGAATCTTCAGGACCTTACATTAGGCAATGGTTTCTTAGAATTTACACCCAAAGGACAAGGAACAAAAGAAAAACTGGATAAATAGTACTTCATCAAAATTTTAAAACTTTCAAGCCTCAGGAAATTTTATCATGAAAGTAAAATGACAACCTACCCAATGGGAAAAATATTTGGGAACCGTATATCTGATAAAGGCTTAATATCAAGAATAAACAAAGAAATCCTTCAACTTAACAAGAAAAAAGACAACCCAATTTGAAAACGGCAATAAATTAGAATAGGCATTTCTCCACAGAAGATACACAAATAGCCAGAAAGCTCATTAAATGATGCTCAACTTCATTAGCCATTGAAGAAATGCAAATCAAAACAACAATGACATACCCCCTAGAATGGGTATTATTAAAAAACAATAACAGAAAATTAGAAGTGTTGAAGAGGATGAAATGAAATAGGAACACTCATTCATTGCTGGTGGCAATGTAAAATAGTACAGCCACTGTAGAAGGCAGTTTGGTGGTTCCTCAGAAAGTTAAGTATAGAATAGCATATAACCCAGCAATCCCACTTCTAGGTATATACCCAAGAGAACTGAAAGCTGAGACTTGAATAGATATTTGCACACTGATGTTCATAGTGGTATTATTCACAATTAACAAAAGATGGAAGCAATCCAAGTATCCATAAACCCATGAATGGAGGAACAAAATGTGATATATACATACAGTGGAATATCATTCAGCCATAAAAAGGAATGAAGTTCTGTGACATGCAACATGGACTTTGAAAGCATTATATTGAGGGACATAAGCCAGACATAAAAGGACAAATATTGTATGATTTCACTGATATGAAATAAATAGAACAAGCAAACCCATAGAGTCAGAATCTAGAATAAAGGTTACCAGGGGATGGGGTGGTGTGTAGGGAATAGGGAGTTAAGGTTTAAAATGTTCTGAGTTCCAATTTGGAGTGATGGAAATGTTTTGGTAATGGACAGTGGTGATTGTAGAACAACATAGTGAATGTAATTAACTGCTCTCTACTATGTAAATGAATGTTAAAAAGGGAAATATTACATTGTACATATGGTAATAGAATAAAAATGAAAATAAAATCCATGGAGCCACACTACACAGACAGTGAATCCTAAGTTAAACCATGGAATATAGTTAATTGTATAATTATAAGAATGTGTTTTCATCAGTGGTAACAAATGTACCACACTAATGCAGGTGTTAGTAATAATTATATCAGAATCCTCTCTTTGATGTATGTTTGTTCTGTAAACTTACAACTTGTGTAATCAAACAATGAAGGCTTGGTAGATGAATTTGAATAAATCACATAAAACTGAGTATTGGGGAAAATTAAAGAGGTTAGGACACATGGGAGATAGACTGAGAAGGTATAACTTACATCCAATCAGTGTTTCAAAGAAGAGGAGAGAGAAATCTTTTAAAAGATAAAGCCTGGGGAGTGGATATGGCTCAAGCAATTGGTCACCTGCATCCCACATGGGAGGTCCTTGGTTCAGTTCCCAGTACTTTCTAAAGAAGACGAGCTGACCCAATGGGCTGACCAATGAGCAGACACCATGAGTAGGGAGCAGATGTGGCTCAAGCAGGTGAGCACCTGCCTCTCTCATGGGAGGTCCTGGGTTCAGTTCCCAGTGCTTCCTAAAGAAGACAAGCAGATGGAGCAGACAACAAGCAGAAAACAAGCCATCTTGGGGAGATAGAGGGGAGGGGGAAGGTGATGAAGCCTAAGAATTTTTTTCAGAGCTTATGAAAGATACCAATCTATAAGTTCAGGAATATTAATCAGTACAAGGGATGATAAAATGAAAATCTTCACATAAATACCTTATTTGAAACTGAGAAACATAAGGCCAAGAACATCCTAAAAGCACTAGAAAGTAAAAACTACATTGCCTACAAAAAACTGATATTAGACTGACAGGTGACATCTTGACAGTTACAATAAAAAATCTAATGAGGAAAGATAAGGGAAAATACATTTCAACCAAAAAGTGCTGTTTAAGTGAAAATATCTTTTACAAATTAAAGATAATTTCAAAAATAAAAGAATCAAATTTGTCACCAGAAGACCCATAGTAAAACACATTCTAGAAGAACTATTTTAAGCAGGAAGAAAGTAATCATAGATGGAAAGTCTGAGATGTGAGCATAAATTGCATGCAAGAAAGAATAAACAACTCTAAGCCTAAAAAAATAATTATTACCTAAAACAATAGAGAATTCATACACTAAAGTATATCCTAAACAAAATTTATTTGTAAAATAATTACAAGAACATCTTGAGGGGCGAAAAAAGAGGAACTTAGGTATTTGGAAAAAAAGCATGTAAATCAGGAGATACTGATCTGAATTTAAGTATTCTAGAGTGTCTGTGTTGTTTGAGAAGAGTATAAAAGTATTGATTAATTTTAGTCTTGAATATGTTAGAATATAAAATGTAATCACTAAGATATTAGAAATAGAATATATAATTTTCAAAATAGTGGTGGGTAAAAAATGAAATGAAAAAAAGTAATTCAAAGGAAGTAAAGCAAGCAGATAAAAAAGACACATTAAAAGGTAGGATAACAAATAACAAAAAATAAAATAAAAAACAAATTCAAGTAAATCAATAATTACAGTATACAAAGGAGTATAATGGTACCAGTTAAAAGACAGAGACAGAAAGATGGGATAAAAAGACAAAATCCAACAAAATCCTATATACAAGAGACACATCTAAAAGTAGAGGGCACAGTATGGTTAAAAATTAAATGGATAAAATTCACAAATATGTGGAAATTCAACACACTTTTAAGCAACCAGTGGGTCAAAGAAGAAATCAAAGGAGAATTAGAAAATGCTTAGAGACAAATGAAAATGAATACAGCACACCAAAACATGTGGGATATAGTGAAGGCTCAAGTGCTCAGAAAGAAATTTATAGAAGTAAAGGCCTACATTAAAAAAGAAGAAAGATCTCAAATCAATAACCTAAATTAACACCTTGAAGAATTAGAAAAAGAAGAGTAAGCAAAATCCAAAGTTAGCAGAAGGAAGAAATAATGAAGACTAGAGATAAATGAAATTGAGAATAAAAAACAATAGAATCAACAAAAGTAAAAGTTGGTTCTTTAACAAGGTCAATAAAATTTACAAACATTTAGCTAGACTTAAGAAGAAAAAGAGAGGACACAAACAACTAAAATCAGAAATGAAAGTGGAGATATTACCACCAACCTTACAGAAATGAATAGGATTATAAAAGAATATTATAAGCAATTATGTGCCAACATATTAGACAACCTAGATAAAATGAACAAACTCCTAGAAACACACAAAATAACCTAAACACAAGAGGATATAGACAATCTCCACAGATTATAACAACTAAAGAGACTGAATCAGTCATCCAAAACCTCCCAATTAAGAAATATGCAGGACTAGATGGCTTTACTGGTTATTTCCACAAAACTTTTAAAGAAGAATTCACACCAATCTTTCTAAAACTATTACAAAAAAAAAAAAAAAACAACACTTCCTGTTCATTCTATGATGAGAATGGCTCATTTTTGAAGCAGCATCACCTTAATACATAAGCCAGATAAAGATATCCCAATAAAAGAAAATTATAGAGCAATCTCTCTTATGAATACAGATGCCAACATCCTCTACAAAGTACTACAAACTGAATCCAACAGCATACTAAAAAGAGTATACACAACGACCAAGTGGGATTTATCCAAAACATGAAATGATGGTTCAACATTTAAAAAATTAATGTAATACACTATATTAAAAGAATGAAGAGAACAAACAGCACATGAACACCTCAGTTGACACAGAAAAGGCATTTGACAATATCCAGCATGCTTTCTTGATTTAAAAACTGTCAGAAAAATAGGAATAGGAGTGTAATTTCTTAACATGAAGAGTATTTAGGAAAAACCTACAGCTAACATTATACACAATCATAAAAGACTTAAAGCTTCCCCCCTAAAATCAGGAAAAAGACAAAGATGCTCTCTCTCATCACTACCATTCAACATTGTACTGAGAATTCTAGTCAGAGATTAGGCAAGAAAAAGAAATAAAATTCATCTAAATGAGAAAGGAGAGATAAAACTATTCCTATTTGCAGGTGACAGGATCCCATATATAGAAAATCCCAAAGAATCTAAAAGAAAGCTACTAGAACTTATAAATGAAATCAGCAAAGTTGTAGGGTACAAGATAAACATACAAAATCATTCGGGTTTCTGTACTCTGATAATGAATAATTTGGAAGGGAAATGAATTTAACAATTCCATATACAAGAATCTAAAAGAATAAAATACCTAGGAATAAATTTAACCAGGGAAGTTGTGGTGGCTTGTAGCTGTGTATCCCAGGAAAACAAACTTAATCCATTCCTGCGGGTGTGAGCCCATTGTAAATAGGACCTTTTGTTGAGGTTACTTCAGTTAAGGTGTGGCCCAACTCAGTTAGGATGGATCTTAATCCTATTACTTTATAAGCAGAATGAAATTCACACAAATAGAGAGAAAGCCATGGGAAGCAAGAAGCTGAAAATCGACAAAACCCTGAACAGAAGGAAGAGGTCAAGAAAGGCCACCGTGTACATTGCTATGTGACAGAGGAGCCAAAGACCAAAGAACACTGGCAGCCAGCCCATAATGCCAGTCTTCAGGAAGAAAGCATTGTCTTAAATGATGGTTTGATTTGGACTTCTAGCCTCAAAACTGTGAACCAGTAAAATTCCTGTTGTTTCAGCCAACTCATCGTATGGTATTTGATTGAGCAGCCAAGGAAACTAAAACAGAGGTGAAAGAATTGTACACTTAAAACAATAAAACACTTCTGAAAGTAATTAAAGAAGATCTAAATAAAAGAAAAGACATTCCTCGTTCTTGGATTGGAAGAATTAATATTACTTTAATGCAGTCCCTTCAAAATTCCAAAAATCTTTTTTTTGCGGAAATGGGAAAGTCAATCCTCAAATTTACATGGAATTGCAATGGGCCCCAAATAGCCAAAACAATCTAGAAAAAGAAGAACAAAGTTGGAAGATTCACACTTCAAGATTTCAAAATTAACAGTGTTACAGTAATCAAAAGAATGTGGTACTGGCATAGGATAGTTACATAGATCAACAGAACAGAACTGGAGGTCCAGAGGTAAACTCATACATTTATGGCAAATTAATATTTAACCAGGTTGCCAAGTCTATTTGATGGTGAAAGAATAGTCTCTTCAAGAAATGGTGCAGGGACAACTGGATAGCCATAGGCAAAAGAATGAAGCCTGCCACCTGTTTCATACTATATACAAATACTAACTCAAAGTAGGTCAAAAACCTAAATAAGAGGTAAAACCATAACACTCAGAAAAAAATCTTCATGATCTTGGACATGGCAATGGATTCTTAGATAATACCCAAAGTATAAGCAGCAAAAGGAAAAATAGATAAATTGAGCTTCATAAAAATTAAAAACTTTTATGCATCAAAAACATTATCAACTTTTAAAAATGAAAACAAATAAAAAAGAAAACATTTTTTAAAAAGGACATTATCAAGAAAATTAAGGCAACCCACAGAATGGGAGAAAATATTTAGAAAGCATATATCTGATGAGGATTTAATATCCAGAATATATAAAGAAATACTACATCTCAACAACAAAAAGACAAACAAGCTAATTGAAAATGAGCAAAAAACTTGAAAAGACATTTCTCAGAAGAAGATATACAAATAACCAAAAAGCACATGATAAGAGGCTCAACATCATTAGCAATTAGGGAAATGCAAATAAAGATCACAATGAGATATCATCTCACATCCATTGGGATGACTACTATTTTTTTTAAGTGGAATATAAGTGTTGGAGAGGATGTGGAGAAATCAGACACATCGTGCATTGCTGGTAAGAATGTGATATGGTGCAGCTGCTGTGGAAAACAGTTTGGTGTTTCTTGAAATGTTAAACATAGAATTAGCACTACCAGTATCTAACCAAAAGAACTGAAGTCAGTACTCAAGCAGATTATTCACAATGGTGAAAAGATGGAAGCAACTCAAGGGTCCAATCAATGAAGAATGGATAAACAAAATGCCGTATATTCACACAATGGAATATTATTCTGCCATAAAAAAGAATGAAGCTCTGATATATGCCACAGTATGGATGAACCTTGAAAATATTAAGCTAAGTGAAATAAGTCAGTTTCAAAAGAACTAATATTGTACCATTCTGTTCATATGAAATAGCTAGACTAGGCCAATTCATAGACAGAAGATAGATTTGACTTTACCAGAGACTGGATGGAGACAGGAATAGGGAGTTTCTGTCTGAGGTGATGAAAAAGTATTGAAAATGGATGGTTGTGATCATTGCACAACATTGCAGGTGTACTTAATGACTGTATACTTAAAAATATTTAAAATGTCAAATTTTAAGTTTTATATATTTTACCACAATTTTTAAAAAATGGGGTAAGAAGAAAAATTAAATGGATAGAGAAGGATATGCCAGGAAAAGATTACCTATATGAAAGCTGGATAGTTATATTAAGATAAAAATAGAATTCAAGGGGGAAAAATTACTAAAAATATAGGGGGTCACTACACAATTTCCCAGGAGACATAAAAATTCTAAATTTCTGTGCACCTAATAAATTGACTCAAATACACACACACACACAAATTTTCTATCTGACAGAAAATGAGAAAACTTCAAGGACAAATAGGCAATTCTACAATGCATAGTGAGAGATTTCATGCATTCTTTTTTATTATTATAAAATAAAACAAAGATAAAGAGCAGCACATAAATGTATGCATAATGAATTATTAAAAGGCAAACATCTCCTGTTCCTCTCTATTCCCCCACATTGGCAGATAGATCTAGAGGTTTGAACAGACCCAGGTTCCACTTTGGCAAAACTATAGGCAGTTGTGTGGTCTTTCATCAGTAGTCACATTGTATCTGGTTGTCTTTCTTTTTGCGACGGTGACAATTAATGCTGCTGAATGCTTTTATCCATTAATTCACTGGGACTTTCAAAATGGTAATATTCTAAATCGAACATTTATGTTAGACATAAACTTTTATGTTTTTATTAGTTTAAAAACTTCAATAAAGGACTGCTTCTCCTTATCTACTAGTTGGTCGCTCAATGGTACAGTCCATGTGGGAAAATTATTGATTCTTTTTCCTTGTTGATTTTCAAGATAACAAATTTGTTTCCTATCATTTTCTTTTTTTTTTCTTTTTTTTTTTTTTTTAAAGATTTATTTATTTATTTAATTTCCCCCCCTCCCCTGGCTGTCTGTTCTTGGTGTCTATTTGCTGCGTCTTGTTTCCCCGTCCGCCTCTGTTGTCGTCAGAGGCTCGGGAAGTGCGGGCGACGCCATTCCTGGGCAGGCTGCCCTCCCCCTTCACGCTGGGCGGCTCTCCCCACAGGCGCACTCCTTGCGCGTGGGGCTCTGGGCGGCTTTCCTCACGGGCGCACTCCCTGCGCGTGGGGCTCCCCCACGCGGGGACACCCCTGCGTGGCAGGGCACTCCTTGCGCGCATCAGCACTGCGCATGGGCCAGCTGCACACGGGTCAAGGAGGCCCGGGGTTTGAACCGCGGACCTCCCATATGGTAGACGGACGACCTAACCGCTGGGCCAAAGTCCGTTTCCCCCTATCATTTTCTTAAGATGACCAATTTTTTTTTTCTCATTATGAACTCATGAATTCGATGGGTTTCAGTGTATTGCAATTATCCTTACTGAACTCAATTCGTTCCATCTTTGGCCTATCAGAGCCTCTTCAAGTTGGCCCTGTATCCTTTGGATTTAACCCAAGTAGTCTTTTATAGCATCCTTGCTATCCAATATGACAGGATGTTCCAGGCTCATCTTGTACATTTCTTATCTCAGATCTGCAGTGAACCATTTCTCTTAAAAGCTTTGGTTTCTTTGAGTGATAAATGTTATTCCATGATGATAATTTTGTGGTATCCAGGTGCTAGAGTTGCTCATTATTTCTGGGTTGATTGCTGTTTCTAGTGTTTTTAGTGGACAGAGTTAATATATACACATATGTATATATACACGTACACACACATATATATGTATCTGTGTGTTTTTGTACTTATATACATATCTACCTCCCAAGCCCATACTAATACTTCCCATTCAAATTTAGTACTACGAGGTTTTATATGACTTCTTGTATCTTCTATGTTATAGCTCGATTTTTTCCCTCCACATCAAGAATCCAGGGCATGAGAGTCCTACTTCAATCAGCAATGGATAGATCAAGCACTTATAAAATGCCAGAAGAATATATAAGATTTGAATATAAATAACAAATTTGATTTAATGTGATTACTAAAAACACTGCATCCCTAGCTGAAAAAATTCATGAATTTTGATGCTTAATTTTACGTGTCAAACTGGGGAGATTATGGTGTTCAATAGTTTGGTCAAACACAGGCCTGCTCGTTACTATGAGGTTATTAGGTAGCTGGAGTTTGCATATACAATCAGTTGATTGTATTAACAATCACCCAAGGAGATTGCCTCAGCAATGTGGGTAATCTCCTCATCCAATCTAGTTGGAGATCTTGAAAACCAGAACTAAGGGTTTCTGCCTCAAGTTCACCATTGGCTTTTGCCAGAATTTCCAGCCAGCCAGTATTCCCTGAGGAATTCAGACTAAGGACTTCAATGTCATCTTTATTGGAGTTCCCAGCTTGCAGCCTACAGAGTTTGGATTTGCCAACCCCCACAGATGCTTGAGCCAATTCCTTATAAATTTCTTATATGGGATATAGAATTTATTAATTTTGTTTCTCTGGAGAACCTTGTGTCTCGGTTTGCCTGAGCGGCTATCACAAATATCACACAGTGGGTTGGCTTGAACAATGGAAATTTATTGTCTTGGTTTTGAGGCGAGAAGAAATCCAAAATTAAGATATTGGCAAGGCTTGTTTTCTCCCTGTCCCATGGCGAAGTCCTCTCCTCTCTCACTTCTGTGACTTCCAGGCTCTCTTTATAAGGCTCTATTAATCCATATTAAGATCCACCTTCAGGAAAACGGACTTGGCCCAGTGGTTAGGGCGTCCGTCTACCACATGGGAGGTCCGCAGTTCAAACCCCGGGCCTCCTTGTCCCGTGTGGAGCTGGCCCATGCGCAGCGCTGATGCGCGCAAGGAGTGCCATGCCATGCAGGGGTGTCCCCCGCGTAGAGGAGCCCCACGAGCAAGGAGTGCACCCCATAAGGAGAGCCACCCAGCGCGAAAGAAAGTGCAGCCTGCCCAGGAATGGCACCGCCCACACTTCCTGTGCTGCTGACAACAACAGAAGCGGACAAAGAAACAAGACGCAGCAAATAGACACAGAGAACAGACAACCGGGGGGGGGGGGGGGATTAAATAAATAAATAAATAAATCTTTAAAAAAAAAAAGATCCACCTTCATTTCAGTTGGGCCACATCTTAATTAAACTCAACATTTTCTAAAGGTTCTATTTACAAGGGGTTCACACCCACAGGGAATCAGAGTAAAATTAAGAACACCTGTTTGTTGAGGTATATAATTCAATCTTTCATACTCTGACTAATAAAAGTACCAATCAAGATCTCAAGAGGAAGCATAAGGCACACCTGAAAAAGGAAAATTCAGTGAAGATTTATTTTTAAAGGGATACTTACAAAGATAGTAAACCATAAGAGATTGTTCAAAAACCTCATGTTTAGTAGTAGCATGTTATCACCACTCTTAGGTTGAAAGAGACAAGAGAAGGGAAGTTATAATTTGGAAGGAAAGAATTATATAGAATTAACTATCTTGAGAGGAACAATGACCTTCGGTATGAGACACAGCCAGCTGACCTTGCAGAGAGGAATCCAGGAAAACAGTTATCTTCTCTCTCCATCTTCTGAAGGGGGTCTTTCACCTGGATTATTGTAATGATTTCCTAACTGGTTTCCATGCTTCCTTCCTTCCACTCCTTCAGTATATTCTCAACTCAGCAGCCCAAATGATCCTGTTAAAACATAAGGTAGATTATGTCACTCATCAATTCAATACCCTTCCATAGTTTCCATTTCACTCAGGATAAAAGCCGAAGCCTTGCATCTAGACCTCCCCTCTTTTTCATGCCAACCTCATCTTACTCTCTTCCACTCCCATATTCTGAACCAGTCTTTTGGTCCTCAGGTCCTCTGTACTTGTATTCCATCTATTAGAATGCACTTCCACCAGATATCTGCTTGAGTCCTTCCCCTACTTCCTATGGATATGGCTTTCCCTGGCCACTGGATTGAAAATTGCAACAATCTCTACCTCATACTTCCTATCTCTGTTCCCTACTTTACTTTTTTTTTTTTAACACTTATCATCTAATGTGCAATATATTTTGCTTAATTACCTTTTATTTGCCTATTGTCTGACTGATCCTATGTCTCACATAAAGTAAGAACTCAACAAATATTTGTGGGTTAATGAATGAAAGAATAAGGTTAGGGAAGCGGATATGGCTCAAATGATAAGGCCTTCATCCAACCATATGGGAGGACCCAGGTTCAATCCTTGGGACCTCCTGGTGAAAAAGAAGAAGAGAAAGCATTCTTGAGCAGTGAGCCCGTGCCCACATGGTGAGCTGAGTGCCTGTGTGAGTGCCCATGTGGTGAGTCAAGTGCCCACGTGGTGAGCCAGTGCCCGCATGGTGAGCCAGTGCCCGCACAAGTGAGTCATGCAGTAAGATGATGATGCAACAAAAGAGAGACAAAGGGGAGAGTCAAAGTGAAGTGCACCAAAGACCAGGAACTAAGGTGGTGCAATTGACAGGGAACCTCTCTCCACATCAGAGATCCCCAGGAATGAATCCCTCTGAATCCTAGAAGAGAAATGTGGAAGAGAAGAAGACAAAAAAGGGAAATAGA
This sequence comes from Dasypus novemcinctus, assembly GCF_030445035.2. Classification (NCBI taxonomy): domain Eukaryota; kingdom Metazoa; phylum Chordata; class Mammalia; order Cingulata; family Dasypodidae; genus Dasypus; species Dasypus novemcinctus. The sequence continues at coordinate 81,690,878 of NC_080681.1, read as the reverse complement.
TACAGAAGATCACAAAGCAAATAGACACAGCAAAAAGAGTAGGGCAGGGGTGGGGGTGGGGGAGAGGAAAAATAAATAAATCTTTTTTTTTAAAAAAAGAATAAGGTTTAAGTAGCAATAAAGAAGCTAACTTACCTTTTACATATATTTAAATATTTTCACCAGTTTGTAAAGTGTTTTTTTGAATTGCTTACAGTTACTAATGTTAGTGTGGACTTGCTAATTGTAATTTAGAACTCTACCTATTCCACCAAATTATCTCTTCCTTTTCTCCATGCCTTAAATGGGACTAAAGGAGCATGTAGGCAAAGGCAAAAAACATATAGAGGAGGTACATGATACAGTAAAAAGAACATGGGCTTTGGACTCAGACACACCAGGACTTACTTCAGATATTCCACTTAATAATGTAGGTTATTTAACCTCTACATACCTCTGTTGCTATAAAGGCAGTATGAAGTAGTGGAAAGAGTGCATTGGCTTAGGAATCAGAATCTTAGATTCCAATCTAGCTGTGACTTTGGACAAGTTATTTAATAAATTGCTTAGCCTCAATTTCCTTGTGTGTAAGATGCAGATAATATCTCCTTCATGGGGTTCTTGTATAAATTACAGTAAAGCATCAGCAGTTAGAAGGTAACCAGTAAATGGCAATTCATGTCCCTAATATAGGATAGTTATGAATTTTCTGCCTGAGATCACTTTGGTCAGTGATAAGAAGACACCTACCCTAGAGGTATTTTTTTCCATGACCTCTACCCTCCGAAGCAATCTAGAATCATTGTGTTTCAATATTACTAATAAGCCATATCACTAGAGAAAAAAAACCAGAAGCATACTCCTATTAGCAAGATTTTACCCATAAATATATATTCCTAGGGGAATGGAAAGGCAATAGCAAGGACTGCCAGCTTACAACATTCCTTTTGCATCCACATTCTGTTTTCTATTACAGGTGGAATCTCATTTTAATGAATACCATTTTAAACATCTGTTTCTCCATAGTGAGGCTATTTTTGTGTTCCAGTCACAGGAACTGTGCTGTGTTGACTTGGCTAAAAAAAATCTAAAAGTAAAAATTCTTTCTTTACAAGTACTGTCCACACAGAAAAAAGTTTTTTTTTTAAAAGAGGCAATTATCATTTGTAAATGATATGTTGTGGCTTAGGCTCATGCTAAGAAAATAGACCAAGAGCAGAGGGGTGGATGGCAAAATGGACTGCAAAGCAAGAGGAAATAAGAGAAGAAAATGGAGCAAAGCCCTCAAGTGAGGTCTGTTAGAAAGTACAAACCTTAAGCCAGAACTTTCCTTGTAAACATAACCCCTTCTTCCAGGGCTTACCTCAAATGTTACTTCTCTATGTAGACTTTCTAATTCCCTCTAGACATATAATTCACTTGTTCTGAATGTGGAGAGTAGTAGCATTTATCAACGTTTGTCTTGTACCTTTAACAATTGTTGCTTTCTCTTCTGTCCCTTTCCTTACCAAGAATGTGAGCTTGGAGCTCTAGGACCAAGTGTATTCAAACTTCCTATGAAGAGAGTACATAATAGGCATTTAATAAATGATCGCTGAACTTAATATGTATGAGGAGTTAATATGATTGAATGGAGTACTTTTCTCTATCTTGGGTGCTCCTTGAGATTAAGGACTGTGTTTCATTTCCACAGGATTTGGTACATTTGTCCCTGGTGCTGAGGGTTGATTGAATGAAATACTGAAATGAATATGTCAAAGTTGGTGAAAACAAAAATCAAACTGACGTTGAATTTCTTTCAGGATTTAGAGGCACAAGTAAATCTACTAGAAATAAATGCAAACAGTAAATGACTAAAATGTACTGTGGACCCTGGGGAGACCCAGTCTAAGGTTCTTCATCTTGCCATCACCTTAGGGAATGGAAGAGGAGACCATGATGAAGGTTCCCAGGCCAGGGACTCAAAAGGGCTTGTCCTATCACAGGTTTTAGTGAGTTATGGAAGTGGGGAAGTCAGTTACCTCAAAAGAAGGACAGGAGGAATGGAAACTGTGGAAGCTGATTCAAAGGAGCCTGTTGGGAGCGTAGCAGAAGACTTGGTTCCCTTCTCCAAGGTTGCATTAGCCCAAGAATTGGTGCTAGCCTGTGGAGTTCCGGCTTCAGCTTTCTAGCTAGGCTTGGAGCTGCTCATGACACCCAGGTTTTCCTCCTTAGAAGCCCAGGCTTCCAGCCACATAGCCCCAACTTCAGGCCACCACGGTGAGGTACCACCCAGTGGCGCTAAGCGCCTGCTTGCCTCCAGGCTCCTGGGAGTACCGGTTTGTTTTGTTGGTCTTCTCTATCCTCACTTGCCCTAGCCGGATCCTCTCTCTTTTTTCCTTCTTGCCATCCCAGAGAGCTTTGAATCCTGTGTGTGCGCGTGTGTGTGCGTGTGTGCGTGCGTGTGTGTGTGTGTGTGTGTGTGTAGGCAGGCAGGGTTGGGGGGTTGGCTGGGCCTGAGCAGTCTCTTGTTTCAGGTCTGAGACAGCAACATTGGCTTTCATTTTCTCTCTCGCTCGCTCCCCTACTTTGGCACGCACTGGCTTTGGAGCTTTGGGGCCAATGGCTTCTCTCCCAACCCAGAATACCTGCAAGGGTGTGCTCTAATTGACTGGCCAGCCTAGACTTAGATTAGCAGACACTTGCCCTGCTGTAAGGGAAAGGCTGGAATCTTTTTAAAATAAGAAAGGAAGTGCTAACTCTAAAACTTCAAAAGTTACCTATTCTGGTCTTTCCAAAATGACCTTTGGAATAATGATAGAATCCTCTTTCCCTCTTCCTTACATCTGAGCATTTTCTGGAAAGAAACTAAACTTTCCACCAAGTGCTAATTAAGATAAAAATTGAGAGCCTCCCCTCTTCATGTATGTCCCTAAGTTTTGCAGAAACTGCGATGTTTATGAAGTATAAACATTTTTGAAGTACAGAGTAATATCCATGGCTTCTTCCAAAATTAGGATTTGCTGACCCGTACAAAAGAAAAGAGCATAGAATATGATAAAAGCAACAATTCTATTTAAATATAGTTTCCATTATTATAATCCATCAAGTATGTTTTAAAAATTCAATTCATTTTAGTCATTGTCAAGAATGATATATATTGGTAGGCCAAGAGGGCAGTGTGAGGCATTCCAGGGTTCCTGTCCCCACAGAATCTTGAACAAATAGCAAAAACAGCAGAGCCATCTTCCCCAGAACTCCAAAAACAGTTTAAGAATTGCAGTAAATAGGTGAGCACCAAATCAAGAAAAAAGTAATTTAAAAACAGTTGGATACCAGGGCAGATGGCCCCTCTTTGGAAATGGTGTTTATGTGTGATGAATCTGGACTCAGATGGGATCTCCCTTCATAAGACTTTCATGCTAATGTGCTGGAGGTGCAGTTAATGTTGGGGTTTAAGATATATTTAGGGGATTTGAATCTCTGGACTGACAATGTGATAGCCAGATCCTGAGCCTCAACAGACTCCAGCACCTACAATCTGATTTATTGGACTTACCACACTCAGCTAAGATGGAGGTGAAGGACAACCACCACACCATGGAGCCTAGAGTGATTACAACTGAAAATGGGAGGATTGCATCCAGCATCCAGGTGGAATCTGAGCCTCCTCTTGACATAAAGGTGCAATGGACACAACCAATCCAGTGTCCACATAGAAGAGGTGGCATTGGATTGGGAAAAGTGGACATAATGGACAAAGGGTATGGGGAAAGGCAGGAAGAGATGAGAGGTGGAGGCGTCTTCGGGACATGGAGCTGCCCTGGATGGTGCTTCAGAGGTAATCACCGGACATTGTAAATCCTCACAGGGCCTACATGATGGAATAGAGGAGAGTATGGGCCATGATGTGAACCAATGTATATGAGGTGCAGAGGTGCCCAAAGATGTACTTACCAAATCCAATGGATGTGTCATGATGATGGGAACGAGTGTTGTTGGGGGGGGGGGGGGAGAGGGGGGGTGGGGGGGTGGGGTTGAATGGGACCTCACATATATATTTTTAATGTAATATTATTACAAAGTCAATAAAAAATAAAAAAATTAAAAAAAAAAAAAAAAAAAAGAAAGATAGAGATGGAGAAACAGTAAAAAAAAAAAAAAAAAAAAAAAACAGTTGGAAAACCTATTAGGGCCCTTGCTGGCCTCTCCCCTACTCCCTTCCTGGTGCTTAGTAGGGAGCCAGCCTGTGCTGTCAGCATGGGTAGGCCTCTAGTCTCGGTTCTTAAGGGAGCAGACTAACCTCAGTGCAAATGCTGGGGTGCGTGTATGACAGTGCCAGTGTATCCAGGGGCAGCCTGTAGCACTGAATAGACACAGTCTTCTCTGGTTCACCGTCCCAGAACTTGCTCTATGTGCAGAAGCAGCTTTCAGACAGCTAAATCAATACATACTGTAGTCTATTAAGTGTGCAGTAGCATTATATCTTTTAAAAATGTACATACTTTAATTTAAAAATACTTTATTGTTAAAAATGTTAACCATCATCTGGGCCTTCAGTGAGTCATAGTCTTTTTGCTCGTGGAGGGTCTTGCCTTGATGTTGATGGCTACTGGCTAATTGGGGCAGCGGTTGCTGAAGCTTGGGGTAGTTATGGCAATTTCTTAAAATAAGACAACAATGAAGTCCACCACTTTGATTGACTCTTTCTTTCATGAAAGATCTCTCTGTAGCACGTGATGCCATCTGACAGCATTTTATCCACAGTAGAATGTCTTTCAAAATTAGAGTTAATCCTCTCAAACTCTGCTGTTACTTTATCAAGTAAGTTTATGTAGTATTCTAAATCTTCTGCTGTCATTTCAATGATGTTCATAGTATCCTCACCAGAAGTAGATCACCAAGAAACCATTTTCCTTGCTCATCCATAAGAAGCAATTCCTTATTCATTGGTTTATCATGATATTGCAGCAATTTAGTCAGATCTTGAAGCTCCACTTCTAATTCTAGTTTTCTTGCTATTTCTACAACATCTGCAATTACTTCCTCCAGTCCATGAGGGTTGCAATCAACTTCTTCTAAACTCCTGTTATTGTTGATATTTTAACCTTCCATGAATCATGAATGTTCCTAATAGCATCTAGAATGGTGAAGCTTTTCCAAGCTTTCAATTTACTTTTCCCAGATCCATCAGAGGAATCACTATCTATGGCAGCTATAGCCTTATGAAAAGTATTTCTTAAATAATAAGATTTGAAAGCCAAAATGACTCCTTTATCCTTGGACTGCAAAATGGATGTTGTGCTAACAGGCATAAAAACAACATTAATCTCATTGTACATCTCCATCAGAGCTCTTGGGTGATGAGGTGCATTGTCAATAAGCAGTCTTATTTTGAAAGGAATCTTTTTTTCTGAGCAGTCGGCCTCAACAGGGGGTTAAAATATTCAGTAATCTATGTTGTAAACAGATGTGCTATCACCCAGACTTTGTTGTTCCATTTATAGGGCACAGCAGAGTAGATTTAGCATAATTCTTAAGAGCTCTAGAATTTTCAGAATGGCAAATGAGCATTGGCTTCATCTTAAAGTCACAAACAAGAGAGTCAGCCTCTCCTTTGAAGCTTTGAAGCCAGACATTGACTTCTCCTCTCTGGCTATGTAAGTCCTAGATAGCATCTTCATCCAGCAGAAGGTTGTTTCATCTACACTGAAAATCTGTTGTTTAGAATAGCTACTTTCATCAGTTATCTTAGTGAGATCTTCTTCATAATTTACTGCAGCTTCTATATCAGTATGCTTCACCTAGCACTTTTATGTTATAGAGATGACTTCTTTCCTTAAACCTCATGAACCAACCTCTGCTAGCTTCAAACTTTCTTCTGCAGCTTCCTCACCTCTCTTAGCCTTCAAAGAATTGAAGAGAGTTGGGATCTTGCTCTGGATTAAGCTTTACTTAAGGGAATATTGTAGCTGGCTTGATCTACCATTCAGACAACTAAAACTTTCTCCATATCAGCAATCATAAGGCTGTTCCATTTTTTTAATCATTTGGAGCAGCACTTTTAATTTCCTTTGCATTCACAACTTAGCTAATTGTTTGACACAAAAGGCCTAGCATTTGACCTTTCTCAGCTTTTGACATGCTTTTCTCACTAAGCTTAATAATTTCTACCTCTTTTTTTTCCTGTCTCATATAATTTTTTTATTATGTCTTCAAAAAAGCTTTAGGTCACAGTAAATTTACATATAGATATAGGGGAATTCCATATACCCAATATCCTCCATCTTTTTCCCCTTCCCTAGCAATGATCCTTTTACATGTAGATGTTATATTTGCTATAATTGATTTACAAATATTGGAACATAGCTACTAACCATGATTACATTGTGGTTTACATTATGGTTTATATTTTAGACTGTACACTTTTATAAATTTTTGGTTATGTTATGGTTTACATTTTAGGCTATACACTTTTATAAAATTTTGGTACTTTTTGGTTTAAAATGAGGTGTGTGAATCTTACTTTTACTTAAATATTTAGAAGCTCTTGCAGGGTTATTAATTGGCCTAATTGAATAGTCTTGTGCCTCAGAGAATAGGAGAGAGATGGGGGAGTGGCTGGTTGGTGGAGCAGTCAGAACACACACAATATTTATCAACTACGTTTGCCATCTTATATGGGGACAATTTGTGCTGCCACAAAACAATTACAATAGTAACAACAAAAATCACTTATTATAGATCACCGTAATAGATATAATAATTATGAAAAAGTTTGAAATATGAGAATTACCAAAATGTGACACAGAGATACAAAGTGAGCATATGCTGTTGCAAAAATTGTGGCAATAGACTTGCTCAATGCAGGATTGCCAAAACCTTCAATTTGCAAAAAACACAATATCTGCAAAGTGCAATAAAGTGAAGCACAATAAAATGAAGTATGCTTGTCTATAAAATCCCAAAAAATCCTCAAGAGAGCTCTAAAAGCAATAAATGAATTCAGTGGTGTTTCTATGCACTAGTATCAAAAAATCTGAAAAAGATATCAAGAAAAAAAATCCAGGTACTTAACAACTAAAAGAAGAAGAAATCTAGGAATAAGTAGAACCAAGACTATAAAGGACCTATCCAAGGAAAACTGCAAAACATTGCTTTAAGAAATTAAAGAAGACCTAACAAAATGAAAGGATATCCTGTGTTTGTGGATTGGAAGACTAAATATAGTTAAGATGTCAGTTCTACCAAAAGTGATTTACAGATTCAACACTATCCCAGCCAAAATCCCAATGGTTTTCTTTGCAGACATGGGAAAGCCAATCATGAAATTCATATAGGGGACTTCTGGGAAGATGGCATTCTAGAAAGACATGTGACTTGCTTCTCTCCCAGAAAAACAGCTAGTGGACAGGCAGAAACAGCCAGGAAAGAAATCTTCTAGGGTTTAGGACACCAGGGGAAGGCTGGACACCACCTAGAGGAGAGAGAGGCAAAGGAGAAGGCTCGCAATGGCAAAACTCTTAGTTAAAAGCTGTATCTGCAAATACCAGAACCCTCCCTCACACTATAGACAGTGAATTCTCAGGCCTCAGGCTGACAGCTACAGACAAAAAGGGCCCTATGGATCTACCTCTCCAGTAAAAGGGAGAGAGAGGGACACAGCCTAAGGCTGAATGAGTTTTTGACCAACGAATTTGGTCTGCTGTGTCCCATGACTCCTTCCAGGCCTAGTGTGGCCACATCACTGTTTGCCTTGGGAGCTAGTAAGGGACTAAGGAGACCTGACACCCTGTATTTCCCACTCTATTGACCAGGATTAGTTGTTGAGGACACAGAGGAGAATGGAATTACTTCCTACCCAGGAAAAAGGAGAGGGCTGCCAGCAAAGTTTGGAGAACTGCCTTTGAGAAACCTTGAATTACCAGATTCTTAGCCTCCAGGCAGAATCCTCTGTCACTCTGAATCTGTGATGCAGCAAACACACTCTGCCCAGGTGTTGAACTGAGAGGCCTGCTAACTGCGCCATCTGTTGGCAGATCAAATATGTGCATGTGAGGAAATTAAAAGTAAATAAGTAAGAGGTTTTATTCCCACCTTTACAGCCTCCCTCACCAAGGTCCTATGAAGTGGGTCTGCAATCCATTATTGGGTCCAGAGCCCAATTTTGAGCAACTAACAGGGGGAATCCTAAAGATGCAGAACAGGCTGAACAAGAATCAAAGAACAGCTGTAACACACAGCCTCCTGCCACTAAAACCCTATGAGAGAGACAGAAATCAATCATCTGAGTAAACTCTGCTTTCTAATCAGATGCCTAGACATGAGCAAAAAAATTTACAAGCCATACTAAGAAAATGGAGGAAATGGCCCAAGAAAAAGAATATATCAAAGCCCCAGAAGAGATGGCAGGATCTGAGACAACTAATTAATGATGCACACAGACTTCCAAAATTGAATTAATGAGTTGAAAGACAATAAGTTTAAAGAGATAAAGGACATTAGGAATACACTGAGTGAGAACAAAGAAGATTTTGCAAGCCTGAATAGAAAATAACAGAGCTCGTGGGAATAAAAGACATGATAGCTGTGATAAAAAGCACACTACAGGTAGTGGCAGCAAGATGGCATCAGTTTAAGCATGCATTCACCATCTCTCTCACAAAAAATGGCTGAGTGGGGGCAAAATCTTACCCAAGTGAGCTGTTTCGGAACCCAAAGAGCAGGAGGCTTCAGGGTATCGATCTGGAGAGAGCTGGACAAGAAGATAAATTGCTCAAGGTAAAACCCTTAGTTTCTAGCCCCTGAGGCTGGAAATTGTGGGATGGCTAAGCCCCACCTTTAAGGCAATAAGCCTCTCTGAACCCTGACTCCCAACAGTTACCCAGTGGGAGGGAGTGTTCCCTGAGCATTCTCTGAGAGTGGGAGGGTTCTGGTGAAGTATAGAGAGGTGTTTCCTTTCTGTGGGTTTGGTTGCCTAGACACTCTTTGAGTTTTGAAGAGCATATCAGCTGGCTCGAGGTGGCATCAGGAAGAGGGGAGAAGTGAATCTGCTGAGGCAGCCTGATTTACCTAGCTGACCTGGAAGAGAGGAACTTGGCCTGGGAGGGGGTGGGTTCAGGTAATTGACTAGTCCCATGTTGAAAAGTTATCAAAATTTCAACTCCCCTAAGGGAGGCAAGCAGTAGGAAGAGCTTAATAAGCTTTCAAGGGCCTATGTAGGGTTCCCTGGGAAGAGGGGGTGGTCTGGAAGAGGATTGAGAGTTATTTTTCTGTGGTGAATTCAGTTACCAGGGTGCCACTTGAATTTCAAAAGGGAACTCACCTGGAGAGGTGAAGTGGGATTCCCTCACACAGTGCTGATTTCTCTTCTGAAACCAAGGAGGAAAGAAGACAGTGGTATGACATAGTTAAGATACTAAAAGAAAAAAACTTCCAGCCAAGAATTCTCTATCCAGCAAAGCTGGCATTCAAAAATGATTGAGAGTTCAAACTATTCACAGATAAACAGAAATCGAGTATGCCAATGAGGAAACTGCCCTTCAAGAAATACTAAAGGGAGTGCTGCTGGTTGAAAGGAAAAAAACAAAAGAGAGAGAGCTGGAGGAGAGTGTAAGAACAACTAAAAGACAAATAGAGAAATAAAAACAACATATGACATACATAAACCCAAAGAAAATATGGCTAATGTAAGTAATTCCTTGAGAGTAATAACACTGAATGATAATGGATTAAAGTCACTGGTCAAGAGACACAGATTGGCAGAATGAATAAGGAAATAGGACCCATCTATATGCTGTCTACAGGAAACCCACCTTTGACCCAGAGATTCAAGGAAGCTGAAAATGAATGGCTGGGTCGGGGGTGCTCTGTCATGGTCCCTAGGGGAGCAGCGGCAGTTCCCCAGGTGCAACAGTAAGAACCAGGAAGGAATGAGGGTGCAACAGTGGGCTCCTGATACTAATGACTATGCTTGTGAGCCTATACACCTAAAATAAGAACAAGGCCTAGAGCAGCACTGTGCCTGGGAGTTTCCTCCTGACAGCTTTCATGTTACTCAAATGTGGCCAGTCTCGAAGCCAAACTCAGCATGTAGATGCAGTGCATTCCCCCCAGCGTGGGACATGACACCCAGGGATGAGCCTCCCTGGCACCAAGGGATCACTACCAAATACCAGCTGATGATGCAACTAGAAAATGACCTTGAATTAAAGGTTCAACGCGGATCAGCAGAATATCCCTGTCTACATATAATAACATGACTTCAAAATGCTGTTTGACCTAATGTAAGGGGGAAATGGAAAGGAGAAATGAGTTTACATGGCTATGAGTCTCTAAAAAAGAGCCTGGAGGTTGTCAGAAGGATTGCCCTTATGCACACCTGAGCAGAGTCTCAGAGACAGATAAAGTAGATACAACCCCAGGTATTGGTTCTTTTGAGGGCTAAAGAGACCCACGGGTTCTATGGTCATGGCAAATGGGGTTCACTGCCATGTCAGTTGGCCCTTCTTTGGAGCCAGTGTTTCTGCGTGATGGAACTGGACTCAGATGGGATCTCTTTTCACAAGACTTTCAAGCTACTTTACTGGAATTGTAGTTGGTTTTGGGGTTTAAGATATATCTAGGGGATTTGAATCTCTGGACTGACAATATGATAGCCATGCCCTGAACCTCAACAGACTTCAACTCCTACACTCTGATTTATTGGTCTTACCCCACTCAGCTAACACGGAGTCAAAGAATGTCAACCACCACACCATGGAGCCTAGTGTGCCTACAACTGAAGGCAGGATGATTGCATCCAGTATCCATGTAGAATCTAAGCCCCCTCTTGACATAGATGTGCAATGGACACAACCAATCCAATGTCCACAGAGAAAATGTGGCATTGGTATGGGAAGGGTGGCCATGGTGGCTGCTGGGTGAGGGGAATGGGAGGAAGAGATGAGATGTGGAGGCGTTTTCGGGACTTGGAGTTGTCTTGGGTGGTGCTTCATGGACAATTACGGGACATTGTAGATCCCCCCCAGGGCCCACTGGATGGAACGTGGGAGTGTGGGCTATGATGTGGACCATTAACTATGAGGTGCAGCAATGCCCAGAGATGTACTTACCAAATGCAATGGATGTGTCATGATGATGGGAGAGAGTGTTGCTGTGGGGGGAGTGGGGAGTGGGGGTGGTGGGGTTGAATGGGACTTCATATTTTTTGAATGTAATATTTTTTAAAAAAGAATAAAAAAAAAAAAGAAAATGAATGGCTGGAAAACAATCTTAAAAGCAAACAATAACCACATAAGGGTGGGAGCAGCTATATTAATATCAGACAAAACAGACTTTAAATATAAAACTATTGTAAGAGACAAAGAAGGACACTATATATTAGTAAAAGGGGTAATCTTTCAAGAAGAAAGAACAATCATAAACATTTATGCACCCAAACAAGGCACCTCAAAATACATGAGGCAAACCCTGGGAAAACTAAGTGGAGAAATAGATGTCTCTACAATTATAGTGGGGGGCTTTAATACACCATTATCACCATTAGACAGAACATCATGACAGAGAATCAATAAAGAAACAAAGGTTTTGAATAATATATTAGAGGCTCAAGACCTAATAGACATATACAGAACACTACACCCAAATGCAGTGAGATATACATTCTTCTCAAGTGCACATGGATCATTCTCCAAGATAGACCACATTCTAGGCCATAGGAAAATTCTTGGTGAACTCAGAAAGATTTAAATTATACAAAGTAATTTCTCTGACCATAATGGAATGAAGCTGGTAACCAGTAAGGGCCAAAAAACCAGATTAGTTCCAAATATATGGAAGTTAAACAGCACACTCTTAGACAAACAGTGGATCAGGGAAGAAATTTCAAAAGAAATCAGTAACTACCTTAAAACAAATGAAAATACAACACAACATACCAAAACCTATGGGATGCAGCAAAAACGGTACTGAGAGTGAAATTCATAGCCATAAATTCATCTATCAAAAAAGAAGAGCCAAAAATAAAAAACCTAACTAAATTCCTGGAGGAGTTAGAAAAAGAACAGCAAACTAACCCCAAAGCAAGCAGAAAGAAGGAAATAACAAATATTAGAGCAGAACTAAGTGAAATAGAAAATAAGAAAGCACTAGAAAAATATTAAACAAAACCAAAAGCTGGTTCTTTAAGAAGATCAATAAAATTGACAAAACCTTAGCCAGACTAACAACAAAAAAAAGAGAGAAGATGCAAATACACAAAATAAGAAATGAGGAAGGCGATATCACACTGATCCCACAGAAATAAAGAGTGTCATAAGAGGATTCTTTCAAAAATTATGTGCCAACCAGAAGGAAATTTAGAGGAAATTGACAAATTCCTGGAAACACACAAGTAACCTACATTGATGAAAGAAGAAATTCATGAACTCAATAGATCAATCCCAAGTGAAGAGATAGAAGCAGCCATCAAAAACCTTCCAAATGGGAAGCGGATGTGGCTCAAGTGATTGGGCTTCCACCTACCATATGGGAGAACCCAGGTTTGGACTCTGGGGCCTCCTGGTTGAAAAAAAAAAGTGTGCCCATGTGGCGAGCCAAGTGCCCATGTAGTGAGCTGACTGCCCTTGCAAGTGAGTCACACAGCAAGATGATGACACTACAAAAGAGAGACAAAGGGGAGAGTCAAGGTAAGGTGTAAGAGAAACCAGGAACTGAGGTGGCACAAGTGACAAGGAATCTCACTCCACATCAGAGGTCCCCAGAATCAAATCCCTGTGAATCCTAGAGGAGAAAAATGAGAAGAGAAGACAAAAAGAGAAATAGATACAGAAGATCACTCAGCAAATCACATAGACACAGACAGCAAAAAGCAGCAGGGTGGTGAGAAGGGGAAGGAAAAGAAAAACCTCCTAACTAAGAAGAGCCCAGGACCAGATGGCTTCACAGGTGAATTCTACCAAACATTCCAGAAAGAACGAACACCAATCTTGCTTAAATGCTTCCAAAAAATTGAAATAGAAGTAACTTTGCCTAACTCATTCTATGATGCCAACATTACCCTAATACCAAAGCCCAACAAAGATGCCACAAGAAAGGAAAATTACAGACCAATCTCTCTAATGAACCTAGATGCTAAAATCTTCAACAAAATACTTGCTAATCATATTCAACAACACATCAAATGAATTATACACCATGACCAAGTGTGTTTCACTATGAAATTTATTTGTAAGGGCAAGAGGCCCTGAATAGCTAATGACATATTGAAAAAGAAAAACAAAATTGGAGTAATCACACAACCTGATTTTAAAACATAACACAAAGCTACAGTGGTCAAAACTGTGTGGCATTGGCACAAGAATAGACATACTGACCAATGGAACCAAATTGAGAGTTTTGATATAGATCCTCACATATGCAGTCATCTGATATTCAACAAGGACACCAAGCCCACTCAACTGGAAGAGAACAGTCTCTTCAACAAATGGAGCTTGGAGAACTGGATATCCATATCCAAAAGAATGAGAAAGGAACATCATCTCACACCTTATACAAAAATCAACTCAAGATGGATCGAAGATCTAAATATAAGAGCCAAGACCATAAATACCTTGGAAGATAATGTAGGGAAGCATCTACCAGACCTTGTAATAGGAAATGGCTTCATGAACTTCACACCTGAAGTATGAGCAACAAAGGAAAAAATTTATTAATGGGACCTCCTCAACATTAAAACCTTTTGCACATCGAAGGAGTTTGTCAAGAAAATGAAAAGATGCCTACTCGATGGGAGAAAATATTTGGTAACCATATCTCTGATAGGAGCCTTAGAACCAGCATATATAAAGAAATCCTATATCTCAAAAATAAAAAGACAAACAACTGATTTAAAAAATGAGTAAGTGATTTGAACAGACACTTCTCCAAAGAAGAAATATAAATGGATAAAAAGCACATAAAAAGATGCTCAGCATCACTAGCTATTAGAGAAATGCAAATCAAAAGTACAATGAGATATATCTTACACCCATTAGACTGGCAGCCATTAAAAAAACAGAGGACTACAAGTGTTTGAGAGGATGTGGAGGAGAGGGAACACTCATCCACTGTTGGTAAGAATGTAGAATGGTCCAGCCGTTGTGGAGGACAGTTTGGCAGTTCCTCAAACCTAACTGTAGATCTGCCATATGACCCAGCAATTCCACTGCTGGGTATATACCCAGAATTGAAAGCAAAGACACTAACAGATACATGCATACCAATGTTCATAGTGGCATCTTCCACTATTGCCAAAAGTTGGAATCAACACAAATGCCCATCAATTGATGAATGGATAAACAAAATGTGGTATATACATACAATGGAATATTACTCAGCTGTAAGAAGGAACACAGTACTAACACAGAGGATAACATGGATGAAACTTGAAGACCTTACGTTGAATGACGCAAGGCAGGCATGGAAGGACAAATGCTACATAGCCTCTCTGATATGAATTAAGCAAATGGAGTCAACACAGCTAGAATCTGGAAGATAGGTTTACAGAAAATAGGGAGGAAAAGGTTGTGAGCCAATGCCCATATGTGCAAAATCTCTAAGGTGGAAGTGAATAGTTTTGCAGGGAAGGGATATGATAGAGGTGTAGGGATACTATCGGGTTGGGCAGTGAAACCCTGATGGGGGGTAGGGTGGGGGGGATAGGTTGGATGATCCATGGAACTGGGGAAAGGGTTGGGGAAGGGAGCAGGTGAATACTGGGGATTTGTGGATACATGGCTGAAACTACAATGTTGAGAAAACTCTTTTGACAATAAAGCAAGGAAGGGTTATTGGTTTAGTGTGTTGGATGGCGGGGGGGGGGGCAGGCATTTGGGACAGGGAGCACCTGGGGCAGTCTTCTGGAGAACGTGATAATTTGTCATAGTGTGTTGTATCAGTCAGGAGGAGACCCACATAATGAGTGGAAATGAGTTGGACTCCCATATTGGGGAGGCCTATATGTTCTCAGACAGAGGGGAGGGTATCTCTTGAGAGCATGGACAGTTCCTAATAGGGGAGGGCAGACTAGTTTGTTAAGCCCTCAGCATTGTTGCAAGTGTCTATGAATCATGTCCTTCAAGGAGTGAAGCCTAGTGGTCACCATGGGCCCCAAGGGGAGGGGGAGTGAGGAATAGAATAGATGGAAAAGGGAGTATTTAGGGGCAATGGAAGTGTTCTGCATGACCTTGCAATGAGGATACAGGCCTTGTTAAATTTCGTGAAAAATTTATAAAATGTATGGTCTAAAATGTAAACCATAATGTAAAACATTGATCATGGTTAGTAGCTATGTTTCAATACTTGTGCATCAGTTGTAACAAATGTACCATCCACATGTAAAAGGGTTATTAATAGGGAAGAGGAAAAGGGGGAGGATGTTGGGTATATGGGAGTCCCCTATATTCTGTATGTGACTTTACTGTGACCTAAACTTCTTTGAAGACAAAATGAAAAAAAGTAAGACACTGGTGAAGATATGGAAGAAAATGCTGCTGTTCATACAGGACAACAAATATTACAGTGATGAAAGGCAAAATGTCAAAAAAATTTAAATATATTTCATTTTTAAATACCCCATTTTTAGACTGTATTTTAGTTTTTCTAAATTATTATGTATTTTATTTCTTATGTTTAAACCTATCACTATTATTTCATTTTCCTGTTAATTGAATTTGACAATATTCTTGGCTTCTTTTTTAAAGAAGTTTTAGATCACAGAAAGGTTACAAGTATGGCAGGGGAGGACATTGGTGTGGGGTATCAGGGATGTGGGATACATGGGAGGAAGTTCACCTGGGCATACATAAAATGTATATAAATATGTTCAAATGTTCATGGGGCATTGCCACAGTGGGTAAGAGATTCACACAACAACTGAAAGAATTTTGAATTCCCATCCTGAGGAGCTCTGCCACATTCTCTAATGGACCAGCAACAATTCCCCAAGTACAAGGGCAAGGATTAGTGAAGAAGGATGGTCATTTGATGGGCCCTTGATATTGACAATTATGCTTGTGAGTCTTTTGCTCTTGAAGTTGCAATTTAGCCTAGTGTTGTAAGGTGCCTAATAGTTACCTCCTGAGAGCCTCCATATTGCTTAAATGTGGCCTCTCTCTAAGCCAAATTCAGCATATAAATCCATCACCTTCCCCCCAGCATGGGACATGACTCCCAGGGATGAGCCTCCCTGGTGCCAAGGGATTGCTACCAAGCACTGGCTGGTGATACAACTGGAAAAAGACCTTGAATAAAAGGGGGAAAAGGTAAATACAAATGAGTTTATATGGCTAAGAGACTTCAAAGTGAGTCGGGAGGTCATCAGAGAGGTAACACTTACACATGTCTCAGCAGGGTCTCATAGACAGGCAAAGTAGATACTACTCCAAATAGTGGCGCTCCTGGAGACATCCAGGTCCTATAATCATAGCAGGTAGATCCAGAGTTGGGTGCCTTAACAGTGGGCCCTAATTTGAAATTTGTGCTCCCAAGTGTGACAGAGTTGGACTCAGATGTGACTTCTCTACACATGCTTCTTCTGTCCCTTTTATTTGAACCTATAGTTGGTGTTGGAGTTGGTAGGTGTATGTCCAAGAGACTTGAATCTCTGGGTTGTCCATATGCCAGCTGGGCCCTGAGCCTCCACAGAGTTGCAGCACCTACTCTTCAGTTCATTGGACTCACCCAAGACAACTAAAAGGAGGTGAGGATGGATAATCACCACACCAAGGTACCGAGAGAGTCTACAAATGCAAACTATAGAGTCCCATCTATCAGCCATATGGGATCAAAGCCCCCTCTCAATTAGAGGTGGAGTGGGCATCATCTTCTCAGAATCCTCAGAATTGGGGAATAAAATATGGACTATGTGGGCTCATTGTTATTCTACTATAAACTTATTGTGATTCTAGCAATGGAAGAAATTATATCATTAATGTCATGACTGTGGCCACTGAAGGTGCTGAAGTCAGGGAGAGGGGAAAAGAGGTGTAATATGGGGACATTTTCAGGATTTAGAATTGTCCTGAATGACACTGCAATGACAGATACTGGCCATTATGTAGTCTGCCATAACCTACAGAATTGAGTGGGAGAGAGCGTAAACTACAATGTAAAATATAATCCATGCTTAGTGACAGTGCTCCAAATATGTTCATCATTTGCAATGAATGTACCACATTAATGAAAGAAGTTGCTAATGTTGGGAAAAGTGGGAGGTGTGGGGAATGGGGCGTATGGGAATCTCTTTTTTTTAATGTAACATTTTATGTAATCTAAGCATCTTTTAAAAATAAATTAAAAACGTATTTTAAAAAAAGCAAGCACCAAAGCAAAACACCCCCTGCTCTTGCCTTCCTCCCTCCTACCTGGAACAGTACACAAATAAAACCTGGGCATTTGTAATAAAAAACAAAAACAAATTACAGGCATACAACAGCAGACTTGATATGATAGAAGAAAGAATAAGTAATACAGAAGACAGAACAGCTGAAACTGAAGGGAGAGAAGATCAATGAGAGAAAAGAAAGGAAAAAATAGAGCAGGGCTTAGGGAGTTGAATGGTAACACAAACATATATGTCATGTGGGTTCCAGAAGGAGAATAGAAGGGAAAGGGGACAGAAAGAGTATTTGAGGAAATAATAACTGAAAATTTCTCAACTCTTATGAAAGTAGGGCAGTGTACCCCAATCAGAATAAATCTGAAGAGACCTATTCCAAGGCACATCCTACTCAGAATGCCAAACATCAAAGATAAAAAGAAAATTCTGAGAGCAGCAAGGGAGAAGCAAAGTATTACGTACAAGGGATGCCCAGTAAGACTTTGTGCAATTTCTCATCAGAATTCATGGAAACGAGAAGACAGTAGTATGGTATATAGAGAGTACTGAAAGAGAAAACTGCCACCTGAAAATTATTTACCATACAAAATTGTCCTTCAAATATAAAGGTGAATTTAAAACATTCACAAACAAGCACAAACTTTTTTTAAAAAAGATTATTTTATTTATCCCCCCCCCCCCCCCGCCACACACACACACACACACACTGTCTTGTTCTCTGTGTCCACTTGCTGTGTGTTCTTCTGGGTCCATTTGCATTCTTGTCAGGTGGGACCAGAAATCTGTGTCTCCTTCTGTTGTATCATCTTGCTGCGTCAACTCTCCGTGTGTGCAGCTCCATTCCTGGGGGGGCTGCGCTTTCTTTGTGCAGGGCAATTCTCCTTGCAGGGTGCACTCCTTGCACATGGGACACCCCTGCGTGACACAGCACTCCTTGCACGTGGCAGCACTGCATGTGGCCCAGTACATCGCATGAGCCAGAAGACCCTGTGTATTGAACCCTTGACCTTCCATATGGTAGATGGATGCTCTATCAGTTGAGCCACATCCACTTCCCAACAGAAACTATTTTAAGTAAGATAATTCACACAAAAGAATCCACATTTGAGGAAATAGTAAAGGAAGTCTTAGAGCCTGAAAGGAGAGACAGGCTTGGAGGAGAGTATAGAATAAAGAATAGCAGAGAGGGAAACTAAAACAGTAAACAGACAGATGAAAATAAGATACGATCTATGAAAACCAAAGAATAAAATGGGGCATAAATAATGCATTTTCAGTAATATCATTGACTGTGAATGGATTAAATCCCCAATCAAAAGATATAGGCTGGGCCGAGCAAGTTGGCAGCAGAGTAAGGAGCTCCTAGAGTCAGCTCCTGCTACAGGGCAGTTAGTAAACACCCAGAGCTATCTGGAGCTAGCTGAAACACCTGTCTGGGGGCTACAGGAGGCCAGAAGAGCATCCTGCAACATGCTTGAAGGAATTGAAGAAAGGGACTGTCCATATGCAGAGAAGATTCATAAGTAGAGCACTCCATGCCATGGAGGCTGGTGACCATCCTTCACTGGAGGCACAAGCCGCCTTGGGAGCTGTTCTGCAGCTGGAATTGAAAACTCCACTTCCCAAAAACAGGGGAGGGAGAGACGATTGGGCCCAACTTCAGCTATTGATGAGTAAATTCTGTGGACTAAAGTATAATCCTGAGAACAGCTAAAGTTTGAACCTGTCCAAGACAGAAAAAGGCCAGTAGCTGCCATCTTAATTTCATGCCTGGCACGAGGGGAAGTGGGGTGGACTGAAAATCACATTGCTCGTGGGGACCGGCTTCTTTCCACCCAGATTAGATTACAGCTCTAGTCTATGCCCCAGCCCCACCTCTGGGAGAGAGGAAACTGGGGCAATCTGCACCAGGCTTTCCAGGAAATTACCAGCCAAGCCACAGAGGCTGGTAATCATCCTACTTTGGCAACACAAGCTACCCCAGGAGCTATTCTGTGGCTCAAACTGGAAGTTCCATTGCCCAAAATCAGGGGAGGAGGAGATGGTTGGCCACCTATTTCAGCTACTGATTGGTGGATTAGGCTGGCCAGAGCATAACTATAAGGACAGCTAAAGTTTGAACTTGTCCAGGTCAGAAAGAGGGTGGTGGCCATCATTTTTACTCCATCCTCACCACGAGTGGAAGCCGGACTGGGCTGACCAAAAATCAGTGATGGTAGGAACTGGTTTCTTTCACCCTGATCAGCTGGAGCCCCAGCCTAGGCATCAGTCCCAACTCTGGCAGGGAGGAGGCTGGTAGACCCTGCACCAGCCTATCCAGGTAACTGCAGGTACATTTGGCTGGCACAGACTGAATAATAGGAAGTCTATCTGGGCAACTGTGGTCATCTTGGACCCACACTGCATAGATTGCTGCCCACATGTACAGTTCCATCCCTTTTCTAGGCTGGGAAGAAAGAGGCATGAAGCCTCATCAGTGTGTTATATATGTTTGTTTTTTAAGTTCACAACTAATACTGTACACTTATTGTTTATGTATGTTTATGTATGAGTGATATACTTCAATAAATTTTTTAAAAATATATAGGCTGACAGAATGGTTAAAAAGAAATCTCCAGGGAAACGGACTTTGGCCCAGTGGTTAGGGCGTCCGTCTACCATATGGGAGGTCCGCGGTTCAAACCCGGGGCCTCCTTGACCCGTGTGGAACTGGCCATGTGCAGTGCTGATGCACGCAAGGAGTGCAGTGCCACGCAAGGGTGTCCCCTGCGTGGGGGAGCCCCATGTGCAAGGAGTGCGCCCGTGAGGAAAGCCGCCCAGCGTGAAAAGAAAGTGCAGCCTGCCCAGGAATGGCGCCGCCCACACTTCCCGTGCCGCTGACGACAACAGAAGCGGACAAAGAAACAAGACGCAGCAAATAGACACCAAGAACAGACAACCAGGGGAGGGGGGGAAATTAAATAAATAAATAAATCTTTAAAAAAAAAAAAGAAAAAAGAAATCTCCAAAGAGATGACCAATAAACACAAGAAAAATTGCCCAACACTATTATTAGTCATTAGGAAAATGCAAATCAAAGCCACAATAAGATACCATTTCATACCCACTAGAATTCATACCCACTATGATTCAAAAAATGGAAAAGAACAAGTGCTGGAGAGGATGTGGAGAAATAGAACATGCATTCATTGCTAGTGGCAAGGTAAAATGGTACAACCACTGTGGAAAACAGTTTAGGAGTTCCTCAGAAAGGTAATGACCGCTGCAGACAGGACTGTGTGAGAATTAAATGTCATAATATATAGAAAACTACTAGTACAGTACCTATAAAAGTAAAAGCTAGTTTTTAAAATAAAAGATAAAAGAATCATCAGACATAATGTCAAGTTTTCTAATCTAGAAGACTGAAAAATGGACAGCATTTCAAGCATCTGTATATTTTCAGAGTCAGTATATATTCAAGAACAAGCTGCCCTAAATAGCTCAGATTCAGAAGTTGTCACTGTATTTTGAAACTACATATTAATCATCATTCATAAATGACTAAATTATGTTAATTCTGGTTACATGAAGACATGGAAGTATGGTTTTTTTTAGCATTTTTGTTTATGTGGATTATATAATTCTATAAACAATGCATGATAAAATGAGGTGTAACTATGTTCAATGCTCTGATTCACCTTCACCTGATTGAAGATTGTACAATGGGAAGGAAATAATGAAGTAGACAGGCCATTCAGTTCCTCGCTCCTCCTCTGCAGTGACTCTGTATCTTGACTACGTGAAAGAATTTTTGGTTCTAGGGAATATATTCACCCTTTTCTCAGCACCTGGGTAGAAACTATCATTCTATCATTTTATCTTCCTGTGTTACTATTACAATCTTTTCTTTAATAAAGTCATTAACAAATATCACAGAATTAACATTATAATACTATAAAAAGGGCTTCATTTACTTTAGGGCCCCTGATCTTTCTTTAAAATTATGCCTTGGAATTTCCTAGTTATATTTTAGTGAAGTGATTTTGATTGTCACTTTCCCAAATTAAGTTAATGGAATCAGATTTTCATAAGTCAGCTTCATTTTATACTTAATTTTCTTACCACATTCTTTAGCAGATTTTTTCCAATGCTATTTTTTTTACTAATTCTTAATGTTTTATGAAATAATTGTGTTTTATTGTATTTTATTGTGATTTTCAGGTCAAATAAAAGGGAAGCACTATCAATGCTGAACCAAACTACTTATATTGGAAAACTACCATTTTCAGATTCAGAGCAGGCCACACTTCAAATAATTTAATTTATTAATATATTGGGAAGAAAATTGATTTTCTGGATGTTAGAAGAGCAGTTTCAATACAGAATATGAAACAAGGGCAAGAAATGACAACAAAAATTATTTGGAAATATTTTAAACATCATTTTATAAGGTAAAAAGAAAATATCAGTGAATCATAAAAACATCTGTTATAAAAGAGAAACATGAAGATAGAAAATTAGCTGTACTTTAATAACAAAAATGATATTGTTGGCAATTATAAGAAGTTTGAAGAAACAGATATCAGATTACATATTATAAAGGAGTTTTAAATGACTGTAACTAATAAAAGGCAGTTGAAAAGACTACCAATCCAGCATACTTCAATCAATATTAGCAGTGTGATTTGAAAACCATGGTTGGTAAAGTGCATTGTTAAAAGTTCATGGAGGAAAGTGGACTTGGCTCAAAGGATAGAGCATCCGCCTACCACATGGGAGGTCTGTGGTTCAAATGCAGGGCCTCCTTGACCCGTGTGGAGCTGGTCCATGCACAGCGCTGATGTGCTCAAGGAGTGACCTGCCATGTAGGGGTATCCCCTGTGTAGGGGAGCCCCACGTGCAGGGAGTGCACCCCATAAGGAGAGCCGCCCAGCGTGAAAGAAAGTCCGGCCTGCCCAGGAGTGGCACTGCACACACGGAGAGCTGACACAGCAAGATGACGCAACAACAACAACAACAACAACAACAAAAAGAAACACAGATTCCCAGTGCCGCTGACAAGAATACAAGTGGACACAGAAGAATGAACAGTGAATGGACACAGAGAAGAGACAACTGTGGCAGGTGGGTGGGTGGGCAGGTGGTGGGGGGAGGGAGAGAAATAAATAAAAATAAATCTTTAAAGAAAAAAAAGCTCATGGAAATAAAAAAACTTAGTAAGCATCTCAATATTAAATTAACCTAACTCTATAGGATGATAAAAACAATCATTTCAAACAACTACAAATGAAAAATAAATATTGTATTTTTACTATATCTCTGACATTTCTTAACTCAAAGAATCAGAGTTTCAGAGCATGGAAGCCATGTGATCTGTTTAAATCATTGCATGAAAAAACATTTTCTGTATTAAATAGGAAAATACAGGAAAAAACTCACTATTTTATTTAATATGGAGGATTATGGTCTTTAAATAGTTTAATAAGTCATAAAAACACTTAGTAATTAGCAGACCAGGTATAGATCAGTGGTTGAGCCCCTGCTTCACATGTGCAGAATACCCCGTTCAATCCCAGCACCCCCTAAAACAGCAACAGGGAAGCAGATGTGGCTCAAGTGATTGGGCTCCTGTCTACCATATGGGAGCTCCATGGTTCAATTCTCCTGAGAAGGCAAGCTGGCCTGCCTGGTGAGCTGGCCTCCATGGAGTGCTGGCTCCCATGGTGAGCTGGCACAGCAAGCTGACACAGAGGAGAGACAATAAAAGACACAGCAGACCAGGGAGCTGAGGCGCTGCAAGAGATTGAGCCCCTCTCTCACTCTGGAAGGTCCCAGGATTGGTTCCCAGTGCTGCCTAAAGAGAAGACAAGCAGACACAGAAGAACACACAAGAAATGGACACAGAGAGCAGACAAGGGGTGTGTGGGGGGGTTAAAGAAATAAGTCTTAAAACAACAACAAAACACTCGGAAAGTATTCTCAGAAAAATCATTTACTATAATGTACCCAAGAGGTGAAAGTAAAACTTCTGTAGCCTTCTTAACCTCTGTGAAAGAAGAATCAACCAAAGTTCAAAATGTCAACAAGTTACAGAAAATATAGATGTGATTGTAATAGAACAAGCATATGCAAAGTAACTCAATAAAAGTTTGATATAAGGTGAATGGTAGTTTGGAATGTTTATTCAATTTATTTTTAAAAGCAAAAGAAGAGCAGCAACCTCAGGATTTATTCAAGAAAGGCTAAAATTCCTATTTAGATTGACACTTTTTAAGTGGCAAAGAATGTAGGATTTAAATATGGTCATCTGATAGAAACTTCAGATCATTCTGAAAGTATTTCACCCAGTTTAAAAAGGGGGTGGGGTGGGGTGTGAGCTTTTACCAAAGACTCACCACTCGGGCCGCATTCGCACCAAAACCGTGAAGAGGCGGCTCAGGTCATCAGAGAAGTGCTCTGCGGGCCGAGGCCACGACTTCCCCAGGAACAAGGGCGTGGGCGAGGAGATCGGTATCATTCCCAGCAAAAAGCGCCGAGCAAGATAGCAGGCTGTGTCACACATCTGATGAAGCGGATCCAGAGAGGTCCCGTGAGCGGTATCTCCATCAAGCTGCAGGAGGAGGAGAGAGAAAGGAGAAATAACTATGTTCCTGAGGTTTCAGCCCTGGATCAGGAGATACTGAAGTAGATCCTAACACTAAGGAAATACTGAAGCTCTTGGACTTGGGCAGCCTCTCCAACCTGCAGGTCACCCAGCCTGCCGTTGGGATGAATTTCAAAACACCACATAGAGCCATTTGAATCTTTCTGCTACGCTGTAATATTTTCAATAAACCTGGGAACATCAATAAAGTAAAAAAGGGTGCAGTGGGGGTGGGGAGAATACTGAAATCACACTGGAAGATCTCACAAAAGGATCAGGAGTTGTTTGTAGAATGCTTAAATTGATAAGTGACTGAAACAAATCACAAAAATAGCTACCTGAAGTAAAAACATTTTTTGAAAAAAGAAGCAAAACAAAAAAGCCTCAAATGTGAACTATAGTCAGTGTCACATTTATGTTATTAAATGACATAATTATATAGAAAAGTAATTACCTCACTTATTGTAAAATTCATGACAGTCCCCTAACAAGTTAAATATAAAACTAAGAAAGCTACTGTCTTCTGAAAATATCTTTTTTTTTAACTCTAGAATTGCAGCATCAGGGGGAAAACACAGGAATATTTTTCACTAATATGAAATATAACTATCTTCTGGTGGATTTAAAACTAAAGGCTTAGAAGTCTTATGCCAGATGAACAAGATAGACAAGTTAATAGTTAATTTTATATACTCCTTAATGAGAAGGAGCACTCATATTCAAAATAGAATTTTCATAAACCTATTCCTTTGAGTACCTTAAATAAAAGAATCACTCCACAGATAATGAAACTGTCTCTATGTTTGGACATAAGCTTTTGCTCCCGATGTTTTTCTTCTGAATGAATGTATGTTATTAGATTCTTAAATGTTATTTCTTAATATTCAGACATTTAAATAAGCAGTCTACAGGCTATTTGTCCAAGAATTTTATAAGTTATGCTTGTGAAAGTTAAGCAATTCTGCATGTTGCATTATTTAGGCTTATGTCATTGCATTTATCCCAGGTTGCTAGAGGAAAACAATATGAATTTGTTAGCTCACAGTTACTTAGGTCTGAAGTCTAGATCAGCTTAACTGGATTCTCTGACAGCGTCTCACAAGGCTGAAATCAAAGCACCAACTGCCACTGTAATCTCATCGAGTCTTGGAGTCTTCTTCCAAGTTCACTGTTTGTTGACAGAACTCACTTCCCTGCAATAGTGGGACCAAGGTCCTTACTTTCTTGAAGTCTGTCAACCAGGGGCCTTTCTCAGCTCCTAGAGGTTGCTTGCCATTGCCTGCCTCAAGGCCTTCTCCACAACACTGCAGTTCGCTGGCTAGCAGATAAAGCTCTTGGACCTTTCTAACTTTGACCTGGAAATGCTCTCTAAAAGCACAGGTGATTAGGTCAGACCCACCCAGGGTAATCGTCCTTAGATTAGCATAAAGGCAACTGACTAGAGACCTTAAATACATCTGCAAAATCTCACCCATGCCATATAACACAATTAAATCACAGGAGTGACGTCTCAATATATTTACAGGTCTCATCCACACTCCAGAGGAGATTATTTAGGGCATGTACACTAGGAGGTAGTAATCTTGGGGGCCACCTTAGATTTGTGCCTACTACAAATAGGATGAAGATATTTGAATACTAATTTGTGACAGACTAATCACTTAGAATTGAAAGGAATGTTATGGGTTTTTTCCCCTGTTGATCACAAAGAGCAAAGATACTATTTCTAAACCGGTGAATTCAAAGAATACTATGACAGGTATGAGATAAAAACAAATGAGGGGGAAAAAATGAAGAGTAAATGGGAATTACAAGAACTCTTGTTTTTTTAAATCCTGTTGGAGAATTTTAAAGTGAACTGAAGAGAAAAGACAGAATTTAGAAGAAAGAAGATAGAATGAAGAGTGATGAAGAGTTTTACCCTCTTTGCCCCGTTCCAGGGAACAAAGTCAAGTGGGTGTCTATATGTTTTTGTGTGTGTGTGAACTGAGGACTCAAAGGTATATGGACATATATCTCTTGTCTTGGTAGATTACCAACAGGTAGTAACCTAAGAGCAGCACCCAGCATCATTCAGGGAATGAGGAAGGCCAGACAAATTGTGAATTGGCGCCCTTTGGTGGGAAAAAGTACAGTATGACTTGATTAAGGATAAAGTACAGCTTGACTTGATGAGTCCCTGACTTGAAGAGGAAGTGTAAAATACTCACCTGTGCCAAATAGCGGAGGCGAAAGATGATACTGTGGTAATTGTTTAATTTAACATTTTCTGTCTTGCAATACATAATGTGTTGAGTTTTCTTAATACAGGTCAACTTTTGCATAATCTCCATGCAGTTGTCTCTCAAAACCAAAAGTTTTTGGTGTAGTGCAAGGGATGGAAGGAAGTAAGGAGAGTGTTTTTCCTACCATTTGTATATACTTTTATGTGAGATTTCAATTAGTCCTTCTACTTTGTTGCCTTGTTTATCCAATACTGTTTCCCTTCTGTAATAATCTCTTCAAAACAAAGCTTAAGCTGTGTGAAAAGTTTTTCTTTATTAATGTTGTCATTTTAAAAATAAGACTTACAAATATAATTTTGTTCATAATGAAAGATCCAATGGCAAAGTTTCCAGTACATCATATTTACTGAAATTAATGTCTCATTAGAACTGTGCTATAGTAAAACTGTAGTTGTCAGAGTAATTACCAGTCACTTTTGCTGATTTGTGGCAACCCCAAAGTAACAGAAAAGTCGTCCATGATGCAGTGCTCTACTATTGACACTGAATATAAAGAAATGATTTGCCTTTAACATACATAGTTTCAAATGAATGGAATTATATAAAAACATTTCTAAAGTATACAGAACACATCTGTAAGGTTTCTTGCAGTCTTGCTAATTGTTTTGATATTTCACGGTGCTGTGGAAGTAGAGTTCAGTCAACCCTGCAACAGTTTACCATGGAAAGATTACTTCAGGAAAGCAGACAGTTACAGCTTAGGTGGCAGAGTACCAATTTTAGACTAAATGTTACTTTAGGACAGGAGAGATTTACAAACATGGTATGATTAAACAGTAACAGCCATTCTAGAAATCTTAATGTAGCCTAAGAACACCCTGGCAACTCTCTCCTAGGCTGGTAAGCACTTAATCTGTTCTCTGTGCCCAGACAGCTGCAACTGCTCCTCCAGTAGGAATTTCTGAACTTGGAATCCCATTTTCTAAGCATTTGATTCCCTCCTTTTCACTTACCCTTATCGTATGCATCCATCAAGTTCTTACCCAAGTCCCACCTCTTCTTCAGTTTTTGGTTTTATAAACATTAATGATGTGACAGTCATGTGTAAAATCTTCTCCTGACAAATAAACGCTGTCACTGATACTGGAACCTCAGGGCTTTGGAGTTACTAATAGCCCATAATCACGTCTTTGTTGCTCTCTCAAGACTCTTTTTGCTTATTATTACAAGATATCCTTGGACAGCAGCAACATATATAACTAGAAGGGAATAGATTTCAGAAATAAAATGACACTTATCTCCAGCTTTTTCTTAACTTATGGGTTCTAGTATACATTATCAGTACCTATTTTTGTGATTGGGTTGAGAGGCATCCTATAAAAATGAAGGATCTTTGCTACTTGTTTTGTAAATTACAGTGGTTTTTTTTTTCATCAGTTTTGTATTACTCATTGGAAGCAAAATAATAATTTTTACCCCTTGGAATAAAAACTTATACTTAACTAATTTATCATATTTTTTCCCAATTGCATTTTTTAATACTTTTGAATGGATAATAAAAGTATATGGGACAGAAGTTAAAACATACAAAAGGATACGTACAACTAGCGAATTTAAATTGCATGAGTAATTTGTTTTCCTTTAAGATTTTTAATTGAAACCTTCTGAATAGCATATTGCCATTATTAGTGGTATCTATTATTTACACTTATATGATTGCCCTTCTCTTGGGTATTTATTTAAATATGACAATAAACACTAACACTATGTGAAGTTGATAATTTAATGAAAATAATAATGAAGTACTACATATTTTACTCCTGTGTCAAAAACTATAAAAACTATTTCTCAAAGGTTATAAAAGTTTTTCTCAAAACTATAGAATAAATTAATGCCCACCAGAGGATGCTGCTACTGCATGAAGAAAAACAGGAAAATAATGATCCTAGTGAGATCACATCTGTCTAATTTAAGTCAGGGAAACTAATACTTAAGGTGCTTATCCCACACAGTGATGAACATTTATCTTTTTGGCCTATGACTTACCCACCTTTGAGAAGAAAGGTTATAATGAAGAGAACCCTAAAAAAATGCAGAAGAAACCTGAGAGAAAAAAATTGGAAGGCTACTTTAGTAAAGATCAACAGGCTTTTATGGTGTTCTCTAGTGGTACCATAATGTTCAGCATCTTCTACATCTTTAAACAAAACCCATAGCAGGGAAGGGAAAAAAAAGAGTGCCATCAGTGATTGAATCAGTGACAAACAGAAGTAGTGGTCCTTTCAGAGTGACAATTCAGACCTTTCTATGGGTGGTAGTATAAGAATACAAATACTCTTAAGGCATCCTTTCCAACTTCCACCTGGTCTTTAGGTGTTTTCTTCAGGACCTTTATCAGTCTCTGAAAATATCTTTATTTGTTATGTGTTTATTATCTGTCTCCTGCTGCTAAAATATGAGCCCCAGGACTCTAATCTTGTTCACCACAATATCACTGGCTCCTAGAATAGCACCTGGCACACAGTAGGTGCTCAGTAAATATTAAATATTTGTCAAATTAATGTGCAGCAACTCTTCAAATGTCAGTGTGAAATATTTACATTTAAATCCCTACTGTGTGTCAAGCAGCAAGCTAAATTTATTTAAGAATAAATTTAAAAGAAATGACAAGGAACGCAGGGGTTTGGGGCTCTGTTTGTCCCAGCTCTGAGGTGTGGAAGGTTTCCTTCAAGATCACGCTGACTTCGGACCCGTGGTTGTGCTACAAAGTACTGTGTTCTTGAAAGCACCTCTTTCACAGGAGTCTTAAAGTTTGCAGCAGAAAAATTTAAAGTTCCTGCAGCAATCAGTGCAATTATTACCAGTGGTGGAATAGGAATAAACCCTGCTCAGACCAGACTGCTGGAAATGTGTTTCTAAAGCATAGTTCATAACGGAGTTATCCCTAGAGATCGCATTGCAAGTTGTTAATGTTTGCTACTTGGAGCACATGAGTATCTTTCTGAATATATGTTGTTATTGTTTTGTTGTTGTTTTGTAAACTTGAAATCAGACTATTTAAAATACTCTGAAAAGTCAGTAGTCAGGGAAGTAATGAAAGACAACTGCTCTATCTCATCACGTGAAGGGGGATGTTCCTAGAGGGAGGCCGTGACTGCCTCCGAGGCAACTGCTGGCTTATTTGGGGTAAATGGTTTTCTGACTGTGTTTTATAACTGGAGGCTGCTTCTGTAAATTATTTTTTAAAACATTTGGAAAATTAAAGTTCACTAAATCGTCTTTGAGTTTAAAATTTTGAAAAAGATATGGCTTATAGATGGCAGTTTTTGGACATTTCTGACTTGCAGGGCTCATTAATAGTTAAATTCCAAATTATATATGGTTTATGATGAGGATAATAGACATACCAGTGAATATATAACTAGTTTCAATACTTATGGTTCAGCGTTTTTTTATGTTTTAAATTTAATGTGTACATATAAATTTGCATTTAATATTAAAGTCCCTATTTTTGTAGCTAGCCCTCATGTGAATAAATTGTTATCCCACACCAAGTGGTTTTAACTATCATCAGAGTCCAGTTTCCTCAGTGGTGAGAATTGACAGCACATTAGAAGGAATCTTTCCTGAATTATGTGGAGAAATTTTTCTTTTTATGAACAACGTGAAGCTCAAAGGTTCCTGGTCTTTACAAAGTTGAGCTTCATTTAAACAGAAATTTATGAATACCCATTCACTAAATTTTTGTTTTAATTTAGATTCTTCTCCACACTGTTTCTAACATAAAAATCTGCATGTAAATAAATTTATGGCATCTTGTGCTATGAAGTTATTTTATATACGTATATCTATATAAGTTATATAGATATATTTTAAGATTTATTTTATTTATTTATTTCTCCCCACCCCCTCATTGTTTGCATTTCTGCATCTGTTTATTGTGTGCTGGTCTTTTTTTTTTAGGAGGAAAAAGGGGACTGAACCTGGGACCTCCCATGTGAGAGGAATGCACCTAATCACTTGCGCCACCTCTGCTCCCTGCTTTGTTGTGTCTCTCGTTATGCTTTCCTCTGTGTGTCTCTTGTTGTGTCATCTTGTTGTGTTGTCTTGCCACATCAGCCCATTACATCGGCTTGCTGTCTTGCTTGTCTTCTTTAGGAAGCACTGGGAAAGGAACCCAGACCTCCCATGTGGTCAGCAGGAGTGTAATCATTTGAGCCACATCCACGTCCCTGGAGTTAATTTTTGTGTATTGTGTGAGGTATGGATCCAAATTCATTTTTTGCATAAAGGTATCCAATTGTTCTAGCACTACTGCATGACCTTTGCCCCTTTCTCAAAAATCAGTTGTCCGTTATGTGTGAGTTTATATCTGGACCTTCTGTTCCATTGATGGATTCACCTATGTTAGTGCCAATACCATACTGTTTTAATTACTGTTGTTTTACAATAATTCTTGAAGTCAGCTAGTGTTATCCCTCCAAATTTATCACTGTTTTCAGTTGTTTTGGCTTTTCTTGGTTCTTGGCATTTCCAAATAGATTTTAGAGTGAGTTTGTCAATTTCTACTAAAAAAAGAGTCTGGAATAGTTTCTACAAAAAAAGTCTGAGATTTTTATTAAGATTGTATCGAGGGAAGCAGATTTGGCTCAACTGATAGAGCATCCTCCTACCATATGGGAGGTCCATGGTTCAAACCCAGGGCCTCCTGACCCTTGTGGTGAGCTGGCCCACATGTAGTGCTGATGTGCGCAAGGAGTGCTGTGCTATGCACGGGTGTCCCCCCGCATAGGGGTGCCCCATGCGCAAGAAAAGTGCAGCCTGCCCAGGAGTGGTGCCACACACATGGAGAACTGACACATCAAGATGACGCAACAAAAAGAGACACAGATTCACGGTGCTGCTGACAAGAATGCAAGTGGACACAGAAGAACAAACAACAAATGGACATGGAGAGCAGGCAATGGGGGGGAGGGCAGGAAGGGAAGAGAAATAAATAAAAAATAAATCTTTTTAAAAAAAAAGATTGCATTAATGCTATAGATCAATTTGGGTAGAACTGACATCTAAACAACAGTAGCTCTTTTGACTCTCGAACAAAATATATTTCTCCATTTACTTAAGTTTCCTTTAATTTCTTACGGAAATATTTTGTAGTTTTCAATGTACAGAGTTTTCAAATCTTTTATCAGATTTATGTCTGATAAATTTTTACAGGGATAAAAATTGTTATTTTTAGAAATTTTAATTTACAATTGTTTCTTAATAGTATATAGAAATAAAATTGATTTTTATATTGATCATTTATACTGCAGTCTTGCTAAACCTACTTAATTGTTCTAGTTTTTTTGTAAATTCCATGAGATTTTCTACATAAATAATCATGTTCTCTGTGAAAATAATCACTTATTTCTCCCTTTCCAATCTAGATGACATTTTATTTATTTTTATTTTGTATTTTATTTTATTTTCTGCTTTCTCTGGCTGAATCCTCCAGTGCAGTGCTGAATAGATATGGTGAGAGTAGGCATCCTGGTCTTGTTCCTGAGATTAATAAGAATGCATTCAACCTTTCACCACTAAGTATGACATTTTTTGTGCATGCTCTTTACCAGATTGAAGAAGTTTGCTTCCATTCCTAGTTTGATGAGAGGTTTTTTGTTTTTAAAAAAAATCTGGAACGGATATTGGGTTTTGTCAAATACTTATTTTGTCTACTGACATAGACCCATATTTATCATATGAATTTTCTTTAACTTGTTAACATGCACTTTGTTGATTAATTTTTATAATGTTAAAACAGCTCTGTGTTTTGGGGAATAAACCTCACTTTGTCATGATGCAGTATCCTTCTAAAATGTTGTTTAGGGGAAACGGACTTTGGCCCAGTGGTTAGGGCGTCCGTCTACCATATGGGAGGTCCGCGGTTCAAACCCCGGGCCTCCTTGACCCGTGTGGAGCTGGCCATGCGCAGTGCTGATGCGCGCAAGGAGTGCCGCGCCACGCAAGGGTGTCCCCCGCGTGGGGGAGCCCCACGCACAAGGAGTGCGCCCGTGAGGAAAGCCGCCCAGCGTGAAAAGAAAGAGCAGCCTGCCCAGGAATGGCACCGCCCACACTTCTCATGCTGCTGACGACAACAGAAGCGGACAAAGAAACAAGACGCAGCAAATAGACACACCAAGAACAGACAACCAGGGGAGGGGGGGAAATTAAATAAATAAATATTAAAAAAAATAAAAAAATAAAATGTTGTTTAGAATTTTTGCATCTATGTTCATGCAGAATATTTGCCTGAATTTTCCTTTACTTTTTTGGTTTTGGCATCAGGGAAATGCTAGCCTCATAGGATGAGTTGAAAAGTATTCTCTTGATTTCAAATATTTGGAAGCAATTGTATAGAATCAATATTATTTTTCCTTAAATGTTTGGTGTAATTCACTATACCATCTTGGCATGGAGTATTCTTGGTAGACAAGATTTTTTTTTCATTTTTAAAATCTTTTTTAAAAAAAGATACATAGATCACACAAAATGTTACATTAAAAAATGTAAGTTTCCCATATACCCCACTCCCCACACCCCCCATTTATTTCCATTTTCTATTTCTTGAGTGAGTTTAGAAATTTTTCTCTTTCGAAGAAATTGTTCATTTCATCTAAGTTGTTTAATTTTTTAGCATAAAGCTATTCATAAAATTGCCTTATTACTCTTTTAATATATGTAGAATCTGTAGTGATGTCATCTCTCTCATTCCTGATATTGATAATTTGTGTCTTTAATTTTCCCTATTGTTTTCCTGTTATCTATTTCATTGCTCTTCACTTGGATATTTAATATTTTTTCTTCTTACTTTGGGTTTTTCCTCTAGTTTTTAAGGTCATTGATCTGAGGGTTTTTTTTCTTTTTTCTTATTTTTAAAAATAGATTGCTCCCTTAAATACTGCTATAGTGGCATCCCACAAATTCAGATATGTTATGTTTTCATTTTTTTCAGTTGAAAACATTTTCTATTTTCCCGTTAGACTTCCTCTTTTCACCCATGGATTATTTAGAAGTGTGCTATTTGATTTTCAACTATTTCTCTAGTAAAGAATACACTATAGGCACTTGAAAAGAATGTGCATTCTGCTGTTGTGGTTTGAGTGTTCTGTAAATGTCAATATAGATCCGGTTTGTTAATGGTGGCAATATTAACACACGGCTTCCAAAATTTTCCTGGAGTGATCTCCATCATAGTCAGACTAATAGAAGAAAGAGCAAGGAGAAGGGTGCTTAAGAGGTTTTTATGACATCATTTCCACTTAAATTCCATTGGTTAGAACTCAATTACATGGCTTCACCTAATGGTATGGGAAGCTGGGAAATGTAGTCTAGTTTTTTGCCTGGGAAGAAGAGGAAAATGTATTTGGACAAACAGCCAGCGATCTCTTTCTATTCTCTGGAAGAGCTTGTATAAGATAAGAAATGCTTGAATCATGGGTATACAGTAGAAATTATAGTTATTGGGGTCTGTTGGTTTCTTTGGGGGAAATTTTGTAATTAGCGATTCAATTTAAAGGATACATATTCATTTATGTTTTCTATTACTTCTTCTTTTTTTTTTTAAAGATTTATTTATTTATTTAATTTCCCCCCCTCCCCTGGTTGTCTGTTCTTGGTGTCTATTTGCTGCGTCTTGTTTCTTTGTCCGCTTCTGTTGTCGTCAGCGGCACGGGAAGTGTGGGCGGCGCCATTCCTGGGCAGGCTGCACTTTCTTTTCACGCTGGGCGGCTTTCCTCACGGGCGCACTCCTTGCGCATGGGGCTCCCCCACGCGGGGGACACCCTGCGTGGCACGGCACTCCTTGCGCGCATCAGCGCTGCGCATGGCCAGCTCCACACGGGTCAAGGAGGCCCGGGACTTGAACCGCGGACCTCCCATATGGTAGACGGATGCCCTAACCACTGGGCCAAAGTCCGTTTCCCTCTATTACTTCTTGAGTCACTTTTGTAAGTCATTTTTTTAGGTATATATTATTTTGTATAAGTTTTTAAATACATTAGTATAAATTTGCTCAAACTATTTTCTAATTTTAATCTCTGCCATATCTGTAATTGTGTTCTTCATTTTTTCCCCAATAGGCTATTTTTTAAAAAGATTTGTTTATTTATTTCTCTCCCCCACACACACTCTCCCCCCACTGTCTGCTCTCTGTGTCCATTCACTGTGTGTTCTTTTGTGTCCACTTGTATTCTCATCAGGGGGCACTGGGGATCTTTGTCTCTTTTTGTTGCATCATCATGCTGCGTCAGCTCTCCATGTGTATGACACCACTCATGGGCAGGCTGCAGTTTCACATGGGGCAGCTCTCCTTGAGCAGGGGCCACTCCTTGCACAGGGGGCACCCTTATGCGGGGGCATCCCTATGTGGACCAGGAGTCCTTGCGTGCAGCAGCACTGCGCTTGGGCCAGCTCACCACACGAGCCAGGAGGCCCTGGGTATTGAATCCTTGGACTTCCTATATGGTAGGCAGATGCTCTATCTGTTGAGCCATATCTTCTTCCCCAATAGGCTATTTTTTAGGGCAGTTTGGTGTTTACAGAAAAATCGTGCAGACAGTATGGACAGTTCCCATATTCCCCCTCTCCTTCCCACATGCACATAATTTCTATTATTAACATCTTGCATTAGTGTAGTGCATTTGTTACAATTGATGAACTGATACATGATCATTAATGAACTAAAGTCGATAGTTTATTTTAGAGCTCACTCTTTGGGTTTTGATAATACATAAAGTCATGTATTCCCATTACAGTATCCTACAGAACAGTTTCACTGCCCTAAAATAATATTCTGTGCTCCATCTGTTCTTCCCTCTTCTGTCCCCTTGAAGCCCTGACAATCACTGGCCTTTTTATTGTCTCTTTAATTTTGCCTTTTCCCAAATGTCATATATTTGGGAAGCGGACTTGGCCCAGTGGTTAGGATGTCCGTCTATCACTTGGTAGGTCCACGGTTCAAACCTTGGGCCTCCTTGACCCGTGTGGAGCTGGCCCATGTGCAGTGCTGATGCACACAAGGAGTGCTGTGCCATGCAGGGGTGTCCTCCGCATAGGGGAGCCGCACATGCAAGGAGTGCACCCCATAAGGAGAGCTGCCCAGTGCGAAAGGAAGTTCAGCCTGCCCAGGAATGGCACCGCACACACAGAGAATTGATGCAGCAAGATGACGCAACAAAAAGAAACACAGATTCCCATGCCTCTGATAATAGCAGAAGTGGACAAAGAAGAACACACAGCAAAATGGACACAGAGAACAGACGACTTGGGGGTGGGGGGAGTAAATAAAAATAAATCTTTAAAAAAAAGTCATATATTTGAAATCATACAGTATGTAGCTTTTAAAAACTGGCTTTTTGACAGCAATAAACACAAGTTTCCTCCTTGTCTTTCTATTTTAATAGCTATCTATGTTTATTACTGAATAATACTCCATTGTATGGATGTATCACAGTTTGTTCAGTTATCTGTTGAAGGTCATCTTGGTTACTTGCAGTATTTGGCAGTTTTGAATAAAGCTTCCATAAACATATGTGTTCAGCTTTCTGTGTGACATGAGTTTTAAACTCATTTGGGAAAAAACCCAGGAGTTTAACTGCTAGATTGCATGATAAGACTGTGTTTAGCTTTGTAAGAAAATGCCAAGCTGATTCCCAAAGTGACTGTGTCATTTTGCATTCCTACCAGCAATGATGAGCGTTCCTGTTGTCCGACATCCTCACCAGCATGGTGTTGCCAATGTTTTGGATTTTAATAGGTGTATAGTGGTTGTTTTAACTTGTAATTCTCTAATAAGACCTCATATTGGACATCTATTTATATGCTTATTTTCCATCTGTATATCTTCTTTGGTGAAGTATCTGTTCAGCTCTTTTGCCCACTTTGTCATTGTTTCTTTCCCCCCTTAATTGTTGAGTTTTAAGAGTTCTTTGTGCGTTTTGTTGGAAACTTTTCTTCATTTTAGTATTGTTTATTTATGCCTTCTGGTTTTTCATTTGTTAATATTACCAGAGATTTGTCAATTTCAGTAATTTTTACTCATAATCTTATTTTTTATTTTATTAATTTCTGTTCTTTGCTATTTCCTTCCTTTACTTTCTTTGCATTTATTTTGCTTGTCTTTTTCAACTTCTAGTTTGGAATTTGACTCCAGCTGTATTCCTGCAAGTATTGATACATGGTACTTTCATTATTGTTGAATTCTATATATTCCAGTCTTTATTGATTTCTTCCTTAACTTGAATTCAAAGATTATGTTAGGTATAATAATGATTTTATAAAATTAAGACTTGGTTTATGGCTTTTCCATTTGTTACATTAGTAATTCCTTACATTATCTTATTTATTTCTTAGAGCAATTTTGTGAGATATTAGAGTCTCATTTTTCAGATGAAAACATGGAAATCCAACCAACTTTTTCATGTTCACAGTCAATCAGAGTAGTCATCAACTATGAACAAGTATGGTCATATTTTTATATACTGGTTGGATATCAGCACTGCTTATATTTCATTATAGATTTTTAAAACTTTGCACCAATAATTCATTCTTATTTAAATTGTTTTCTATCAATCTTCATGGTGCCCCCCAAACAGTGTTTCATACATTTGGTGTTCAAAAGATATTTATTAAATTAGACTAAGCGACTTATAAAAACGTAAACCTGAGACTGAAATGCAGCAAACTCTAAAAGGGTATAATAAACAGGTAGTTCATGAATACTCAGAAAATAAAGTAGGATTTGTAGTCCTGAAAGTTTTACAAAAAATAATCTGAAAATACTCATGGTGCAAATATTTGGAAATGCTAGTTAAATTTGTTTATTTATATTTACATAGTACATAAATATTTATATTTATATTTAATTTAAATGTTAGATAGGCTGAGGACCTACAAAGGCAATAAAAGTATCGACGGAGAAATAGAAACAAACCCAAATGAATTTAGGTCATAGATGCCAAGGCAAGGAGTTTCCAAGGAGAGAGGGTCAATAGTGACCTTTGGATTTAGTGTTAATGAAGTTGTTAATGACTTTAGATAGGGAAGTTATGAGTAAGTAGAAATTTTCACTTTAAGACTTTTAGCTGGAAATAATAATAAAAAGGTAAATTATAAGCTGGAGCATGCTATAGGTAAAGAGAGTTGTTTGTTTATCTGAAAATCATAACCAGATTTAAGACTTAATCTGTCAGGCTAGCTATCTCTTGCTCATTCTGTAATGCTCAGCTCAGATGTCGTCCCTAGGAAACTGTTTCTGCACTGGGGCAAACTGCCTCTGTTGTCTTAGAACCTGTCAACAGGTCATTAGCATAGCCCTTAGAATGTTTTTTTTTTAAATTTTTTTATTTATTTTTATTTTTTTTTGCCTCTTTTTTAAAAATTTTATTTTATTGACTTTGTAATAATATTACATAAAAAATATATATATGAGGTCCCATTCAATCCCACCCCCCCATATCTGTTCAATTGTCTTGTGCCCTTCCAAATTGTAAGCTCCATGATCATGTAATCATGATCTTTGAATCACCAGTTCTTGGCAAGAGTTTGGCAACAGAAAGTTCTCAGGCAATGTTTAACTGAAATTTGGGGGCTTTTTTTTTTTTTAATGTTCCCCTATTTATTTACAGATCTTCCTATGTCTGTATTTTGTACTTATTTCTTCCATTATAACACCGGTAGTACTTTTTTATTGTGCTTTTTTTTTCCCCACACGATTGTTCTTTCTACTCAACAACAAGCTTCTTTTTTTTTTTTTAAAGATTTATTTATTTATTTAATTCCCCCTCTCCCCCAGTTGTCTGTTCTCTGTGTCTATTTGCTGCGTCTTGTTTCTTTGTCCGCTTCTGTTGTTGTCAGCCGCACGGGAAGCGTGGGCGGCGCCATTCCTGGGCAGGCTGCACTTTCTTTCGCGCTGGGCGGCTCTCCTTATGGGGCACACTCCTTGTGCGTGGGGCTCCCCTACGCGGGGGACACCCCTGCGTGGCAGGGCACTCCTTGCGCGCATCAGCACTGCACATGGGCCAGTTCCACATGGGTCAAGGAGGCCCGGGGTTTGAACCGTGGGCCTCCCATGTGGTAGACAGACACCCTAACCACTGGGCCAAGTCCACTTCCCTGTAACATTTAAGTAAAGGATTTGGTAATAACGTATGAAGTTTCAAAATTTTTTCCCTGAATTTTTAAGTTATAGATACTCATGGTAGAAATTTGAATATGCAGAAAAGTCTATACCTAGAAGCGTTTACCCCAGGAATAACCAATGTTGATCCTTTTCTTTATACAACACTTTTATATAAGTGTTTATTTCTTCTTCTTTTGTATTATATTTTTTTACAAAATTGAATTGTTCATTCATTTTTAAGTACTTAAGAAAACCAGAAAAATACAAAGAATAGCAAACACCC
Organism: Dasypus novemcinctus; assembly: GCF_030445035.2. NCBI lineage: Eukaryota > Metazoa > Chordata > Mammalia > Cingulata > Dasypodidae > Dasypus > Dasypus novemcinctus. The sequence continues at coordinate 81,652,247 of NC_080681.1, read as the reverse complement.
ATGTAATCTCCTCCTAAATAAACACTTCTGGTACTATTAACTTCAGTTCTTCAGCTTTGTTTTTTTTTTTTTTTTAAGAAATAAAATATTACAAAGTCTAAGTTTATGTTTCCATCCACAATTCCATCCCCCTCATTTCCTAACCAGAGGCAACTAATATCATGAATTTGGTGTACTTTGTCATTTTTATTATGTTTAATTGGAAACATTATTTTGGTTTCTTAACGTGTGTAATTGGAATCTATACATAATTGGAATCACTGAATAAAAATCTATGGAACTTGTGGCTTTCACTGAACATTATGTTCTTCAGTTGTATTCATAGCAATACCTATAGATCTATTTTATTCTTAAGTCACAAGTGTTGAGCTTGACGTGTTTTCACTGAACACACCTATTTAATCAGCACCGAAACCAAGAGACAGCACCCCAGAAATCCCCGTATGCTTTTGTTGAACTTTATATCTAGCTCCTTTAGTTCAACATTGTATTTATGAAGTGTATCCATTTTGTTGTGCACTGTTGTAGTTCATTATTTCTCATCGCTATAGGATAGTTCAATTTATTTAATCCATTTACCTTTTAAATTTATCCATTCAACCGTTGATAAGCATTTGGACAGTTTCCAGCTTATGCTTATCTCAAATAGCACTGCTATAAACATTTTAGCACATGTTTTTGTGAACATATGTTGTGTACATTTCAGCTGGGTTTATGCTAGATTCGAATTGCTGGGTCATAGCTTTAACATGCTCAACTTTAATATTAGTGCCAAATAGTTTTCTGAAGTATTTTACCAAATTACATTCCCACCAGCAATAAGAGTTTAGATTACTCTGCTTTTTGCTGACACTTTATATTTTTTATCATTTTCATTTTAGGCATTATGGATGTTGGTAATAGTATCCTATTGTAGTTTAATTTACATTTCCCTTATAATTAATAAAGGTTTCATATGTTTATTGACCCCTTATATATTCTTCTTATGACACCTTTAAATTTTTAACATCTATACTTATCTATTTTTCCTAACAAAGTCTAAAGATACAGTGCCTTTATTCTTCATCCAGTCTAAACAAGGAAGAGCATTAGCCATCTTTAAACTAGTACTATTTCCCCACTTATCAATTGTATGCCTTTGAACAAGTTACTTAACTTCACTTTGCCTCAGCTGCTCATCTGTGTAGTAGGAAAATAATACTTAACTCCTAAAGTCTTCATGAGAAATAAATGAGTCAATACGTACAAAGCACCTTGAACAGTACCTGGCAAATAATATTTGCTAATAAATATTAGATATTATTGTTGGTGTTGATGGTAAAAAGATAGACAACATAATCAATGTAACAGAATAGAAAATGCAGAAACAGACCTATACAAATATAGCCAAATGATTTTTTTACTAAGGTGAAAAGGCAACTTAATAAATAAAGCATAGTTTTTTCAATAAATAGGGTTAGAACTATGGCTATTCATATGCCAAAAAGGAAAAAGAAAAACAAAAGAAAGAACTTGACCCGTAATTTGCACCTTTTACAAAAAATAATTCACAAAAGTTAATTGGTTCACAAATGTAAAACATAAAACTATAAACCTTTTATAGGAAAGCAAATGAGAAAATATTTGTGATCTGGGTTAGGCAAAGAGTTCTTAGATATGAACCCATTAGCACAATCCAGAAGAAAAACAATGATCAATTAAACTTCACCAAGATTTTAAAGTTTTGCTTTTTGAAAAACTTGAAAAGAGAATTGAAAAGACAAGCCAAAAATTGGGAGAAAATATTTGCAAATCGCGTATCTGACCAAGGACTTGTTCCCAGGGGGAAACGGACTTTGGCCCAGGGGTTAGGGCTTCCGTCTACCACATGGGAGGTCCGCGGTTCAAACCCGGGGTCCGACCCGGTGATGCGCGCAAGGAGTGCCCTGCCACATAGGGGTGTCCCCAGCGTAGGGGAGCCCCACTCGCAAGGAGTGCGCCCGTGAGGAAAGCCGCCCAGCACGAAAGAAAGTGCAGCCTGCCCAGGAATGGCGCCGTCCACACTTCCCCTGCTGCTGACGACAACAGAAGCGGACAAAGAAACCAGACGCAGCAAAAAGACACAGAAAACAGACAACCAGGAGAGGGGAGGGGAATTAAATAAATAAAAATAAATCTTTAAAAAAAAAAAAAAAGGACTTGTTTCCAGAGCATATAAATAATTCTCAAAACTCAGCAACCCAATATATAAATGGGCAAAATATTTGAACACTTTTCTGAAGAAAATATATGGATGGCACATAAGCACATGAAAAGATGCTCACCATCATTAATCATTAAACAAATGCAAACTAAAACCACAAAGTGAGACCATTATACATCTGATATATAATGGAACTGTCTTTTGTATATTTGTATATTGCTATCGGGTAGACAAAATAGTATAACCATGTTGGAAAACAGTCTGGCAGGTCTTATATATTTAAATATATACTTGCTGTGTGATACTAGTGGAACAAAAACCTGTATGCAAATGTTTATAGCAGCCTTATTCCTAATGATCAAAAATTGAAAACAATCCAAATGCTCCTCAACTGGGAAATAAACTGTGGTACATCTATAAAATGGCATACTACTTAGCAATAAAAAGAAATGAATTTTCTTGCAACAACATGGATGGATTTCAAATACATTATGCCAAGTGAAAAAAGACTGAAAAGGCTGTATGCTGCGTGACCCCATTTATTTGTGATTCTGGAAAAGGCAAAACTATAAGGTTGCAGACTAGGAATGGAAAATCAGGGTTATCAGCAGTTAGTGCTTGACTACAAAAATGCAGTGTGAGGGAATTTTGAGGGAGGGGGATAATGAAGCTGTTCTGTAACTTGGCTGTGGGGGGGATTAAACATTCTTTGTTTTTATCAAAATTTAAAGAACTATACACCAAAAAATGTGAATTTTACTCTATGTAAATTTAAATTTTTTTAAAAGTAAAAAGTTCTTAATTTGTATCTTTATGAATATTACTTCTCAACTTTATTCTCTGTTTTGGCACTTCTATTATTTTTATGTTATATCCTCTTAATTTTTTCCATGTCTCATAAATTCTTTATATTTTCATTTCTTTGTCTAGTTGGATGACTTTTTCAGTACTGTCTTAAATTTTATTAATTCTTCCTCTATGTTTGAAGAAGAATTTACTTCATTTTTCAATTTTTCCTTTTTTCCATTTCATTGGTCGGTTTTTGATTGGTCTTTTATTGGTGGCTTAGGACTCATTCTCTCAGTGATTTGGGTGATATAAATCCACTGTACCAGAGGAAGGTTTGGCTTAGGTCTTGTTTCAATGACTTTTTCTGCTTTCTCTAGCTAATTTCTGCTTCCAAAACGCAGAACCCAACTTGCCCATGGTTTCTGTTCCTACTTACTTTTCTGCATTTTTTTTGTATTTTTGTATTGTTTTTTTTAAAAAAAACAATAGATCACACAAAACGTTACGCTAAAAAACATAAGAGGTTCCCATATACCCCACTGCCCACACCCCCAGCCCTACTCCTAGCATATCAACATCCTCTTTCCTCAGTGAGGCACATTCATTGCGTCTGGTGAAAATACCCTGGAGCACTGCCTGGACCACAGCTTACATTGTAGTTCACACTTTCCCCCAGTCCATCCACTAGGTTATGGCAGGATATACAATGTCCTGCGTCTGTCCCTGCAATATCATTCAGGACAACTCGAAGTCCCGAAAATGCTCCAAAACACACCTCTTCCTCCCTCTCCCTGCCCTCAGCAACTCCCGTGGCCACCATCTCCACATCAATGACACAATTTCTTCCATTGCTAGAGTCACATCAGTTCTATAGTAGAATACCAGCAAGTCCACTCCAATCCATATTATATTCCTCTGTCCTGTGGACCCTGTTATGGTGATGTCCACTCTACCTCTAAATCAAGAGAGAGCTTAGATCCCACATGGCTGCAATTCTCCTGCTTGCAGTTGTAGACACTCTTGGTTCCTTGCCATGGTAGTTGACCTGCATTTTTCTTCTTTTATTCATAGAGATCTTTTTTTTAAAAAGATTTATTTATTTATTTATTTCTCTCCCCTTCCCCCCACCCCGTCCTGGCTGTCTGTTCTCTGTGTCTATTTGCTGAATGTTCTTCTTTGCCTGCTTCTGTCGTCAGCGGCACGGGACTCTTGTGTTTCTTTTTGTTGCGTCATCTTGTGGTGTCAGCTCTCTGTGTGGGCAGCGCCATTCTTGGGCAGGCTGCACTTTCTTTCACCCTGGGCAGCTCTCCTTCCGGGGCGCACTCCTTGCGCGTGGGGCTCCCCTATGCAGGGGACACCCCTGCGTGGCAGGGCACTACTTGCGTGCATCAGCACTGCGCATGGGCCAGCTCCACACGGGTCAAGGAGGCCCAGGGTTTGAACCGCGGATCCCCATGTGGTAGACAGACGCTCTAACCACTGGGCCAAGTCTGCTTCCCTCATAGAGATCTTTATCTTGTATTTGAGTGCAATTATCTTTTTAATTTTTTCTAATATAGGTTTTATCTATCTTTTTATCATTTAATGTTATTTGGTATTTTTTTATGCCAAATCGTGGTGGTTCTCAACAGGGAGTAATTTTACCCCCAGTACATATTTGATAATGCCTGGATATACTTTTGTTTGTCACAAATACCAGCATGAGAGGAATGTTACTGGCATCTAGTGGGAAAAGGCTATAGATGTTGATAAACATTCTACGATGCATAGGACAATTCCTCCACAACAGAAAAGTAGCCTTTCTAAAATATCAGTGTAAGGTTGAGAAACCTTGCACTAAATAATTTTAAAATACTAAATTTTAATATCTAACATCATAATAATTTACTTTAACTGATTTTCTAATTTGAGCATTTAGTTTACTTTTTTAAAAATTATAAGCATCACTTTGACAAATAACCTTATATATATATTTTGTAATATTAATTAATTCTTGAATATAGACAATTCTGAATCCAAAGAAAACTAAGATTTGAGAAACACCATCTTGGAAGTTGGAAATTACTTGGGAAACAACAGAAGTATAGAAATGGCAAAATCTTTATCATGTCATTTTCTTAGTGGAACTTAATAATATGTTCACATAAAAAGCTCTTCAATTATTTTTATCGTTCTCAATCTTTTTTTTTGCCAAATGATATATTTCTAAGTTGTCTTAAGAGCCTTCAAGTTCTGTGCAGCCTTTTGTAAAGGCTTTCACAGCTGGTTTATGTTTAGATAGCAGATTTCAGAATCTTATTGAAGGCTTGACCAGTCTGATTATAATCAACTCATACTTTCTTTATTCCTGATTCTTTTAAATACATACCAGCATTTAGATGTTTGGTAGCAGGAATAAGATAATAGGAAGAAAAACAAAAAACAAAAATAATAGGCTTTAATTTGTTGAGTAACCTTGGTTCAGTCTCCTACCTGGACCTCAGTTTTCATGAAAGGATTATATCATATCATTCCTGTAGGCTTTTCCAGTTCTACAACTTGTAATATGCTATTATTTTATATTTAGCTCTTGGCTATGATCTTTTACTGTGCCTGAGATAAAGTAATGATAAAACTTTCAAAGATTTCTAAGATCTTAAAAATTCCCCAATTTCATTACCCTCATCTGCCTCCTTGTAGTAATTAATAATATAACTCTTAAAATGAAAAGTGTCATGTTGGAGGACTACAAGGAATGATGATGAAGAAATAACCTAAAAATTCACAGCTGGACTGGAAAGGGAAAAACCATAATATGAGAAGAAGCTGTTATAAAAACAAACAGAGCCTTGGACTCAAATCCTGTCAGGGCAGAGAAGTCTACCCTGGGCCTTAATCAATAGGAGGCTCTGTATAATTCTGTAACTCAGGGTCCCAACGTTGATTAGAATTGAACAGGACTAGGATTCAGGTTTCCCAACCTCCTGGGAATGTCTTACCACTGCCCTATGTTACATCATTTGAAATAATAAATCACTTAATTTTCTGTAGCACATGAACATACATGCATGAAATAAACTTTTACAATTTGTTTGTATAGGTTTTTTTAGCTACTTAGCCTATTTTCTGACTGCTGGTGCTGTTACTTTGGGAATTGGTTTCTTTGCTTTGGCATCAGCTTTGTGGTTCCTGATTTGCAAGCGAAGGTAGGATTTATTAAAATGTTTAACTTTTTTTCTTTTAAAAATTAATAAAGGAATTTTTCAGATGGTATTAAATTTAAATAATTATATGAGTATTGACTCTGTAATTTGGGATTTGGGTTATAAACCCTTTGGTTAGGGGACGGGAGGCTTCACATGTTTTATATAACCTGGAAAGAGAAGTCTCGGGGTAGCATAAAGCAATTGTCATGCATTAAAACTTTAAGGAATAATAAAACCCATTTTTCCTCTAGAAGACATGGTTTTGAAAATAACATAAGGCTAGACAATTTTTTAAAAGTATGTTTATTCCCAGTTGAAAGGTTAAAAACATTAGAGAGAGCGGAAGACTCGCTTTCATTTGGAAATACTTAAAAAGCTGATGGGGATGCCCTGGAATGATCTAAAATAGTCTTTTTTCAGAAACAGAAAGGTAAATTGACACATCAGTTTGTTTCAATCCTAAAATTTAGCATTTCTAATTATTTAATCCATTCAGTTTTAGCTTTGTCTGATGTTCTCACACAAACAAACGCGCTCATCTTCCACTGTTCCCTGTCTCAGAAAATGAACACATACAATGCGTCCACTTGCACAAGTCCAAAACCTACAAATTATTAACTTATTCATTCTTTCAACAAATATTTATTGGGTGCCTGCCATTGGGATCCTGTTTCATAGACTTAGAATACCACTGGGAAGTGATAGATTTAATGAACAAATAAAGTAGTCAGACTTCCTCTTTAAGTAGGTAATATTTTATCTGAGACCTGACCTAAAAGCACAGCAAGTACAAAGACCCCCAAGGTGAGAATGATCTTGGCATTGTTCAGAGAACAGAAAGAAGGCCACTGTGGATAGAGGATAGTAAGAAAGGAAGATAATGATATAAGGTTGAAGAGATAGGCAGGGAACAGATAGGAATTCGTAGGCTGGAATAAGAAATTTGCATTTTATCTTTTGTGCCATTGGAAGGTTTTAAACAGCGAATGGCATTATCATCATCAGGATAGCTAGCATTGAGTGTTTACTACATGCTAGGCACTGTTCTAAGTACTTTATATGTTATCTCATCTAGACCTTGTAACAGCCCTGTGAGGTAGTAGTAATATCCCCATGTTAAAGACTCCATAATATCTCCTAATTGACATCTTTAAAACACTTTTCAATAATTCATGTATAATTTACATACAATAAATGCATAGATTTTAAGTGTTTCGATTTATATTTTAAAATCATAATTCTTTCTGTGAAGATTGAACTGTATTGGAGCAAGAATAAAAGCAGAGAGGCGATTTAAGAGGTGTGGTGGCTTTGAGTTATGTACTCTAGAAAAACATGTTCTTATTCCATTCCTGTGGGTGTGAATCCATTGCAAACAGGACATTTTCATGAGGTTACTTCATTTAAGGTGTAGCTCAACCCAATCAGGATGGGTCTTAATCCTCTTACTGGAAGGCTTATAGAGAAGGCCACAGAGGAGAAAGCCACAGGAAACAGCCAAAAGCTGCAACTCAGTGGGACCCAGAAGAGAAAGAAGATGCCACCATGTGCTTTGCCATGTGACAGAAAGGCCAAGACCCAAGAGTTGCCGACAGCTAGCCCGAGAATGCCAGTCTTCAGGAAGAAAGCATTGCCTTGCTGACTTCTCCTAGTCTCAACACCATGATCCAATAATTCCCATTGTTTAAGCCAGCCCATGGTGTTTGTTTTAGCAGCTGGGAAACTGAAACAGGAGGCTATTTCCTCTTATTTTAAGCTATTGTGAGAAGTGATGGTGACATGGACTAGTTATGGAAGTAGAGATGAAAAGCAGGGGTTGGATCAAAGATATATTTTTCAGGTAGGACTAACAGGACTGGTTGGTAGAATGGATGAAATAGAGAAAGATGAATGAAAGGATGGAATAAATGATGACACCTACATTTTTACTCTGATCAACCAGGTAGTTGGTCGTACTATATACTGAAATTAAGGGACAGTTGAGGCTGTGGGAGCAAGTTGGGAGAGTGGTGGTAAACCAGGAGTTGTGTGGAAAAGCCTATTACTGAGGTAGAAATGTCAAATAGGCAGTTAGATATACCTGTCTGCAGTTCAGGAGTGAAGTCAGGACTGAACATTCAGGTTATTGATATATAGAAGGTATCTAAAGTCACAGGGCTGGAGGACACTACCCAGGAAATGACTGTGGATAGAGAAAGAATCTAGGACTGTGCCCTACAGCCAATCTGAGAAGAAAAGCAGAAATCTGTGGTGTCAAGGAAGCCAAAATTAGAAACCACCACTCTATTAGGTGGTGGCCAATTAATGTTGAAGGCACTTAAGAAGTTGAGAAAGACGAGGATAGAGAAGTGATTCAACTTAAGAAGTTGAGAAAGACGAGGATAGAGAAGTGATTTTTGGATTTGGCAACATGGATGTCATCGGTGACCTTGATGAGCCATTTGGAAGAGTAGTTTCAGAAGTTCATCTTTAAGGAAAATACCAGAAGTGAGAAAATTGAGACAAGTATAGGTTTCTCTTTTTGTTTTTTGTTTTTGTTTTTGTTTTTTGTGAAGGGGAGCTGATATTGGACAGAATATTTTTTAAAACAACAAACAATATGGAAAACAACAAAATTTCTAGAAATGGAAAATCTTACATTCAAAATGGAAACTAGGAAGATGAATCTGACTAAATTATTTCAAACAGCAGAGGAGAAAATTAAAGAGTTTAAGACACATTGAGGATAGATTGAGATCTAATATCCATTTAATCAGAGTTTTAGAAGGAAAGAAGAGAGGGTATAAGGAAGATACATTTTAAAAAATAATGCCTGAGAATTTTCCATCATTTTGGATGGTTCTGGGACATACTTATGGGATAGCTGCTGGAGATAATGTGGAGTCAAGAAAGGCTTTTTTTTCCCTGAAGATGAAAGACATTCTTAATATCAGACCCATTAAATTTTGAACCATCACCAGGTTCTTTTTACTTTTTACCCTCGTAACTCACTTAAATCTATCCATTTCTCTCCAATATTGTTCCCTAATCCCACATAAGCTACTGTAGTTGTAGTTCTAACTGATCCCCTACCTTCTCTGTTGTCCTTGTTTAATCTTTTCCACACTTTTCCAAATGAAAATCTGATCAGTCATACCTGGACCCTACCCCTATCAGATTGTAAGGGCCTTTGGATTGCTTTTAGGATAACAACAGCAATAAGTGGCCCTGTACAGTCTACCCACGCCTTAACTCCCCAGTTTCATCTTTTACTTCCACCACACTGGTCTAATCTGGCCTTATGGCCTTTATACTTGCTATTCTCTCTGCCTAGAACATTCTTCCTCCCACATCTCCTCTTCTCCACCACACTCTGCCTAATACCACTACTATTATTTCTTCGATGCCCAGTTCAATCATCCCTTCCTCAGGAAAGCCTGCCTTAAGTCCCTTTATTCTTTTAATTTCCTTTGTCATGTACCCACATGGTACCAGATAGCTTTCCACTTTCCACAGTTGTAGTTTTTCATTTTCTTCTGTTATTAATGTCTTTCTTCCCTATTAATATGTTAATTCCTTGAGGGCAATAATAATTCCATTAGGACAGTGACTGTGCTCCCCACTCCCACCTCCCACTGTATTTACAACACCCCGCATAGTGCCTGGCACATAGCAGGTACTCAAAAAATATTTGGTAAGTGACTTGAATAGAATGAATGAATGAATGCCAATTTGTCAATACCTCATTGAGAAGCATAATATGATGTCCTGAATTAATTTGGAAAATTTCTATGCCTCTTAAATAAGAGATGGCAATCAGCATTATTTATTAAATTCTTAATTTAAAAATTACTCTTGAAGCTGCATTCCCTTATACTCAACTATGTGCCTTTGACTAGCTAGGATTTTACTCGCTGATTTTTTATTTCTAACCCTTTTTCACTTGTGATTACATAAGTAATTAAAGATCATAGGCACTCTTCAACTGTAAATCAATAGATTCAACTCGATTTCCATCTTCTTGCTTTTTGATAGAGAAACATAAAATGTCAACGTTGAAATATCAAAATTGACCAATGAGTTTCATTTTTTTTCATTTCCTTTGCCAGTAAAGGCAAATTTATGAAGAGGGTAACTAACATTAAAATCATTGGGTTGTCTAACAACCAGAAAGAAGGATATCAAAGACTTCTGGTTAATCTTCAGGTGGAAAATTTAATCATGCATAAGAAGTAGCTTAATTTACATTATATAAATAAAATAGATGTAATGAAATCAATTACTTTGTGTGAGTGTATAAAAGTTGATTGGTGCTTTTAAAAATAAATATGATTTTTAAAAATCTTTATGTATAAATATTAGAAAACAAAATAATTTAATTTTAATTGGTTTATAACTGAATTCATGTTTACTAATAGTGTCTATAAAATATTTTTCAGAGAAATATTTCAAAATTCCAAATTTATAGCAACCGATAAGGGATGCAGGCAAAGACCACCAAAGATGAAGATTAAATCTCCTTCTCAGTGTGTTTTTATTTCTCGAAATTTTCATACTGGAAGATTCCAATTACAGGTAATGTGTAATATTTTATAGCAATCTTTTAAAATAATTTCTTTTGATAACCATGTCATTAGCATTATTGTCTTTAAGTTTTAAAGTTTTAAATTAGCACTGCTATCTTTACATTTTAGGGATAATAATATAGAACTAAGTGATATTTAAATTAGTCAGAATTAGAGTTTATACTATAGGAATATTTTTTTTTAATTTTTTTATTTTTTATTGACTTTGTAATAATATTACATTAAAAATATATATGTGAGGTCCCATTCAACCCCACCTCCCCACCCCCCCTCTCCCCCCCCCCAACAACACTCGTTCCCATCGTCATGACACATCCATTGGATTTGGTAAGTACATCTTTGGGCACCTCTGCACCTCATATACATTGGTTCACATCATGGCCCATACTCTCCTCTATTCCATCATGTAGGCCCTGTGAGGATTTACAATGTCCGGTGATTACCTCTGAAGCACCATCCAGGGCAGCTCCATGTCCCGAAGACGCCTCCACCTCTCATCTCTTCCTGCCTTTCCCCATACCCTTTGTCCATTATGTCCACTTTTCCCAATCCAATGCCACCTCTTCTATGTGGACACTGGATTGGTTGTGTCCATTGCACCTTTATGTCAAGAGGAGGCTCAGATTCCACCTGGATGCTGGATGCAATCCTCCCATTTTCAGTTGTAATCACTCTAGGCTCCATGGTGTGGTGGTTGTCCTTCTTCACCTCCATCTTAGCTGAGTGTGGTAAGTCCAATAAATCAGATTGTAGGTGCTGGAGTCTGTTGAGGCTCAGGATCTGGCTATCACATTGTCAGTCCAGAGATTCAAATCCCCTAAATATATCTTAAACCCCAACATTAACTGCACCTCCAGCACATTAGCATGAAAGTCTTATGAAGGGAGATCCCATCTGAGTCCAGATTCATCACACATAAACACCATTTCCAAAGAGGGGCCATCTGCCCTGGTAGTTAACCCCATCGGCCATGACCATAACTCCCGTGGGTCTCTTTAGCCCTCAAAGGAACCAATATCTGGGGGTTGTATCTGCTTTATCTGTCTCTCTGACTCTGCTCAGTTGTGCATGAGGGCAAACCTTCTGCCAGCCTCCAGACTCTTTTTTAGAAACTCGTAGCCATATAAACTCATTTCTCCTTTCCATTTCCCCCTTACTTTAGGTCAAACAGCATTTTAAAGTCATGGTATTTTATGTAGACATGGATATTCTGCTGATCCGCATTGAACCTTCCGTATAAGGTCATTTTCCAGTTGCATCATCAGTTGGTAGTTGATAGTGGTCCCTCGTTGCCAGGGAGGCTCATCCCCGGGTGTCATGTCCCACGCTGGGGGGAAGGCATTGCATTTACATGCTGAGTTTGGCTTCGAGACTGGCCACATTTGAGTAACATGAAGGCTGACAGAAGGAAATTATAGGAATATTTTAAAAACTAAATGAAAATATGCTTCCATCTCTAGTTGCTTTTCTATATTTCTAGCCCAAGAGCCTACATCCCCCATAGTAGAATTGTTAGAGGAATCAAGATAAATAATGAACAAATGGCATGTGAAAAACTAAAAGCAAAAGTACCAGGCCTATCAGAGGAAAGAGTTTCGGAGATAAGAAATGCTCAGATAACCAGATTATGTATTGAATTCAATTCGACAGGGACTTATTGAGCCTTTCTTGTATACTAGAATCTGAGCCTCCCTGCTGGGCATAGCAAAATATGCTGCTTGTGTATTACAAGGCAGAAGCAAAATTAGCTTTGGGTTATGTGGTAAGTGTCAAAACAGCATTATATGAACAAAGTAAAACAATGTAGAGACCAGTAGGAATTTAAAACTGCAATATATGTAAATTAAACAAAAACAAAACAAAGCAAAAAGCAAGTAACTGGTCTATTGAATTAATAGAAAATAGTGACAAACTGTCAGGATGTCAAAGTTTCACTAAGCATCTTGAATATTGAGCTCAGTATTCATTGTTAAACATTTACTGAGTGCCTTGTCTGTGGCAGTATTAGTTTAGACACTAAGGCTATATAAATAAATAGGATATGAACCCAGTCTTAGAGGAGCCCAAAGAGTACCAGAGAAGAAAAACATATAAACTAATAATTGTAATATTCACAGTGGGGACTTAAAAAATTTTTTTTTAAATTTTTATTAGAGAAGTTGTGAGTTTACAGAAAAATCAGGCATAAAATACATGTTCCCATATATTACCCTATTATTAACACCTTTCATTGGTATGGTACATTTGTTAGAATTGATGAAAGCACATTTTAATTATTTTACTATTAGCTATAGTCCATGGTTTAACTTAGGGTTCACTATTTCTGTTGTACAGTTCCAAGGATTTAAAAAAAAAATTTTATTCTAGTAATACATATACAACCTAAAAATTTCCCATTTAACCCCATTCAAATAGATAATTCAGTGCTGTTAAATATATAATTCAGTGCTGTTAATTACATTGACAATGTTGTGCTACTATCACCACCATCCATTGCCAAAATACTTCCATCAATCCAAATAGAAAGTCTGTACATTATAAGCCTTAACTTCCTATTCCTGTCCTCTGGTAACATATAGTCTAGATTCTGGCTCTGTGAGTTTGCTTTTTCTAATTATTTCATGTCAGCAAGATCATACAGTATTTGTCCTTTAGTGTCTGGCTTATTTCACTCAACATAATGTCTTCAAGGTTCATACAGGTTGTTGCATATATTAGAACTTCATTCCTTTTTATGGCTGGATAATGTTCCATTGTATGTATATACCACATTTTGTTTATCCATTCATCGATTGATGGACACTTGGGTTGCTTCCACATTTTGACCATTATGAATAATGCTGCTATGAACATTGTTGTACAAATACCTGTTCAAGTCCCTGCTTTCAGATCTTTTGGGTATGTACCTATAAGTGGGATTATTGGGTCATATCATACTTTTATACTTAACTTTCTATGGAACTACCAAACTGTCTTTCACAGTGGCTACATCATTTTTACGTTCCCACTAGCATTGATTGAGTGCTCCTATTTCTTCAATGCTATAATTTTCCATTTTTTCAATAGTAGCCATTCTACTGAATGTGAAATAGTATCTCACTGTGGTTTTGATTTGCATTTCCCTAATAGCTAATGAGGTTGAGCACCTTTTCATGTGTTTTTTGGGCAATTATATATCTTCTTTGGAAAAATATCTGTTCAAGTCTTTTTCCCCAGTCTGTAATTGGGTTGTCTTTTTGTTATTAAGTTGAAGGATTTCTTTTTATAATATCTGGATATTAAACTCTCACCAGATATGTGGTTTCCAAATATTTTCAACCTTTCTGTAGATTGTCATTTTACTTTTATGATAAAGTTCTTTGATGTGCAAAAGTTGTTTGAAATTTTCATAATGGTCCATTTATCTATTTTTTTCTTCTGTTGCTTGTGCTTTGGGTGTAAAGTCTAAGAACCTATTGCCTAACACAAAGTCCTGAAGATGCTTCCCTACATTTTCTTCTCTGAGTTTGATAGTCTGGTTCTTACATTTAGATCTTTGATCCATTTTGAGTTGATTTTTGTTCTTGGTGTGAGGTAGAGGGTTCACCTTCATTTTTTTACAAATGGAGATCCAATTTTTCCAGCACCATTTGTTGAAGATACTATTCTTTCCCACTTGAGTGATCTTTTCCCCCTTGTCAAACATCAGTTGGCCATAAATGTGAGGGGTGACTTCTGAACTCTCAGTTCTATTCCATAGTTCTATATGTCTGTCTCTGTTCTAGTTCCACACTGTTGTTTTTTTTTAAGATTTATTTATTTATTTATTTCCCTTCCCCCCCACCCCCACCCCGGTTGTCTGTTCTCTGTGTCTGTTTGCTGCGTCTTCTTTGTCCGCTTCTGTTGTTATCAGTGGCACCGGAATCTGTGTTTCTTTTTGTTGCGTCATCTTTTTGTGTCAGCTCTCCGTGTGTGCGGCGCCATTCCTGGGCAGGTCGCACTTTCTTTCACACTGGGCGGCTCTCCTTATGGGGTGCAGTCCTTGCACCTGAGGCTCCCCTACTCAGGAGTCACCCCTGCATGGCACAGCACTCCTTGTGCGCATCAGCACCGCTCATGGGCCAGCTCCACACGGGTCAAGGAGGCTGCGGGTTTGAACCACAGACCTCCCACGTGGTAGACGGATGCCCTAACCACTGGGCCAAGTCCGCCACCCCACACTGTTTTGATAGCTGTAGCTTTGTAGTAAGTTTTAAGATCAGGAAGTGTAAGTCCTCCAACTTTGCTCTTCTTGTTTAAGATGGCTTTAGCTATTTGGAGCCCATTACCTTTCCATATAAATTTGATGATTGGCTTTTCCATTCCTGAAAAAAAAAAGTTATTGGAATTTTTATTGGAATTGCATTGACTGTATAAATAGCTTTGGATAGTATTGACATCTTAATGATATTTAGTCTTCCAATCCATGAAGACAAAATATCCTCCCATGTATTCAGGTCTTTAATTTCCTTTAGCAATGTTTTTTTAAAGTAATTTTATTGAAACATATTCACAAACCATACAGTCCATCTTAAGTGAATAATCAATGATTTTTGGTATAAGTACAGAGTTGTGCATTCCTCACTGCAAATAAAATTAAAGTATTTTCATTACCCCCAAAAGGAAAACTCCCTACCCCTTAGGAGTCACCTCTCAATCCCTCTATCCTTCCCCTCCCAAACATAGCTGCTAATCTAATTCTGTCTCTATATATTTATTTATATTTATACTTTGTATAGAAGGAATCAAACAACATGAGGAACTTTGTGTCTGGTTTCTTTCATGTTACATAATTCTTTTTTTTTTTACAATTGATTCAAAAATAGTAATATATTACTATTCCTTACAGTGGTTTGTTTTAGGTGTATTTTTGCCCATATACCTATTATTATACCTATTATTAGCTTGTAGTATTAATGTACATTTGTTCTGTTTCATAGAAAAATATTTTATATATATATTATTAACCACACTCATTGTCCACAAGAGGGTTTATTATGGTATACAGCCCCGAGTTTCATCCTTTAGCTTTCCTTCTAGTGACATAAATGACTTAAACTATCTCTTTCAATTAGCACTGCTAATTACAGTCACTATAATATGCTATCGTCACCTCTATCCATTTCCAAACATTTACAATCAACCTTATTACAAATTCTTTTAGCAGTATTTTGTAGTTTTCAAGTACAAAGTACAAGTCCTTTACATCCTTGCTTAGATTTATTCCAAGATACTTGATTCTTTTAGTTGCTATTGTAAAGGGACAGTTTTACAGGAGAATTTTACCAAATAGTCCACGAAGAATTAACATCAAACTTGCTCAAATTCTTCAAATTGAAGAGGGGGAAACACTCCCTAATTCAGTCTACAAGACTAACATCACCCTCATACCAAAGCCAGATAAAGATATCATAAGAAAAGAAAGTTACAGACCAATATCTCTTATGTATATAGATACAAAAATCTTCACAAAATGCCAGTAAACCAAATCCAACAGCTTATTAAAAGAATTGTAAACCAAGATCAAGTAGGATTTATCCCAGGTGTGCAGGGGTGGTTCATCATAAGAAAATTAATGACTATCATACACCACATTAATAGAACAAAGGGGGAAAAATACATGATTATCTTAATTGATGTAGAAAAGGCATTTACCCCAGCATGGGTTTTTCATTTTTTTATTTTCAGGTACCAGGGCTGAAAATTGATACTGGGACCTTGTATGTAGGAAGCCAGGGTTCAATCACGGAGCTGCACCAACTCCCCCATGTTAGTTTTTTTGTTAGTTTGCTTGTTTGTCTATTTTTGCTTTTAGGAGTTACTGGGGATCAAACCTAGGACCTTGTATGTAGGAAGTAGGCATTCAACCACCTGTGCTGCATCTGTTCTCCAGCATGCCTCCTTAATAAAAACATTTAGAAAACTAGGAACAGAAGGAAACCTGCTCAACATGATAAAGGGCACATATGAAAAACCCACACTTAATGGTTAAAGACTGAAATCTTTCTTTCTAAGATCACAAACAAGACGATACCCACTGTCACCACTGTTATTCAACAGTGTACCGGAAGTTCTAGTCAGAGCAATTAGGCAAGACAAAGCAATGAAAAGTATCCAAACTGGAAAGAAAGAAACAAAACTTTCCCTATTTGCAGACAACATGATCCTGTAAGCGGAAAACCCTGAAAAATCCACAACCAAGCCCCTAGAGCTAATAAATTCAACAAAGTGACAGGGTACAAGATCAACATTTAAAAATCAATAGTGTTTCTATACACCAGTAATGAACAATCAAAAGAAGAAATCATAGAGAAGACTTTTGAGCTGGATTTTGAGAAATGACTAGAAACTTGTCAGGAGGAAAGAGAATGAAAGACATTTTATGTTCAAAGCTTTGCAGCTATGAAAGGAAGTAACATGTTCGGTAAAAATGTTATGATGTTCGGAGCTTAGCATTCATGCTAAGGAGTGGTGGAAAAAGATCCTGGAAATGAGATTGTTGTAAGCCTCGTTTGCACCCTAAGGATTTTGGATTTAACCTATACTCTATACAGATCCACTGGAGGCATTATAGGATTGTGGCCAAGAATGTAGATTTTAGAGCCAGATCACTCAGGTTTGAATCCTACTTCTAGAAGTGTAACCTTAGGCAAATTATTTAACTTCTCTTAACTTGTCTTGTTTCTTTATGGCAAAATGAAGATAATTTCATCTTTATAGGTTGTCATGGATTAGATAAATTAATATGTGAAATGCATTCAAGATAGTGCCTGACCGTGTAGAAAGAACAACACAAATATTCTATTTTTTTTAAGATGTATTTTTCATTTATTTCCCCTTGAACACCCCCCATCCCCCCCCCCCCCAGTTGTCTGCTCTCTGTGTCCATTTGCTGCATGTTCTTCTGTGACAGCTTCTACCCTTATCAGTGGCACCGGGAATCCGTGTTTCCTTTTGGTGCATCATCTTGTTGTGTCAGCTCTCTGTATGTGCTGTGCCATTCTTGGGCAGGCTGTACTTTCTTTTGCGCTGGGCGGCTCTCCTTACGGGTGCACTCCTTGAGTGTGGGGCTCCCCTACGCAGGGGACACCCCTGCGTGGCAGGGCACTCCTTGCATGCATCAGCACTGTGCATGGGCCAGCTCCACACGGGTCAAGGAGGCCTGGGGTTTGAACCACAGACCTCCCATGTGGTAGCCTGACTCCCTATCCATTGGGCCAAGTCTGCTTGGCCAAATATTCTATTATTATTACTAGAAGATTTCAAGCAGGCAAGAGTCATGATCAAATTAATTCTAAAGGTTATTAGTTCTGATTTTCAAATGAAAGACTGAAATAAAGACTGTTGCAGAGAAAACAAATATTTCCTTGTAGCATTTAATATTAATTGAATTTATTGAACACCCATCACATACTAGGCATATTACCAGGCATTAGTACTTATCTAACAGTGATTTCAGACAAATAGACAATTTTTAAAGTGTCATGAGTGTTATGAGGAAGAAGTACATACACGGGAGTACTAAATTTTAAGTAGGTTGTTTATTATTCGTTCAGCAAATATGTAATAAGTGTTTGTGTGCCAGACACTGCTCAAGGCAACTGGGAATTTGGTGGTGAAAAGGGGAGACAGAGTACTTGCTCTCATGAAATTTATAGTCTAGTGGGAGAGATAAACATTGCACAATTAAACACAAAATATTACTGAGGACTCTTAATAGTCAGTGACAGCAACCCAATTCAGACTAGATTAAGAAGAAAAACATGTATGAAAAGATAAAGGTAGTGCTGATATCAGTTTGAAGATGAAAGGATTTTTTTTCTGATTGACCCTCTGCTTTTTATCTCAACTCTGCCTCTTTCTTTCCTCTTACAGATAGTCTTTCCCTATGTGGCAGGAAAATGAAAATTGTAAGAAAAAAACATGTTTAAAATAAGGAAGAACTAGGGCTCAGTGTTTTAAAAAATGCTTTTATTGTGAAATATGGAATACATGCAAGATTATATATATATATATATAGTTTAGAGAATAATAAATGGCATTCTTATACCCACCTTCCAGAATAAGAAATAGATTGTTACCAGGATCTTTGAGGTATCCTGAGTCTCATACATCTCTCAAATACCTCACCCCCACTCTTCATTTAAGGAACCACTATCGTTTAATTGCAGTTAACCACTTCCTTGCTTTTCTTTGTAGTTTTAGCACAAATATTAAGGATCCCTGAACAAGGTATTATTAAATTTTATATGTCTTTGGACTTCATATCTAATATGTTCTTCTGTTTATCACTCAATATATTACATTTCTGAAATTCATCCAGGTTAATACATATAGCCAGAGTTGATTATTTTTGTTGTTACATGAATTGTATGAATATATCATTTTTTAAGTTATGGACATAGGGTTGTTTAAAGTTGTTTCTCTGGAAAACTTCTAAAGGGAATATATCTAATGGTGGCCTTGCTGAATCATGGAATATGTGCATGTTGAACATTATTAGACAATTCCAAAGAAGCTACATCAATATATATTTCCCCAAGACATGTGGAAGTGTTCAGAATGCTCCATATAATCAATAAATATTGTTATTACCAGGCTTCTACATTTATTTATTTATTTTTAAAGCTTTAGCTTATGTAAGCCATAATCCACTGAATGGACTGGGGGAGAGTGTAAACTACAATGTAAATTATTATCCATGGGGTACAGCAGTGTTCTAATGTATTCACCAAATGCAATGAATGTGCCACAGCGATGAAAGTGGTTGTTGATGTGGGAGGAATGGAGTGGGGTGGGGGTGGGTATATGGGAATCTTTTATATATTTTTTCTTCTTTTTTTTTAAAGATTTACTTTTTATTTCTCTCCCTTCCTCCGTCCCCCTCCCCCCAGTTGTCTGCTCTCTGTGTCCATTCACTGGGTGTTCCTCTGTGACTGCTTCTATCCTTATCAGCTGCACCGGGAATCTGTGTTTCTTTTTGTTGCGTCATCTTGTTGTGTCAGCTCTCCTGTGTGCGGCGCCATTCCTGGGCAGGCTGCACTTTCTTACCCGCTGGGCGGCTCTCCTTACAGGGCTCACTCCTTGAGCATGGGGCTCCCCTACACGGGGAACACCACTGCGTGGCATGGCACTCCTTGCACGTATCAGCACTGTGCATGGGCCAGCTCCACACGGGTCGAGTCCTGGGGTTTGAACCACGGACCTTCCATGTGGTAGGCAGACACCCTATCCATTGGGCCAAGTCCACTTCCCCTTTTTTATTTTTTAATGTAACATTTTTTGTGATCTATGTATCTTAAAAAAATACAATTAAAAAAACTATGAAAAAAGGAAAAATAAATAAATAAGATATGATATATGAAAAAAAAATATGAGGAATTCCCACATGCCCCACTCCCTTTCCCGTCCATACTTTCCCATACCAACAACATCTTTCATCAGTGTGCCACAATTGATGAACTCACACTGAAGCATTGCTATTAACCATGGACTATAGTTTACATTACAATTTACCTACTGCTACATTTTTGACAATTTGATGGATGTGTAATAGTACTTCACTGTGGTTTTCATTTGTATTTTCCTGCTAACTTTTTCTAAAGTTCATTGCCCATTATCATTTCCACTTACGTGGAATACTTATTCAAACTTTTATCTCTTTTTCTATTAGTTTTTTTGTCTTTTCATTATCCTTTTAAGAGTTATTCTGAATTTTAAGCCTTTGTCAGTTATATTAATTTCATATCTTCATCCATATTGTGGCTTATTATTTCACTCTTTTTATGCTATGTTTGATGAACAGTAGACTATTTTAAAATTTTGAATATAATCTCATTTCTCAGCCATTTCCTTTGTGATTTAGTATTTCCTTCCCTACTCTTAAGTCATAAGATAGTCATCTATACTGTCTTCTTAGATTTTTATAATTTTGTCCATGTAGGCCTATAATCAATCTAGAATTGATTTTTCTCAACTTCTTATTTTGAAATGGTTCAAAACATACAGGACAGTTACAAAAATAATACAAACCCTATACAGAGAATTCCAGCATACTCTTAGCCTCCCAGACACTCAGATCCATCAATTTTAATATTTTGTTACATTTTGTGTTTTTCTCCATCCTCCCTCCTTTCCTTCCTTCCCCTCTTTCTTTCCTTCTCTCTCTTTCTGTACATTTTGTGAACAATTGCATATAGGTTGAATACATCATGCTCTTTGAACACTTAATATTGCCATACACATTTTCTGAGAACAAGGATATTCACTTATGTAACCACCTTAAGTGCAGTTATCCAGTTCAAATAACTTAACACTGATACAGAGCTTAGAGTCTATATTCCAATTTTTCCATATGTTCCAATGATGTCCCTTTGAGTATTTTCTCCTCCCAAGATCCTATCCAGGATTATGTATTGCATTTAATTATAATTCTCTTTAGTTGCTCTTTGTTTTTTTAAATTGTGGGAACATATATACTGCATAAACATTCCCATCTCAATCACTCTCAAGTGTACCATTCAATAGGATTAATTACATTTACAAAATCGCAGTACCCTTACTACCTTCCATTACTAAAATGTTCCCATCTTCCCAAACGGAAACCCTACATTGTTTATGCATCAACTTTCCATACCCCTACCTCCTGACCCTGACAGCCTGTTCTCTAATTTCTGTCCCTATGAGCTTGCATATTTTCTAATATTTTCTTCATAGTTTCCATCAGGTTTAAACTCAACGTTCTAAGTCTATAACAAGTTGGTTGGCTTTGATACCATCTGTGGGTAAGTGACAACTTGGCCAAGTTATGGTGGTCAGTTGTTTGGTCAATAAAGTACTGGCCTGATTGTTACTATGAGGATATTTTGTGGATTTAAATCATCATTAAGTTTATTGCATCTTATTTACCTCTACAATTATCTGAAGAGATTGACTTCAACAATGAGAGAAGTCTCATTCAATCAGTTGAAGATCTTAAAAGGAGAACTGATGATTTCAGAAGTCAGAAGAGAGAATTTGCATCTCTACTTTAGTCAGCCAGCTTCTCCTGGGGAATTTATAGAAAACCTTCATCAGAGTTCACGGCTTGAGGATTGCCCTATGGAATTTGGGCTTGCCCATTCCTACAGTTGCATGACAATTTTTATAAAAATTTCATAATATTATATATATATATATATTATATATTTTTTCAAAATATTATATGTATATATGATATATCTATATCCTGCCAGTGCTGTTTTCCTAGAGAACCATGACTAATACACCATGTTAACTTCAACAGAATGACAAACTATGTTCTTATACCTCTCCATTACCCCCAAGTTTATGTAGCTCTTGTCACAAATTATGTTTATATGTTGAGTCCAAAACCAATGATTTATTGTTACATTCTCTGCATTTGCCTTTAGATACTATAAGAACTAAAAAGTGGAACTACAAACCAAAAATACTATAGTACTGGCACTTAAATTTACCCATGTCCCTCTCCTCACTGGAGATCTTTATTTCTTCATTCAGCCTGATCTATTGTCCTTTCCTTTCAACCTGCAGGACACTCTTTAGAATCTCTTTAGCATGGGCCCAGTTGTGACAAATACCCTCAGCTTTTGTTTATCTTGGAATATCTTCATTTTGCCCTCATTTTTGATGGACAATTTTGGTATATATATAGAATTCTTTGTTGGCATTTTTTGCATTCATCACTTTAAATATGTCACTCCACTGCCTTCTTACCTCCATGATTTCCAATGAGAAATTGGCACTTAATCTAATTCAGACTTCCTTATATGTGACACATTGCTTCTCTCATGATACTTTCAGAATTCTCTTTATCTTCAGCATTCAAGAGTTTGATTATAATATGCCCTACAATGGGTCTATTTGGGTTTATCCTGCTTGAAGTTTGTTGAGCATCTTGTATGTGTGTAGCAGTTTGATATGGTTATGAATTCCAAAAATAGATACTGGATTATGTTTGTAATCTGGTCTGTACCTGGGCATGATTAAGTTATGATTAGGGCTTTGGTTGGGTCACATCATTAGGACATTGAGTCCCACCCACCAAGGGGTGGAGACTCACAGATAAAGGCATGACCAAGGACAGAGTTGAGGGTTTTTGATGTTGGAGTTTGATGCTGAAGTCTTAAACTGGAGCTCCAGGAAGTAAGCACATAGAGGAAAGAGAAGCCAGCCCTAGGAAGAGAGGATCTGAGACAGGAGAAGAACACAGATGAATAGAGATGGCTCCTTAGACAAGGCAGAAACCCCAGGGAGAGAGACAGAGCCATTTACCTGATAGTCTACAGCTGACCTTGTGGAGAGAGACAAAGTCTACAGAGGCTCATAGTCTACAGCTGACCTTGTGGAGAAAACCGAGGAGCTGAGCCCAGAGGAACCCAAGAAACTTGAACCCTCGTAGAAGTTGGCAACCATCTTACTTCAACATGTGGAAATAGACTTTGGTGAGGGAAGTAACTTATGCTTTATGACCTGGTATCTGTAAGCTCCTATCCCAAATAAATACCTTGATAAAAACCAACTGATTTCTGGTATTTTGCATCAGCACCTCTTTGGCTGACTAATACAATGTGTATATTCATGTCTTTCATTAAATTTGGGACAATTTCAGCCATTATTTCTTTGACTATTCTTTCTGCCCCTTTCTCTCTTTCTTACCTTCTGGAACTCCCACAACATGTATATTGGTACACTTGATGTTGTCCCACAGGTTCCTCAGGCTCTGTTAGCTGTTCTTCACTCTTTCTTTTTTCTGCCCCTCAGACTGAATGATTTCAATTGTCTTACCTTCGATTCTCTGATTCTTTCTTCTGACAGCTCCATCTGTTGTTGAATCCCTCTAGGGAATTTTGAATTTCTGTTACTGTGGTCTTCAGATCTATTTGGTTCCTTTTCATAATTTCCACCTCTTTAGAAATTGTTTTTTGGTTGCTCTATCATTTTCCTAATTTTCTTTAGTGCTTTGTGCATGTTTTCCTTTGACACTTTGAACATATTTTTAAAATTCTTTGTCTGGTATGTCCCAGGTGTGGTCCTCCTCGTTGATAGTTTCTAGTGTTTTCATATTTTCCTTTGCCTGGGCCATTGCATCATGTTTCTTTGTAGGTTTTGTAACCTTTTGTTGAAACCTGGCCATTTTGATATTTTTAATGTGTTATTATTGGAATTGAGACTCTGAGATATCTGTTCTTTAAGATTGTATCCAGCTGGTATTATGACAGAGCCTTCCTTAATTTCCAGGTGCTAACGATTAAAAAAAAAAGTAGAAAGAGGAGAAGGAGTAGGAAGATGGGGAGAAAAAGAAGACACTTTTCCCAGTCCTTGCAGATTGATCTGTATGAGTGCTTTCCTTCAGGGCTTATCGACACAATGAGTTTAGAGAGTAGCTCCATGCCAAAGCATGAGGGCCAGTCTGATTCTTTCTGTTCATGCTTCTTGTTTTAGGCATTCCCTAAATTCCCTAGGATATCCCCTATTTTCATGGTTCCAAATGTCCTCTCTTCTCTAGGAAATAATTTCCACATGGTCCCAGACACTGCACTGTATGTCCTTCAGCCAGAAATGCCTTACGTCAGGCAGCACAACTTGACTGCTCTCCCAAAGCATTTTAGAGGAGAGCTCTGTGAGTTGCCTTCTACATACTAAGTTCTGGGATGGTGAGTTCCTTAGGCCATCAGCAGACAGACTGGGTCAGACATACATGCTCCCAGTATGTGTACAAGAGTTACTCTCCTCCCTCCAGAATAAGGAAAAAGGATCCACACTGGGAGCATGGGCCAGCTGCCATGAACATTAGTATACAAATATTTATTCAAGTCATGGTTTTCAATTCTCTGAGGTAGATACCTACAAGTAAAATTGTCAGGTCACATGATAATTCTATGTTTAACTTTCTGAGGAACCACTAAATTGCATTCCACAGTGGCTACACCATTTTGGATTCCCACCAGTAATGCCCAAGTGTTCCTATTTCTCTACATCCTCACCAAAACTACTTCTTTCTGATTTATAAGAAGAATAGTCATCTTAGTAGATGTGAGGCAGTATCTAATTGTGGTTAAGATTTGCATTACCCTAATGGCTAATGAAGTTTAGCTTCTTTTCATGTGTTCATTGACCATTTGTATATCTTCTTCAGGAAATGGCTATTCAAGTCCTTTGCCCATTTTTAAATTGGGTTGCTTGCCTTTTTGTTGTTTAATTGTAGAAGTTCTTTATATATTCTGGATATTAACCCTTATCAGACATATGGTTTCCAAATATTTTCTCCCATGTCTTTTTGCTTTCTTGATAATTTTCTTTGATGCATAAAAGTTTTTTATGTTAAGTCCATTTTGTTTACTTTCTTTTTGTTACTTGTGCTTTTGGTGTAAAATTTAAGCATCTATTGCCTACTACAAACTCCTAAAAACATATCTTTATGTTTTATTTTAAGAGCTTCATAGTATTAGCTAATTATTTCTGTCTATTTGTGAGAGGTCGAGGTCCACATTCATTCTTTTGAATGTGAATTTCCAGTTATCCCAGCACCATTTGTGGAAGAGCTCATTCTTTCCCCGTTGAATGGGCTTGGCATCCATGTCAAAAATCAACTGACCAGAGATGTGTAGATTTATCTCTCAACTCTCAGTTCTGTTCCATTGTTTTGGATATGTATCCTTATTCCAGAATCACACTGTTTTAATTACTATAGCTTTGTAATAAGTTCTGATATCAGGAAATGTGTGTCCTCCAACTTTGTTCTTCCTTTTTAAGATGGTTTTGCTATTTGGGGCCTCTTGCAATTCCATATGAGTTTGAGGATCAGCTCTACCATTTCTGCAAAAAAAGGCTGCTGGATTTTGATAGGGGTGGCATTGAATTTGTAGACCACTTTAGGCAGTATTGACATCTTAACAATATTTAGACCTTCAATCCACGAACATAGGATCTTTCCATTTATTTAGGTCTTTAAAAAAAATTTTTATGTCAATGTTGTGTAGTTTTCTGTGTACAAGTCCTTTATATTCTTAGTTAAATTTATTCCTAGACATTTGATTCTTTTATTTTCTATTATAAATGACATTTTTCTTCTTCCTTTCCTCCTCAGGTTACTCATTCCAAGTGTATAGAAACACTACTGATTTTTGCCCTTCGATTTTATTTTTATTCTCAATTTCATTTAATTCTGCTCTAATCTTTATTTCTCTCCCTCTGATTGTTTTAAGATTAGTTTTCTTTTCTTTTTCTAGTTCCTCCAGATGTGAAAGTAGGTCTTTGATTTTAGCTCTTCCTTCTTTTTTAAAATTTTATTGAAGTATATAATTATATATAAACATACATAAATAATAACTGTATGGTAAAAGTTGTGAACTTAATAAACAAACATGCATAACATCATACAGGGATCCCATACATCACCCCACTACCAACACCTTATGTTGTGAGACATTTGTTACAAATTAAGAAAGAATATCATCAAAATCTTACTACTAACTATAGTCCATATCTTACATTTGGTGTATTTCCCCCCCAACCCACCTTATTATTTTTTAAATTATTTTTATTACAAGAATTGTGAATTTACAAACAGTCATGCACATGTGTAGAATTCCCATACAACACCCCTTCTCCAATACACCACACTGTAGTGGAACATTTGTTACAGAATATGACATAATATCATCAGACTATTACCACCAATTGTGGTCCATAGTGTATATTTAGCACACTTTTTCCATACTCCCCCATTATCAACACAGTACATCATTGGCATAGTGCATGAATATTACAGTATTGCTGTTAACTACAGTTTTTCCACATTCCTACCACCCTGCAATAGTGATGTACATCCACTGTAGCTCATAGAAAAACACCCTTGCACCTGTACCATCAACCACAATTCCCATCCACCTCTGGATTCACTGTGTTATTCAGTCCCTAGATTATTCTCTAGCTGTCTTTCAATTGACATTTGCATCCCTAGAGTACCCTTTTCAGCCACATTCCAACTTATAAACCAGCTGTGTTAGTTCTACTCATTATAATGTGTTATCATAACTCTACACATTTCCACATTTTTACAGTAAAGTTCATTAAAACTTCTACATATATTAAGCATCAGTAGTCATTCTCAGCCCTCCTCTTATCTCTTAATAACCTATACTCTAGGTTTAGCTCCATGTGTTTATTCTTCATATTTAGTTCACATTAATGAGGCCATGCAATATTTGTCCTTTTGTGTCTGGCTTACTTCACTTAGCATAAAGTCTTCACGATTCATCCATGTTATCATATGTGTCCCAATTTCATTTCTTTTTACTGCAACTTAGTATTCCATCATATGTATATACCACATTTTGTTCATACAGTCTTTGGCTATTGGACACTTGGGTTTCTTCCATCTTTTGGCAATTGTGAATAATGCTGCTATGAACATTGGTTTGCAGATGTCTGTTCATGTCACAGTTTTCAGTTTTTCTGGATATATTCCTACCAGAAGAATTGCTGGATCATATGGCAGTTCTATATTTACTTCTGACGAACCACCAAACTGTGTTCCACAGAGGCTGCACCATTTTACAATCTCACCAATAGTAAGGAGTGTTCTTATTTCTCCACATCCTAACTAGCACTTGTTTTCTATTGTTTTTTTTTTTTTAAATAATGGCCCTTCTATGTAGTGTGAGAGGATATCTTACTGTTATTTTGATTTGCATTTCCCTACTTGCTAGTGATATGGAACATTTTTTCATGCGATTTTTAGCCACTGGTATTTCCTCTTTGGAGAAATGTCTGTTTAAATCTTTTGCCCATTTTTAAATTGGATTGCTTGCTCTTTTTCTATTTTTTGAGTTGTATGATCTCTTTATGTAGAATGGAAGTCTAACCCTTATTGAATACATGGTTTCCAAATATTTTCTCCCACTGAGTGGAGTGCCTTTTCACCTTCTTGACAAAGTCCTTTGAATCACAAAAGTGTTTAAGTTTGAGGGGGGACCCTTTTACCCATGTTTTCTTTCATGGTTTGTGCTTTTGGTGCAAGGTTTAAGAATCCACCACGTACCACAAAGCCTTAAAGATGTTTTCCTACATTTTTTGTAGGAGCTTTATGGTTCTTCCTTTTATATTTAGGACTTTGATCCATTTTGAGTTAATTTTTGTATAAGAGCTGAGATAAGGGAAATGGACTTGGCCCAGTGGTTAGGGCGTCGGTCTACCACATGGGAGGTCCGCAGTTCAAACCCCGGGCCTCCTTGACCCGTGTGGAGCTGGCCCATGCGCAGTGCTGATGCGCTGCAGGGAGTGCCCTGCCATGCAGGGGTGTCCCCCGCATAGGAGAGCCCCACGCGCAAGGAGTGCGCCCTGTAAGGAGAGCCGCCCAGCGCGAAAGAGAGTGCAGCCTGCCCAGGAATGGCACCGCCCACAATTCCCGTGCCCCTGACGACAACAGAAGCGGACAAAGAAACAAGACGCAGCAAATAGACACAGAGAACAGACAACCGGGGGAGGGGGAGGAATTAAATAAATAAATAAATCTTTAAAAAAAAAAAAGATCTGAGATAAGACTCCTCTTTCTTTTGGCTATGGATATCCAGGTCTCTCAGCACCAGTTGTTGAAGAGACTGTTCTGCTCAAGCTGGTGAGATGGACAGGCTTGTCAAAAATCACTTGACGGTAGATATGAGGGTCTGTTTCTGTACCATAAATTCAGTTCTGTTGGTTTATGTGTTTATCTTTATACCAGTAATATGCTGTTTTACCACTGTAGCTAGGCAATATGATTTAAAATCAGGAAGTGAGAGTCCTCCAACTTTGCTTTTCCCTTTTAAGATGTTTCTGGCTACTCAGGACCTCTTGTCCTTCCAAATAAATTTGATAGTTGTTTTCCATTTGTTTTAAAAAATGCTGGTGGAATTTTAATTGGGATTGCATTGAGTCTGCATATCAATTTGGGTAGAATGGACATTTAATGACATGTAGTCTTCCAATCCATGAACATGGAATGTTCTTCCAAATATTTAGGTCTTTTTAAAATTTCTTTTAACAATGCATTATACTTTTCTGAATACAAGTGCTTTACATCCTTTGTTAAGTTTATTCCTAAATATTTGATTCTTTTAGTTGCTATTGTAAATGGAATTTTTTCCTGACTTCCTCTTCAGAATTGCACATTACTAGTGTATGGAAACCACTGGTTTTTGCCTGTTGATCTTATATCCTAACACTCTACTGAAATCATTTATTGGCTCTAACAACTTTGTTGCACATTTTTCAGGCCTTTCTAGGTATAGGATCATATCATCTGTGAATAGCAAACGTTTTATTTCTTCCTTTCTGATTTTGATGGCTTTTATTTCTTTTCTTGCCTGATTGCTCTAGCTAGAACATCTAGCACTATATTGAACAACAGTGGTGACAGTGGGCATCCTTGTCTTGTTCCTGATCTCAACAGGAAAGCTTTTGGTCTTTCACCATTGAGTACAATGTTAGCTGTGGGTTTTTCATATATAGCCTTTATAATATTGAGAAAGTTTCCTTTAATTCCTATCTTTTGTAATATTTTTATCAAAAAAGGACGCTGCTTTTTCTGCACCAGTTGATAAGATCACATGTGTTTTCTTTTTTGATTTATTAATGTGGTGTATTTTGCTGATTGATTTTCTTGTAATGAATCACCCTTGCATGCCTGGTATAAAACCCACCTGACCATGATGAATATAATTCTTTTAATGTGTTGTTGGATTCAATTAGCAAGTATTTTGTTGAGGATTTTTGCATCTGTATTCATTAGGGAAATAAGTCTGTAATTTTCTTTTCTCTTTTTGTAATATCTTCATCTGGTTTTGGTTTGAGGGTGACTTGGGCTTCACTGAATGCAATTTTTTGGAAAAGCTTGAGTAAAATTGGTATTAAATCTTCTTTGAATGCTTGGTTGAACTCACCTGTGAAATCATCTGGTCCTGCACTTTTCATTTTGGGGAGTTGTTTAATGACTGTTTCAATCACTTGCAATTGATTTGTTGAGGTCTTCTATTTCTTCTAGGTTTATAGGTTCCTGGGAATTTTTCCATTTCATCCATATTGTCTAGTTTTTTGGCATACAGTTGTTCATAGTACCCTCTTATGATCTCTTTTATTTCTGTGGGGACAATAGTAATGTCCCCATTTTCATTTTTTATTTCATTTATTTGCATCTTCTCTCATTTTTTCTTTGTCAGTCTGGCTAAGGGTTGTTGATTTTGTTAATCTTTTTGAAGAACCAACTTCTGATTTTGTTAATTCTCTCTATTGTTTTTTGTTGTTGTTGTTCACAATTTCATTTATTTCTTCTCTGATCTTTGTTATTTCCTTCCTTCTATTTGCTTTGGGATTAGTTTGCTGTTCTTTTTCTAGTTCCTCCAACTGTGTAGATAGCTCATTGATTTTAGCTCTTCCTTATTTTTTATTATAAGCATTGAGGGCTATAAATTTCCTTCTCAGTCCTGCCTTCTCTACCTCCCATAGGTTCTGATTTGTTGTATTCTTATTGTCATTTGTTTCAAGATATTTATTGATTTCTCTTGAAATTTCTTCTATGACCCACTGATTATTCAAGTGTGTTGTTTAATCATATATTTGGGAATTTTCCCTTTTTCCACCTCTTGTTGATTTCCGTCTTTATTGCATTATGATCAGAGAAAGTGTTTTTGTATAATTCCAGTCTTGTTGAATTTGTTGAGATCTGCTTTGTGACCCAACATGTGGTCTATCCTAGAGAAGGATCTATGAGCACTAGAAAAGAATGTCTATCCTGCTGTTTGGGGGCACAATGTTCTGTATATAAGTATTAGGTTTAGACCATTTATCATATTATTCAAGCTCTCTATTTCTTTATTGTTCCTCTGCCCAGATATTCTATCCAATGCTGAAAAGTCACCAACTACTATTGTAGAGATGTCTGTTTCTCCCTTCAGTTTTGCTAGTGTTTGCTTCAGGTATCTTGGGGCATCCTAGTTAGATGCATACAATTTATGATTGTTATGATTTCCTGATAAATTTTGCCATTTATTGATATATAATGTCTTTCCTTGTATCTAATAACAATTTTGCTTTTAAAGTCTATTTCATCTCATATAACTATAGTTATCTTGCCTTTTTCTTTTCCTTTTTTTTTTTTTTTTTGCTACTGCATGCATGGAATATCTTTTTCTGCCTTTTGTTTTCCATCTATTGGTATCCTTGGATCTAAAGTGAGTCTCTTGTAGACAGCATATATGGCTCATATTTTCTTATCCATTCCACCAGTCTGTGTCTTTCAATTGGGGAGTTTAATCCATTAACATTCAATGTTATTATTGTAAAGGTAGTTCTTATTTCACCCATTTTTAAAAAAGATTTATTTATTTATTTATTTTTATTTCTCTCCCCTCCCCCGCCCCCTTTGTCTGCTCTCTGTGTCCATTCACTGTGTTCTTCTGTGTCCACTTGCATTCTTGTCAGTGACACTGGGAATCTGTCTCTTTTTTGTTGCATCATCTTGCTGTGTCATCTCTCTCTATGTGTGGTGCCACTCTTGGGCAGGCATCTTTTCAAGTGGGGCAGCTCTCCATGTGGGTGCACTCCTTGCACGTGGGGCTCCCCTATGCAGGGGACACCCCTGTGTGGCACAGCACTCCTTGCTCATCAGCACTGAGCATGGGCCAGCTCACCACACAGGTCAGGAGGCCCTGGGTTTGAACCCTGAACCTCCCATGTGGTAGCCAGAAGCTCTATCAGTTGAGCCAAATCCACTTCCCTTATTTACCCATTTTGACCTTTAGGTTTTATGTGTCATATTTTATTTTCACCACTCTTTTTACACTTTTAGTTATGTTTACTGATATAATCTTCATTTCTGGACTCTCTTCCAAGTTTCTCTTTCTTGTCTTTTCTTTTCACGCTGCAGCACTCCCTTTAATATTTCCTGCAAAGTTTGTCTCTTTTTTATAAACTCTCTCAGTTTCTGTTTATCTGTGAATATTTGAAATTTGCCCTCATTTTTGAAAGACAATGTTGCCAGATATAAGATTCTTAGCTGGCAGTTTTTTCTTGCAGTATCTTAA
This sequence comes from Dasypus novemcinctus, assembly GCF_030445035.2. Lineage (NCBI taxonomy): Eukaryota > Metazoa > Chordata > Mammalia > Cingulata > Dasypodidae > Dasypus > Dasypus novemcinctus. The sequence goes on along the minus strand of NC_080681.1, from coordinate 81,620,425 downwards.
ATATATCATGTCACTGCCTTCTCACCTCCACAGATTCTGATGAGGAATTGGCACTTAATCTTTTTTTTTTTAAAGATTTATTTTTTATTTATTTCTCTCCCCTTCCCTGCCCTCACCCCCCAGTTGTCTGCTCTCTGTGTCCATTCACTGTGTTTTCTTCTTTGTCTGCTTGTATTCATGTCGGCAGCACCCGGAATCTGTGTCTCATTTTGTTGTATCATCTTGCTGTGTCAGATCTCCATGTATGTGGCACCATTCCTGGGCAGGCTGCACTTTTTTTGCCCTGGGCAGCTCTCCTTACTGCACATGGGGCTCCCCTACACAGGGGACACCACTGCGTGGCACGGCACTCCCTGTGCACATTGGCACTGCCCATGGGCCAGCTAACCACATGGGTCAGGAGGTCTTGGGTTTGAACCCTGGACCTCCCATGTGGTAGGTGGATGCCCTATCCATTGGGCCAAATTTAATTTTATTGGGTATCCTTTATATGTTATGCATCACTTTTCTCTTGCTGCTCTCAGAATTTTCTTTGTCTTTGGCATTTGATATTCTGATTAGTATATGTCTCTGAGTTGGTCTGTTCAAATTTATTCATATGGGAGTATGCTGTGCTTCTTGGACATAAATATCTATGTCCTTCCATAGGGTTGGGAAATTTTCTACCATTATTTCTTCAAATATTCCTTCTGCCCATTTCCCTTCTCTTATCCTTCTTGGACTCCAAATTACACATATATTTTCATGTCTCTTGACATCATTTAGTTCCCTGAGACGGTTCAATTTTTTCCATTATTTTCTTCAGCTGTTCTTTTGCATGTTCACTTTCAGAGGCGATGTCTTCAAGCTCACTGATCTTTCCCTCTGCCTCCTCAATTCTGCTGTTGTATGTCTCTATGTATTTTTTATTTAATTTATTGTGGCTTTCATTCCCATAGGATCTGATATTTTTCTGTTATGATTTCAAATTCTTCTTTGTGCTCACCCAGTGTCTTCTTAATATCTTTAATCTCTTTAGCCATCTCATTGGATTTATTAAGGTGATTTGTTTGAACATCTATTATTAGTTGTCTCAACTCCTTTATGTCCTCTGGAGGCTTATTTTGTTCTTTAACTGGGCTATATCTTCCTATTTCTTGGTATGGATTGTAATTTTTTGTAGTTTTCTTGACATCTGGCTTACTAGATGTATTTATTCTGGGAGAAGTTTCTCTCTTTAGTTTAGGGCTTTCTACCCTTTCTCTCTTGCTGGTTGTGTAGTAGGAGCCAAGGATGTAGTTGGTGTTGTAAGCTGTGAAGGCCGAAGCTGCCCACATTGCCCCAGGGACCAATGAAGTTTCTCCCACTTTTTCCTTTTGCCAGGAGTAGGGACAGAGCCTTAGCCATGTGTAATAATCCAAGTCATGCAGGCCAAGACTGTCTATAGTTGCCCAGAGAGACTGATGAAGCTTCATGCCCCTTCCTCTCCTGCCTGGGATGGGGATGGAGCTGCAGGTGTGGCAGCTCTATGCCATGGAGGTCCAAAATGACTGCAATTTCCCAGATAGACAGACATAGAACTACTACCTCTCCCTGCCAGCAGTGGGAATGGACCAACCCTCTGGAGTATCAACAATCTAATTCATGTGGGTGAATGTGTCTACAGTTGCCCTGAGAGGCTGAGGATATACTGTCCCATCTGCCCTTTAGGGTTTGGGAATGGAACCACCAATGCCCAACACTTCAGTCTGTACAAGCTGAAAGTGCCTGCTGTTGCCCAGAAAGGTTAAGGAAACACCAGCCCCCTCTTATCTTATTAGGCTGTGGGGGTGGATCCACAGGCCCTAACAGTTCAGTTCCTGTAGGCCAAGAGTACTTGCCATTGTCCAGAGAGGCTAAGGATACACCAGCCTCCTCATATCCTATTAGTTGGTGGGGTGGATTCATAGGCACCCCACAGTTCAGTCTATGCAGGCTGAAAGTACCTGACATTCCTGGAGGGGCTGAGGAAACACTATCCCCCTCCTATCCTATTGGGGGGTGGGGTGGTTACTCCAGTACCCATAAGTCAAGATTGTGCAGGCCAAAAGTGCCTGCCATAGCCCAGAAAGGCTGAGGAAACACAACTCCCTCCTGTCTTGCTTGGGGCCAGGGACGGAGCTATAGGTGTCTAACTATTCAGTCTGTGTGGGCCAAAAGCACCTGCAGTTACCCAGAGAGGCTGAGGAAACAGAGGCTTCCTCTCCTGGGTATTTGAAGCAGGCAGGCCTTTGTCCCAGAATGTTCTTATCCTTTTGGGGGGTAGGGATGGAAAATCACAATGAAGGTAGGGGTCAGCATCTTTCTGCCCAGATTGGATTGCAGCACTAGCTAAGCCCCAGCCCCACTTCTGATAGGGAGGAAACAGGGGTACCTGCACCAGTTTCTCTGGGAAACTGCAGGCCATGCCATGGAGGCCAGTGCCCATCATACTCTGGAGATGCAAGCCACCTCAGGAGCTATTCTGTGGCTGGGGTTGGAAACTCCATTTCCCAAAAACAGGGGAGAAAGAGATGGTTGGCTACTGACTTCAGCTGATCAGTAGCTGACTGAATATTACAATGACAGTAAGGACTGGCTTCTCTTCACACAGATCAGTCAGCCCTGCTTCTCTTCACACTGGGGGTGGAGCTAAAATGACAGATACTGGCCTCTTTCTGACTTGGACAGGTTCAAACTTTAGCTGTTCTTAGGATTATACTTTAGTCAGCTTAATTTACTAATTAGTAGCTGAAGTTGGTGCCCAATCATCTCTTCCTCCCCTATTTTTGGGAAATGGAGTTTCAAACTCCAGCCATAGAATAGCTCCTGAGGCTGCTTGTATCACCAGTGGAGGATTGGCACTGGCCTCCTGGGCATGAAGGGCTCTTCTTACAAATCTTCTCTGCAGATGGGCAGTCTCCTCCTTCCATTCTTTCAAGGATGTTGCAGGATGCTCTTCTGGTCCCCTAGGACCCCAAATAGGTACTTTAGATAGTTCTGAGTGATTACTAACTGCCCTGTATGATGGTCTGACTCTTGGAGTTCATCTTTCTTCTTTTTTAGCATAGGCATTTAGGGTTATAAATTTCCTCTTAGCATTGTCTTCACTGTGTCCCATAAGTTGTGTTCTCATTTTCATTTGCTTCAAGATATTTTGCTGATTTCTCTTGCAATTTCCTCCTTGACCCACTGATTGTTTAAGAGTGTTTTGTTTAACATCCATGTATTTGTGAATTTTCCAGTTTTTTCAGCCTCATTCTATTTTGGTCATAGAAAGTGTCTTGTATAATTGCAATCTTTCTAAATTAACTGAGACTTGTTCTATAACTTAGTATGTGGTCTTTACTGGAGAATGACCCATGAATGCTTGAGAAGAATGTATATCCTGATGTTTTGGCATGCAGGGTTATGTTTATGCCTATTAAGTCTAGTTCCATTAATGTATTATTCAAGATCTCTGCTTCTGTATTCATCTTCTGTAGATGTTCTTTCTATTCCTGAGACTGATGTATTAAAGTCCCCCACTATGAATGAAGCCCCCCATTATGAGGTGTATGACCTCACCTTGGGTGTAAGGTGAGTGCACTCTTGTAAACAGCGTATAGATGGATCATTTTTAAAAGTCCATTCTGCCAATCTGTGTCTCTTAATTGGGGAGTGTAGTCCGTTAACATTCAATGTATTACTGTAAAGGCAGTACTTACTTCAGCCATTTTATTTTTAGGGTTATATATGTAGTATCTTATTTTTACCATGCCCCTAACCCTTGTGATATGGAAAAGATAACTACTGTTTGGAATATGCTGCACTTTCTGGACATGTACAACCATGTCTCTCATAAGATTTGGGAAACTTTCAGCCATTAATTTCTCAACTCTCTTCTGTCCCTTTTTCCTTCTCTTCTTCCTCTGGGACACCTATGTCTGTCCATTTCATGCTATCATTCAACTCCCTGAGTCTCTTCTCAGTTTTCCCATTTTTTCTGTTTTTCTATCTGTATGATTTCAGATGTCCTATCTTCTAATTCACTAATTCTTTCCTCTGCCTGTTCAAATCTGTTGTATGATTCTAGTGTATTTTTAATGTCTTCTATTATGCCTTTTGTTATCATAAGATATGTTGGTTTTTTATGTAGTTTGCAATTTCTTCTTTATGCTCACCCAGTGTCTTCTGGTGTCCTTTATCTCTTCTCTCATCTCCTTAGGAGATTTTTGTGGACATCTTTGATTAGTTGCTCCAAATTCTGCATCCCTGCTGGCTTTTTAGTTTATTCCTTTGAATGGGCCATATCTTCCTGTTTCTTAGTAAGGCTAGTAAATTTTTGCTGATGTCTAGGCATCTGTTTATCTTGATGGGTTTACTCTGTTGGTAAGTTACACTTTCTTGCCTAGAGTTTTATTTTTGTCTACTTGTGTTAAGGGTCTTCTTTGGCACTTGGTTCCACTTATTCTAAATCTTTAGAATGGCTGTATCTGAAAAAAGATGGAAAAATAAAGAAAAAATAAAAGGAAAAGAATAAAAAGGAAGAAGAGAAAAGAGGAAAAAATGGGCCTCCCTCTGAAGCCACCTGCATCTGACTAGTCTCCTCCTCAGTGGCCTCCCATGCACCTATTTTTCACTGTGGCCCCACCTCTCCCTGCATGCACAGAAGAGGAAAGATCAAAAAAGAGAAAAAAACAGGCTTTCCTCTCAAGCTACTGGCATCCAGCTAGGTCCCTCCTTGCTGGCTGACCACACCAATTGCAATGCAACCCTCTAATACCCTGGTGCCCAGCTGGGCCCCCCTCACTAGCCTCCTAGACCATTCACCCCACCACGTCCCCAGTGCCCAACTGAGCCACTCCTCACTGGCTGCCTTCTCTAATCGCTTCCCCTATGCTTACTTGTCTTCCTGCCACTTCTGGAGAACAAGTGCAGCCTGTCAGTCTCTACTCTGCCATCTTGGATCTCATCATTCCTGATATTCTTTTTTTTTTTTTTAAGATTTATTTATTTTATTTCTTTCTCTCCCCTTCCCCCCCACCCCGGTTGTCTGTTCTCTGTGTCTATTTGCTGCATCTTCTTTGTCTGCTTCTGTTGTCAGCGGCATGGGAATCTGTGTTTCTTTTTGTTGTGTTGTCTTGCTGCGTCAGCTCTCCGTGTGTGCGGCACCATTCCTGGGCAGGCTGCACTTTCTTTTGTGCTGGGTGGCTCTCCTTACAGGGCTCACTCCTTGTGCATGGGGCTCCCCTATGCAGGGACACCCCTGCGTGGCACAGCACTCCTTGTGCACATGGGCCAGCTCCACATGGGTCAAGGAAGCCTGGGGTTTGAACCGCGGACCTCCCACTTGGTAGACAGACGCCCTAACCACTGGGCCAAGTCCGCCGTCCCCTGATATTCTTAATTAGTGTCTTACTAATACTTTCCCTGATCAGTCTGGCTAGAGTTTTGTCAATATTATTGATATTTTCAAAGAACCAGATTTTTGTCTCATTTGGTATTCTCTATTTTTTTCTATTTTATTGATTTCTGCTCTTTTATTATTTACTTTAGCTCAAGACTTTTTATGGATTGTTTCCTCCCAATTCAAAGGGATTATTGACTGTTGCCCACCAAAAGTAGTTACTGCCTCTCATTAGGGAGAAGTAAAGGATGGAATAAGAGCCCGAAAGTGTTTAGAGAAAATAATATTTCCTCTAGGAAGTAAGAGAAATGGGAAGAAAACATTTCTTTCTAATAGAGGAGTTGGGCCAGGAGGGGAGTTAGTGAGATAGAATAGAGTATGGAGAAGATGGCTTAGAGGAGGAGTGGTAGAACTAAGGTCAGCAAGGCAGTGGGAGAGCCAGATCATATAGAACCTTGTAGTCATATTTAGAACTCTGGGCTTTACTTTTATTTACTGATTTATTTATTTATTTATTTCTCTCTCCTCCCCACCCCCCACCCCGGTTGTCTGTTCTCTGTGTCTATTTGCTGCGTCTTGTTTCTTTGTCCACTTCCATTGTTGTCAGCGGCACTGGAATCTGTGTTTCTTTTTGTTGCGTCATCTTGTGTCAGCTCTCCGTGTGTGCGATGCCATTCTTAGGCAGGCTGCACTTTCTTTCACATTGGGCGGCTCTCCTTATGGGGTGCAGTCCTTGAGCGTAGGGCTCCCCTACGCAGGGGACACCCCTGTGTGGCACGGCACTCTTTGCGCGCATCAGCACTGCACATGGACCAGCTCCACATGAGTCAAGGAGGCTGGGGGTTTGAACCGCAGACCTCCCATGTGGTAGACGAACGCCCTAACCACCGGGCCAAGTCCATTTCCCGGGCTTTACTTTTAGTAAGATGGGAAAATGTTGGATGGTTTGGGTTTCTTTAATTTTAATTTTTATTTCTCCCCACCCCCTTGTTATTTTTCACATGCCAAGTCTGTTTATCTTCCTTGTTTCTTTAGGAGGCATTGGGAGCCAAACCCGGAACCTCCGATGTGGGAGGGAGGTGTGTAATTACTTGAGCCATCTCTGTTTCCTGCTTTATTGCGTCTCTCATTCTGTTTTCCTCCCCATGTCTCTTGTTGCATCATCTTGCTTTGTTAGCTTGGTATGCCTATCTGTCCCATCAGCTTGCTGTCTTCTTTAAGAGGCACTGAGAACCTCTGCTCCCCACTTTTGTTGTGTTTCCCATCATGTTCTTTTTCTTCTCGTGTCTCTTGTTGTGTCAGCTTGCTGCATCTGCCTGTTTTACCAGCTCACTGTCCCCTTTAGGAAGCACCAGGATCTGAACCAGCAACTTCCCATGTGGTAGGCGGGAGCCCAGTTGCCTGTTGGATGGTTTTGAGAAGACAAATTATATTCTCTGACTTTATATTTTAAGGATCATTATGGCTGCTGAGTGAAGAATAGGCAAGCCCGTTGAAAGCAGAAATACTAGTTAAGTGATTATTATAATAGCGAAGTCAACAATGAGAATGCATCCACTTAAGTTAGCTATGTTAAACAGATTTATACAGTGATATTAGGAAAAGAAGATCAAATCTTATAATTATCCTTGAGGCACTCCAAAATAGAGGTTTAGCAGCAGTCAGAGTGGTGGGAAGAGAACTAAGGCATCCTAAAACCTAGTGAAGAAAGTGTTTAAAAAGGTTGGAGTTATAAACTGTATCAAAGAAAGTGTGTGTGTTTATTTTTTTCTAAACCATTTGAGGATTAAGTTGTATTGTTATTCTCTTTTACTCATTATTAATACTTCAGTGTGCACATATTAAGAATAAAGATCTCTTACATTACCACTGTAGTTTTCAAGTTCAGGAAAGTTAACATTGATTCAATACTTTTATATAATCTACAATTCATATTCCATTTTTATCGATTATCCTAATAATATCCTTTACAGAATTTTTTCCTTTGATGCAGGATCTAGACCAGAATTACATTTACGTTTAGTTGTCAGTCTCTTTAGTCTCCTTTAATCAGGGGCAGTTACTCAACCTTTCTTTGTCTTCCATGATATTGGCATTTTTGAAGAATACAAGCCAGGTATTTTATATATTATAGACTTCCTCAGTTTGGATTTACCTTGTGATTAGATTCTGGTTATCACATCTTAAGGCACATATTTGTCTTTTGCTCACTAGAGATGTAGTTTTGATCACACAATCAATATGATGTCTGTTTTTTCCTTAAATATATCGTTCCTGTTTTGATCCCTGCAATTAATAAGCAATCTATGTGGAGATACTTTGAAACTGTACAAATATCCACTTCATCAAACTTTACTTCATAGCTTTAGAATCCATTGTTGATTCTTGCCTGAGCCAACATTTACTAAATTGTAGCAAAATGGTGATTTTCCAACTCTGCCACTCCCCTCTCTCGTTTTATTATTTTTCTTTCTACTATAAGAATGAGGCTCTCCTCTCTCTCTCTCATATAAATATGGATTCGTGGACTTCTATTTTATTCAGTGAATTATAATGTATTATTATCATTATTTTGATGCTCAAATCTCCCCAAATTCAACCAAATGATGCCCATTTAAGATAGTCCTTCTGCCTTTTTGACATTTCCCCACCATTTTTGAGTTCTTCCTTCCTTTCTTTTTAAAGAATTGTTATGTATATAAACACACACACAAATTTTCCCATTTTGCCCATTTCAAATGTACATTTCAGTCATATTAATTACATTCACAATGTTGTGCTACCATTACCACCATCCATCATAAAGACGTTTTCATGACCCAGTCACAAACTCTTTACCTATTAAGGAACTCCCAATTCCCCCTTCCTCCAACCCCTGATAACCTCTAATCTACTTTTTGTCTCTATAAAATTGCTCATTCTAGAGCAATTTTATTTAATATAAGTGCATCATACAATATTTTTATTTAATACAAGTGCATCATACAATATTTGTTGTGCCTGGTGTATTTCACTCAACACAAAGTCTTCAAGATTCATTCATGTTATACCATGTATCAGGACATCATTCCTTTTTATGGTTGAATAATATTCTATTATATGGATATTCCACATTTTTAATGTATTCATTAGTTGCTTGACATGGTTGATTCCCCTGTTTGCCACTATGAATAATGCTGCTTTGAACATTGGTGTTAAAATATCCTTTGGGTATATATACCTAGACAAACTATATTCTACAGTGGTTGCACTATTTTACACTCCCACCAGCAATGCACAGGAAGTCCAATTCTCTATATCCTCACCAACACTTATTTTCCATTTTCTTTACAATAGCCATCATAGTGTGTATGAAGTAGTATGTTATTTTAGTTTTAATGTGCATTTTCCTAATGGCTAATAATGTTGAGCATTTTTCATGTGCTTATTGGCCATTTTTATATCTTTGGGGAAATGTCTGTTCAAATCTTTGCCCATTGTTTAATTTGGTTGTTGTCTATTTGCTATTCTTCCTTACTCTCCAATACTGTAACATGGTTTCTAATAGTTGAGAGTGTGTCTGTTGTATTATTATCTAGGTTATTATGATGCATTTAACTATTTCCTTTTTTAAAAATTTTATTTTATCTTTTTTCAATTTATTTCTCCTCCCTCCCCCCAGTTGTCTGCTTTTAGTGCCCACTTGCTGTGTGTTCTTCTGTGACCACTTTCATCCTTATCAGCGGCACTGGGAATCTGTGTTTTTTTTTGTTGCATCATCTTGTTGTGTCAGCTCTCCAGGTGTGTGGTGCCATTCCTGGGCAGGCTGTGCTTTCTTTTGTGCTGGGTGGCTCTCCTTACAGGGCACACTCCCTGCGCATGGGGCTCCCCTACATGGCAGACACCCCTGCGTGGTACGGCACTCCTTGCGCACATCAGCACTGTGCATGGGCCAGATCCACACAGGCCAAGGAGGCCCAGGGTTTGAACCACAGACCTCCCATGTGGCAGGCGGATGCCCTATCCATTGGGCCAAGTCTGCTTCCCTAACTATTTCCTTTTAAACTACAGATTTTTCAAATGCTGCACAATTTGTGATAAACATTCTGGTAACTGAATATTTACACAGTGGGGCAGTTTGATATTATTTCTGAATTCCAGAAAAGAGATATAGATTATGTTTGGAAACTAGTCTGTTCCTCTGGGCATGATGTCCTTTGATTGATTTAAATTCAAAGGTTTTATGTTTACTTGATTAAATCAAGAATAGGGCTTTCATTGGAAAGTCACCTAACTGAGTCATTAAGGTGACTCAGTTTGAATCCCCATCCCCTTTGTGGGCTAACTAAGCAGACACTCAATCAAGGAGACACAGAGAAGATACACAGATGAAGAGAGACAGATCCATAGACATGGCAGAGGCTCTGGGAAGAGAGATGAGTCATTTGCCTGCTAGTTTACAGCAGACTTTGTGAAGAGAACAGAGCAGCTGAGCCCAGAAAGAAATGAGCCCCAGGAAGAAAGATGAACTCTATGCCAGCCTACTGCTGAGATCAGAAGAAGTTGGACCCTTGGAGCCTTAAAAGGGAATAGGAAGTCTGAACTCTTGCAGATGTCACCCACCATCTTGCTTCAACACATGGCAACAGACTTTGGTGAGAAAGTACCTCTTATGGTACCTTGAGTTGGACTCTTTAGGGCCTTGTAACTGTATGCTTTTACTCCAAGTAAATACCCTTTATAAAAGCCAACAGATTTCTGGGACTTTGCATCAGCACCCTTTTTGCTAACTAATACACACAAATTCAAAATTATTTACTTAGCTAATACATTTCTAGAAGTGGATTTATTAAATTGTCCTCCAGAAAATGTCTATTTATTTATACCTAGCAGTATATAAGAATAACTTCTGTGTTGTTTCCTTAATTTGGGTAGAATTTAATGTCTAAGACCTCACTATTCGAAATGTGGTCCCCAGCCCAGCAATATCAGCATTGCCAGGGAATCTATTAGAAATGAAGAATCTCAGACCCCACCTCAAACCTATTGAATCAGAATCTGCATTTTTAACAAGTTCTCCAGATAATTCCTAGGCACATTAAAGTCTGAGAAGCAATGGTCTAGTATTATTTATAAAGTCTGAGAAGCAATGGGCTAGTGTAATTTATACAGGGGTCACAAATTGAACTGGCCCTAAATCCAGGCGTTCTGGCAAGGTAAGTTCAAGAAACCCATCATGGGGAAGCAGCTGTGGCTCAATCAGTTGGGCTTCCGTCTACCATATGGGAGGCCCTGGGTTCATGTCCTGGAGCCTCCTTGTGAAGGCAGGCTCGCCCGCATGCTGCAGAGAGCCGCCAGCCTGGGCACTGTGGAGTGCCGCCGCCTGCAAGCACTGCAGAGAGCCAACTCAGCAAGGTGACGCAACGAAAAGGGACACAAGCAAAAACACAGAAAAGTGTGCAGCGAATGGACACAGAAACCAGACAATAAGCAAGCCACAAGAAGGGGGATAAATAAAAAGAAATACAGACACAGAAGAATGCATAGCGAATGGACACAGAGAGCAGACAGCAAGAAAAAAAAAGCCACAAGGGGCAGAGGGTATAAAAAAGAAGAAAAAAACATCATGCGTTTATTAATGAAAGGCGAAAGTGGCAAAGAAATAAAAGTTGGCTTCGCAAAAAGTACTTATTTATTAGAATATATATATATATCTCCTAAGCAAACCTTTCTGGAAAACTGGACAATGCAGTTCAGCACAGAGTACAAACACCTTTTCCCCTCATAATACAAACTAACATGATCTCTCCAGCCTCATCTTCACTCACTCCATCCCGAACACCATATGCACTAACTCATCTAGGAATACCTGTATAAGGATCTCTTGTGAACATGTTTCAATGCAAACTCCCAAACCCCCAGGCCCAGAAATTCTTTTTGAGTAGGGTCTAATATTATGACTAAAAGTGAGTATTTTAAAAGCACACCAGGTTCTTCTGATGCCCTGAAGATGAGAACTACTACATCATTTCACTTCTCAGAACATATCTGTAATGTATTGTTTAAGTAAATGTTTTATTTCTTTAAAAGAATATTCCCATTTTTATTAAGCCTTTCCAATAGAATTCACAGTTTGTGTGTGTGTGGTTCAGTTAATGAAATAATCAAGTGTAGGTGTTCTAATTACTTTTTAGCTGTCTCTAGTCACACCAAGTGACACTAAGTCAGTGAGTTTGTAGAGAAATAACCCTGTTTTAACTCTATTTCACCTTTTCATCCTTTATCCTGGAGACTGCCTTCTTAGACAGGTTCAGATACTTGTCAGATGATACCTAAATACTTTTTTTTTCTGTCAGTGTATTCTGATAAAAAATTTCATATGGGAAAAAAACACCAAAAATGTATTAGAGGATGTTAGAATTTATTACTCACATATGTACATAAATTAAATATATTAAATAAATGATATATAATCTATTTTCAGTTTTATAAAATACAAATAACTTTTTTTTTATGTAGGAGGACCGAAGGAAAAAGGAAAAAGCACATATAAAAGGTACTTTTTCTCAATAATTTATTAGAAGTACCTTAATCTACTTATAGCAATTCATAAAAAAATCAAGGCTATCCTAAATATGTTCTAATTATTTTTAAACATCAGGAAAATTCAAAAGAAACTTTAATTTATTTTATGTGAGTTGGCATATATTTTTTGAAAAGCAAAATTTGCAGTGTCATTTTTAAGTATAAATGTGAAATTTGAATTTTTCTCTTACGGGTATCCAAAGATGTCATAGTCAATGCCTTATAGTAATGCCTGAGAGTCACAAGACATTGAGTGTTTTGAAATCCCTTAGATGTTTTATATTATGTTTTAGTACCTCAAATCATTACTTCATACACAATTTTAGAAAGGCTAATATAAAATGTAATCATGTATTTGAAACAGCTTTAAAAATTAATGTGTAAAACATTGACAAATATTTTGTAAAATATTATAAAAAGTATTTTAGGAAGTTGTATAAATGTGATGTTTTTATAGCCTTTCTATCTTTTAACACCTAGTGTGTAATGTAAATGATATAATGGGAAAAGCATGAGACATAAAGAAAATCTAGGTTGAAGTCCTTTTATTATCTGATTTGTGGTGGGTCACTTCTTTAAGTCCTAGTTTCCTCTTTTGTGAAATGATGCTTATAATAGCAGTATTGAAGAATTATTGAGAAGTTAATTAAGATTTAGAGGTATATAAAAAGGTTTTGTAAATTGTAAGGCACTATACAAAAGTTAGTTGTAAAATTTATTGCTATAAAGTCAACCCATACTACCTTCCTATGTGGTCCAAACTTTTTGTAATTATCTTGCTCAAGGAACTGTTTATTTATTAATTGATTTTCTAAATAAAGTAATATTTAGGTATAAATGGCTAAGAAAATATCTGCATTTTCTGATTTTTGAGGGATATTCCAGAACTGAAATTACTAACCTTATTAGAATCTTTTCTTGTTAAGCCAGGATTATGTAATATACTTCTTTTTTATTTTATACAAATAGACTTCTACTCTTAATTATCAGAAAAATATTTTTAACTCCCAATTACATATTTAACACTATGGATGATGATAACAACTCATAATTTTCCCCACAGTTTTAACCTGTCTGTTTTAGCCCTAAAAAGAGCTTGAATTTTTTAAAAGATTTATTTTATTTTATTATTTTATTTATTTCTCTCCTCTTCCCCCCCGGCCCCCTCCCCCCCAGTTGTCTGCTCTTCTGTGTCCATTCGCTGTGTGTTCTTCTGTGACCTCTTCTATCCTTATCAGCAGCACCAGGAATCTGTGTTTCTTTTTGTTGCATCATCTTGCTGTGTCAGCTCTCCGTGTGTACAGCGCCATTCTTGGGCAGGCTACACTTCCTTTTGCGCTGGGTAGCTCTTCTTACGGGGCACACTCCTTGCACATGGGGCTCCCCTACACGGGGGACACCCCTGCTTGGCACAGCACTCCTTGCACATCAGCACTGCACATGGGCCAGCTCCACACGGGTCAAGGAGGCCCAGGGTTTGAACCACGGACCTCCCATGTGTTAGGTGGATGCCCTATCCATTGGGCCAAGTCGCTTCCTCAAGCATGAATTTTTAAAAATAGCATTATCATTAAGATTTGGTTCATGAATATGTAATAGCCACAGTAAATCTTATTTTCTTTTTACAGCAAGTAAAGATCACGCTAAAGATGAGTTCAGCATTGCAACACGAAAGGTCATTTGCAACTCCTCAGAGACTAGCTCAGCAACAAATCACAGCAGTAGTACAGTAAGCTTATCACCATTACCATCTGATTCTTCTTACAGCCAAAGTCTAGAAGCAACTGATGACTGGTTTTCTGATGATTCTCCAGAGAAAAAGAACTCTCCAATACCTTTTCTCAAGGAACCTCTAATGGATAAAGTATTTTCATACCTGTCAACCATTTCATTAGAAGATTGTACTGGAAATGTACTGAATATGACACATTATGATGACCAAAAAGATGACAGCATTAAGGAAATATTTTCACAAGGAAATACAGAGGTTGAAATACAAAACCTTAGACATAATATTGAATGAATTTTTTCTTTTGAAGCCTCGTATACACTGAAATCAGGTGAAGTTAAAACTAATTTACCAGCATTTGAGTCTCTTTACTTGTTCTTTACCATAGAGTGGTCCTATTTTGCTTGCTGGTTCTTATTTCTAGAAACAGAACTATAGAAAGAACTAGAATGTCTCATGAACATTAAGCTTAACTCCTTTTATGTCATCAAAGGACATAATAAATAAAAGGAAAGCACTTCAGCATGCAGTAGAAATACTTTTAGAAATCTTCAGCACGCATATATTTTTGAATAAAACATTCTCAGCATTTTCTTATACTTTCGACATTTTCAATTTTATTTCAGTATGGGTGCACTGGGGAGAATACTACCTGTATCAGCTTTTCTGAGTTTTAAATATGTACATTATCCTGCTATTCAAATTGTTATCATGTCCTAGTAGATAAGCAATATAATTTTGCTTCTGTAGGGGAGCCTGGAATATTGTGAAGAATCTAGAAAATAATTTTCTTTCCTTTCTCCCATCTTTTTCCCAGAATAGCCCCCAACTCACACTCCGTTATGATTAGAAAGGGAGCAGCTATGTTCATAGGCACCCACCTCAAGCTAGATGAATCAGTTTCTCTCCAGTCTAAGAGACCCTTTTTCAAATTTCTTTGTAAGGGTCTGAGGCCATTTGACACCCTCCATGTACTTAATCTTTTTTTCCCCTTTCTTCTAAACACTCTCCATATAATTAATCATTTTTTATCCTTTCTCTTGGGAAACATTATTAACAAAATTACTGAAATTTCTAACATCAAGACCTGCCCATACTTTCCCAAGAGATGAATTAAATGAAATTTGAGTTATCTAGGCCCATCATTTATGTCCCAGGAGAAAAATTAAAAAGGATTAAAACACCCTTCTCTTTTGAAGCAGTCTCCTGTTCATTTCTACACAGTATTCGTATGAGTTGTAAGCATATCCTTTCCTACCCACCCCGAAGTCTTAGTTATTTCAGCTCAAGGTCTGTAAGGAATAGTAAAAAAAAAAAAAAAATTTAACTGGCTTTTGTCTCTTGGTGTCCTGCAACTTCTGTCTTACTGCCCATTCCAGAAAAGGAAGTAATATCTGATTTTGGTAAGATCCTAAAACTTTCCTAGGAATTTGAAGTTGGAATTAATAGATTCTAGTCTTAGTCTGACTAGTTGCTGGACTATAGGAAATATAAAATGTGGAGCTATGGGCAGCCATATCCCACTTTGTGGTTTGGGAATTGAAAAACAGCAAATCCATAGTGAAAAAGCAATGAAGCATTTGCAAAGTGAAAAGCAGAGATGAGAGATCAGGAGAGTGTGATTCTTGGCTTTATAACACTGTTCTATCCCCTTGTTCCAGTCTTTCATGAAGTAAGCATGGCTATAACCCTAGCTTTTGGCTTGGAAAAGTAGTCTTGTATCCTAATTATAAATTCTCCTTTTTGCTTCAGCTAGCAAGATTTGATTTCTGTTGCTGGCCACACTCCCCCTGGCCTGGCTTTAACTGTTGTTCTTGGCTTTGGTAAGGTACCCATGTAACTTTATACTATATTCTCCATTTTGCATAAACTAGAAAGAGTTTATTTCTGTTACTAAGCCAAAGCATCCTAACCAAATTCTTGTCCATGTTACAAGTGAAAAATAAAGAGATCTATGCATATAAAGTATGTTATGGATTGAATCATGTCCCTCACACAAATGTGTTCAAGTCCTAAACCCCAGACCTGTGAATAAACGCATTAGTAAGTAGGATCTTTGAAGATCCTATTAGTTAACATGAGGCTGAACTGATTCGGGGTGGTTCTTCATCCAATATCACTTGAGGGCTTATTAGGAGAGGAAATCTAGCCAGAGATATAGATGACTGAGCAGGAGTTAGAGAAAAATGGCCAAGTGACAGAGGTAGAGACTGAATCATGGTTTCTGGGCAAGCCACCACCAGAATACTACAGTCGTCAGAGAAAGCAACTTCTGTCTTACTGCCTATTCCAGAAAAGGAAGTAATATCCAATTTTGGTAAGATCCTAAAACTTTCCTAGGAATTTGAAGTTGGAATTAATAGATTCTAGTCTTAGTCTGACTAGTTGCTGGACTATAGGAAATATAAAATGTGGAGCTATGGGCAGCCATATCCCACTTTGTGGTTTGGGAATTAAAAAAGAGCAAATCTACAAGGTGCCAACACCTTGATTTTGGACTTTTGACCACCAAAACTGTGAGACAATAAATTCCTATTAAGTCAAGTAGTCTGATATTTATTGCAGCAAACCCAGCAGACTAAGATAAAGTCATTGTTATACTATAATAATATAATAAATTGAATTGTTTCTTCAAACCTAACACATTTTCTTGTGTATTAAAATGTTACTCCATAATTTCCAGGGAAGGTAGCAGAGTAGGGAGTTCCAGGACTCAGTAATCTCACCAAAACAACTATTAAACAAGCAGGAACTGTCTGAAACAACTATTTTGAAACTCCAGAGGCCAGTAGAACACTGCACAACATCCAGAGAGGAACAGAGGAAGAGGCTGATAAATTACAGTAAAGAACTCTAAATTGCTCCCTCTGATCATGGCAGCTACCAGCACCCATTCATCACTCTCACAGCAGGCTGCCATGGGGTCCAGTCCCTGGCTAGCTACTGATAACAAAAAGGCAATAAAAATCCTCTTCTCCCAAAACCAGGGTGGATACAACCAATCCCTGGTCACAGCTTTTGATAAGAGAATTCTGATCACTGGATCCAGGCTCTTAGGGCAGCTATTGTTTCAACCCCACCCTGAAAAAAGATGCTGGAAGTCATTGTTTCAACCCTCTCCAGCCAGGGCTAGAAGTAAATGGAGATTTAAAGATGTAGCACTTCCTCAGGGCTGCCGAGGACATTTGGCTGAAAGGCTAAATTTGCAGGGCAAAACAAGAAAGCTCAGCTTTGGGGAGTCATTGTAGAAGCTTTTGTCACTCCTTCATGACCCCCTCCCCAGGGCACTTTAGAGTCAATCTGTGCCCTCTTCGTGGGTCTCTAGACCTTTTGGCTGGAAAAGACCACCTTGGGAAAGTCCTCTCTGGTGTAAATTTCTTCCCAGAAGTTGTCCTCCAGTCAAAGACAACTTGAGACAACCAAAGGAGTGTAAAAAACTATAAAGGTGGACAGTCTGGGATAAAAGCCTACCAGCTTCAAATACCCAGGGAGGTCTGTCCCCTGGGAAACAGAGGGGACAACCAAACTCCTGTAAACAGGGGCACTCAAAAATAACTAACAAGAAAAAGCCCAGGACAAGACAGAGGCCCAGAAAGATAGTGAAAAGCCTGCACATTGCATTCACCTTGGGCAGTCCTTTTAGGAAGACTGAAACTCAAGAAAATCTCTGTCTTATTACTAGCTGGTTACAAACCAAGAAACAGACATACCAGGGAATAAATCCCAGAGATAAAATTTTAAAATATTAAAATGTAGAGTGTGTAACAACAAGAAAAAGAAATGTGAAATGGTGGTTAAACCAAGGAAGAGGATAAAAATACAGAAAACACCAACAAAGATGAGAATGTAGATATGCAAAACAAAGCCTTTTTAAAAATGATCTTAAAGTGCTCAAGGAGATGAAGGAAAGTACAGAGAAAGACACAAAGGATATCAAGAAAATCATGAACAATATGAGAGTCTAAGTAAGGAGACAAATTTTAAAAAGGAACCAAACAGAACTACCGGAGTAAGAAAGCACAATAACTGAAATTAAAAAATGCCCAGGAAGGTTTCCAGAGCAGATTGGAGTTGGCAGAAGAAAGTATCCCTGAACTAGAAGACAAGACACTTGAAATGAGTCAGGATGAGAGAAAGAAAAGAGGAATATTAAAAATCAAATAAAACAGCTATGGGACACCATCAAGCACACCAATACATGCATTATGGGAGTCTCAGAAGAAGAAAAAGGAAAAAGGGGCAGAAGGAATAGTCAAAGAAATAATGATAAATACCTTCCCAAACTTAGCAAAAGACATGAATATGCACATTCAAGAAGTTCAGATAATACCAAACAGGATAAACATGAAGAAAAATACACAGTCATATTTTGATTATATTACCAAATACAAAGGACAAGGAGAGAGTTCCACAAGATATAAGAGAAAAGAGTGCAATTAGATTATGTGCCAATTTCTCATCATGAACCATGGAGGCAAGAAGGTACAGGGTTGAAATAAAGAGCTGAAGAAAAACAACTGCCAGCCAAGAATTTAAAATCTGGTGAAACTTTCAGAAATGAGGAAGAGATTAAGACATTCTCAGATAAACAAAAGCTGAGGGAACTGGCTGCTTGGAAAAGCTGTCTTTGCATTGTTCCTGGCCAGTCTCTCTGGTCAGACTCCTTGTTCGCCACACCCACCTCCACCGTATGCTGCCACTGTGGGCACCAGCAGCTTTACCACCAGAGTCATTGAACACATGCTTTCTTTTTAATCCATTGCATCAGATCACCAGCACACCCACTGTGTCAGTCGCAGCCAGCACTGTCAGCTCTGAAATCACCACCAGGTACTTAAAGGAGAAGAAGGAATTTATGGAGGGGGCAGAGAACAGAAGACACACAACTGGTAATGGGAAAGCTAATGAGGAAAACAGAAACAGGAGGCTGACAATGAGGTAGACAAAGAAGAGGAAGAAGGTGGGGAAGAAGAGGATGATGGTGAAAAAGATTGTGAGAAAGAAGATGGAGACAAAGATGAAGAGGCTGAGGCAGCTATGGGCAAATGGGCAGCTGAAGATGATGAGGAAGATGATATGGACACCAAAAAGCAGAAGACTGACTAGGATGACTAGACAGAAAAAAAGAAACCTTAAACTTAAAAACAAGAACAAAAACTGTGATGTATTTACACTCCACTTCCTGTCTCAGAATATAAACATGGGCAGTGGATTTGGCTCAATGGATAGAGCATCCGCCTACCACCCGTGTGGTGAGCTGGCTCACACACAGCGCTGCTGCGCAAGGAGTGCCGTGCCACACAGGGGTGTCCCCCGCATAGGGGAGCCCCACGCGCAAGGAATGCACCCCATAAGGAGAGCTGCCCCACGCGAAAGAAAGTGCAGCCTGCCAGGAGTGGGGCCACACCCACGGAGAGCTGATGCAGCAAGATGACACAACAAAAAGAGACACAGATTCCCGGTGCCACTGACAAGAATACAAGCGGACACAGAAGAACACATAACGAATGCACACAGAGAGCAGACAACTTGGAGGGAGAGGAAGTGGAGAGAAATTAAAAAAAAAAAAAGAATCTAAATATTTTTGAGCAGAGAGGCCCAAATGCCTACCCACTGCTGGCCGCACCCCTGGCAGATGAGATGCGCTCTCCATCACCCAACCAAAACCACAATGTGACTTTGCAAGAGGGGAGGAAAAAAGAGCCAACACTTCTAAGGCTCTGCTTTTTTTTTTTTTTAAGTACTTTAAAAAGGAAAACATGTATTTTTTATTTACATTTTATATTTTTGTACATATTGTTACGGTTTAGCCATTTTTAATGGTCTTGGATGACCAAACCAACCTTTGGAGTGTTCTCTGTCCTACTTCTAACTTTACTTATGATATGACAATGTTCATTCTAATCTCAAAGGAGAAAAAAAAAAAAAAGAAACCTTGTTAAAAAAAAAAGCAAAAATACAAAAAATACAATCTTATTTTGAGAATTCCAGTAACTTTTTTATGTGTGTGTACTTAGCTGCACAATAAGTAGTTGGTTTGTATAAGATGGTTAAAAAGGCCAGTGATAAAGCTTTCTTTTTTTCTTTTCTTTTTTGTTTATGAAATTGCTGGGTTTTTTTGTTTGTTTGTTTGGCCTGTTTGATGTTTGTATGAAACACTGTTGTCTCCTAGACCTGCCAAAGCAATGCTAAAGGGAGTTCTTCAGACTTAAATGAAAGTATGCTAGACAGTAACTCAAAGCAGCATAAAGAAAGACTTGCTTTAAAGATAACTAGGTAATTATAAATGTCAGCTTTACTATAATGTATTGTTTAGCATGTAACTTACTTCTACATGTGTTAAAATGCAAAGCATAAAATGGATAAATCTAGGTTTTTTAATATATAGTATACAGAGATATAAGAGGTGACAAGTACAAAATATGTGAGGAGACAGACATGTACAGGAAAAGTGTTTGTGTGTGACATTGAATTTAAGTTGGTATCAAATTAAATATGATTGATATGTATTTAGGATGTTACATTTTAACCCCATGGTAACCACAAGGAAAATAGATGAAAAATATATCCAGATAGAAATGAGAAGGCATTTGATGTGGTACAACACAAAAAAATCAAATAAATATGAAAGTAGGCTTTAACAGAAGTGAGACAAAAAGATAAAAGATTTACAGAGGTTAAATAGCAAGAATGCAGGAGAAAGTCCCATATCAGTGGTGATTTTAAATGTAAATAGATTAAAGTCTCCAGTAAAAGGCAGAGATTGAGGGGAGCTGATGTGATTCAGTGGTTGGGCACCGGCTTTCCACATATGAGGTTCTGGGTTCAGTCCAAGGCCCCAGGGCTTCAAAAGGCAGAGATTAGCAGAATGGATAAAAAAGCATGCTCCAGCTATATGCTGTTTGCAGAAGACTCACTTTCAGGTCAAAGATGTTAAGTAGATTGAGGACAAAAGGATAGAAATATATATATCATGCAAGTAGTAATCAAAAGAGCTGGGATGGCTATACTAATATCAAATAAAATAGAGTTTATGTCAAAAACTGCTAAAAGAGACAAAGATGGTCATTATATACTGATAAAGGAGACAATTCAACAGAAAGATGTAATTATAAATATATATGAACGTAACAGCAGAGTCCTAAAATATATGAAGTAAATACTGACAGATTTGAAGAGAGAAATTGAGGGTTCTACATTAATAGTAGGAGAATTTGCCACACCACTCTCAATAATGGATAGAACATGTAATCAGAAGATCAATAAGGAAGTACAAGACTTGAATGCTATACTAAACCAACTA
Organism: Dasypus novemcinctus; assembly: GCF_030445035.2. Lineage (NCBI taxonomy): Eukaryota > Metazoa > Chordata > Mammalia > Cingulata > Dasypodidae > Dasypus > Dasypus novemcinctus. Next base: position 81,599,443 of record NC_080681.1, on the reverse strand, counting down.
AACCTAACAGACATATATAGAACACTGCACCCAATGAAAACAGCATATGTTTCTTGAGTGCACATAGACAATTATCCGAGATAGACCATATATTGGGTCACAAAATAAGTCTTAACAAATTTTTAAAATATTGAAATCTTACAATGTACATTCTCCACAACAATGGAATGAAGCTAGAAATCAGTAACAGAGGGAAAAAGGGAAAATTCACAAATATGTGGAAATTAAACCATATACTCATAAACAACCAATGGGTTATAAAAGAATTGAGAAGTGAAATTAGGAAATATCTTGAGGCTAATAAAAATGAAACTACAACATACCAAAACTTGTCAGATGCAGCAAAGGCAATACCTAGAGAGACATTTATAGTTCTAAGAGTTTGCATTAAAAAAGAATAAAGCTTTCGAATCAGAGACCAAACCTCAAAACTGGAAAAACTAGAAAAAGAAGAGCAAACTGTCTCCAATGCAAGCAGAAGGAAGGAAAGAGCAAAGATTAGAGTGGAGATAAATAAAATAGAAAACAGAAAACAATAGAAACAACAAAAGCAAAAGTTGGTTCTTCAAAAATATCAATAAAATTGACAAACCCTATCTAGATTAATAAAGAAAAAGAGAGAGAGGATACAAATAACAAAATTAAGAAATGAAAAGGGGGTTATAACTACCAACCCCACCAAAAAAGGGCTATAAGTGGATACTATGGGTAACTGTATGCCAATAAATTAGATAACCTAGATAAAATGGGTAAATTCTTAGAAACACACAAACTAACTACATTGACTCAAGAGGAAATAGATCTCAATAAACAACTACTAGTAGATTGAAACAGTGATTAAAAAACAACAATGGGAAACGGACTTGGCCCAGTGGTTAGGGCGTCCGTCTACCACATGGGAGGTCCGCGGTTCAAACCCCGGGCCTCCTTGACCCATGTGCAGCTGGCCCATGCGCAGTGCTGATGCGCGCAAGGAGTGCCGCGTCCCACATAAGGGTGTCCCCCACGTAGGGGAGCCCCACGCGCAAGGAGTGCGCCCCGTAAGGAGAGCCACCCGGTGCAAAAGAAAGTGCAGCCTGCCCAGGAATGGCGCCGCCCACACTTCCTGTGCTGCTGACGACAACAGAAGCGGACAAAGAAACAAGATGCAGCAAATAGACACAGAGAACAGACAACCGGGGGAGGGGGGGGAATTAAATAAATACATAAATCTTTAAAAAAACAACAACAACAACAAAAACCTTCCCAACAAAGGAAAACCCAGGACCAGGTGGCTTCACAGAGGAATTATACCAAGCATTCCAAGAAAGCTTAACTCCAATTCTGCTCAAACTACTCTAAAAAATTGAAGAGATGGGAATGCTCCCTAACTCCTTCTACAAGGTCAACAGCCCCCTCATACCAAAGCCAGATAAAGAAACCACAAAAAAAAAAAAAAGGAAGAAAACTAAAGACCAATATCTCTTATGAGTATGAATGCAAAAATTCTCAAGAAAATATTACCAAACAGAATCCAACATCATATTAAAAGAACTGTACATCAGTATCTGGTGGGATTTATTCCAGATATGTAAGGATGAGTCAACATAAGAAAATCAACGTAATACACCACATTAACAAAATGAAGGGGGGAAAACACGATCACCTCAACTGATGCACAAATGGCATTTGACAAAACACAGCACCTTTTCTTGATAAAAACATGTAAGCCACTAGGAATAGAAGGAAACTTCCACACTACAATAAAAATCAAAAATGGGAAAGCAGATGTGGATCAAGTGATAGGGTTTCCACCTACCATATGGGACCCGGGGCCTCCTGGTAAAAAAAAAAGAGAGAGAGAGAGAGAAAGCACACCTGCATGGCAAACCAGTGCCTGCTATGCAAGCCAAGTGACCGCACAAGTGCCCACATGGTGAGCCAGTGCCTGTGCAAGTGAGTTACACAGGGAAATGATGATGCAACAAAAGAGAGACAAAAGGGGACAGTCAAGGTGAAGCACAGCAGAAACTGAAAATTGAGGTAGTGCAGATGACAGGGAACCTCTCTCCACATTAGCGGTCCCCAGGATCAAATCCTGGTGAATCCTAGAGGAGAAAAAAACAAGAAGAGAAGACAAAAAGAGAAACAGAATCAGAAGTTCACACAGCAAATGGACACAGACAGCAAAAAAATAGCAAGGTGGGGGGGGAGAGGGAAGGGAAGAAATAAAAATATATTTTTAAAAAACGCATATATGAAAAGCCCACTGCTAACATCCTACTTAATGGTTAAACACTAAAAGCTTTCCCAGTAAGATAAGGAACCAGACAATGATGTTCTGCCACCACTGTTATTCAGCATTGTACTGGAAGTACTTTCCAGATCACCAAGGCAAGAAAAAAAATAGAAGGCATTCAAATTGGAAAGAAAGAAGTAAAACTTTCCCTATTTGTAGATGATATGACTCAATACACAGAAAATCCTGAAATTAATTTAACAAAGTGGCAGGTTCAAGATCAAGAACCCAAAATCAGTAGTGTTTCCATACAAAAGCAATGAACAATTAGAAGAAATCAAGAAAAAATTCCATTGACAATAGCAACTAAAAGGAATATCTAGGAATAAATCTAACCCAAGATGTAATGGACTTTTACACAGAAAACTACAAAACATTGCTAAAAGAAATTAAAGACCTAAATAAATGGAAGGATATTCTGTGTTCATGGATTGGAAGACTACATATTGTTAAGATGTAAATACTGCCCAAAGCAATTTATATGTTCAATGCAATATCAATCAAAGTTCCAACAACCTTCTTCACAGAAATGGAAAACCCAATCATCAAATTTACACGGAAGGTAAGGAGCCCCAAGAAGATAAAGCCATCTTGAAAAAGAAGAATGAAGTTGGAGGACTCACTATTTCTGGTCTTACTACTTATTACAAAGCCACAGTAATCAAAACCACATGGTACTGACACAAGGACAGACATATAGATCAATGAGATAGAATTGAGATTTCAGAAATCATCCCTCACATTTATGGCTAACTGATTTTTGACAAGGTGGCAAAGATCACTCAATTGTGAAAAAATGGTCTAGTAACAAATGGTACTGGGAAAACTAGATTGCCATTTATGAAAAAGAGAAGGATCCCTACCTCACACCATATAAAAAAATCAATTCTAAATGGATCAAAGACCTTAATATAAGAGCTAAAACTGTCACACTACTAGAGGAAAACATAGGGAAGCATTTTTAGGATCTAGTGTTAGGCAGTGGTTTCTTAGACTTTACACCTAAAGCACAGGCAATAAAAGAAAAAAATACATAAATGGGACTTCATCAAAATTTAAAACTTTTGTTCCTCAAAGGACTTTATCATGAAAGTAAAGACAATCTACACAGGGGAGAAAACATTTGGAAACCACATATCCAATAAAGGATTAATATCCAGAATATATTACAAAATCCTTCAACTTAACAAAAACAAACAAACAAACAAAATGAACAAAAGAGTTGAACAGACATCTCTCCAAGGAAGATATGCAAATGGCCAGAAAACACATGAAAAGATGTTCAATATCATTACCATCAGAGAAATGCAAATCAAAATCACAATGAGATACCATTTCACATCCAGTAGAATAGCTACTATTAAAAAGCAGAAAATAACAAGTGTTGGAGAGGATGTGGAGAAATAGGAATACTCATTGATTGCTGGTAGCAATGTAAAATGAAGCAGCCACTGTGGAAGTCCATTTGGCAGTTCTTCAGAAAGCTAAGTAGAGAACCAATATATGACCTAGCAATCTCCCTCCTAGGTATACACCTAAAAAGAATTGAAAGCAGGACTTGAATACATATTTGCACAGCAATGTTCATAGTGGCATTTTCACAATTGCCAAAAAATGGAAGCAACCCAAGTGTCCATCAACTGGTGAAATATAAATAAAATGAGGAATGTACATACAATGGAGTATCATTCAGCCATAAAAAGGAATGAAGTCCTGATACACACGACAACATGGATCAACCTTGAAGACATAATGTTGAATGAAATAAACCAGACACAAATGGACAGCTATTGTATGATCTCACTGATTTGAAACAATTATAATTAGCAAACTCATAGAGTTTGTGTACATTGTTCACTTTGAAAAGCCCAGTGAGAAAGCACTTATGAAATTCTTATACAGTAGTTAAAATAAAATAATCTTATTTTCAATAATGTGAAAGATTAGAGTTTGCCCCACACTCAAACTGACAAGTTAACTTGAAAATTTTCATGAATTCTGACACAAGACACGAGATTCTTTGATCAGAGAAAGACCATTTATTACTCATAGCAATAGCAGTAACTGGAGAATTACCATTTTTGCCTCTGTTTCCTGAGCCACATTCCCCACTTGAATGATGTGAAGAGGACCAGATAATATGTGCACACATATCAGATAGCATTACAAGAAAGGAACCCTGAGTTTTAGGAACCAAATATTTTATAATTGACAGTGAGCAAGCCTGCCCTTTGCTCCAGAGAGTTATCTTTATTACACTGGTCAGTAAGTATGCCTGCCCTTTGCTCCAGAAGAAGATACTATCTCTGTTTCCAAGGCTATTTGAAAGACATTTCTAGCACAGGCGGTCACAAGACATGCAGAAACGTGGAAGACCCATGGAGAATTGTCTCCCATTGCTTGTATGATGCAAAAATGCATCAGAACAATTTACCACATTTTTGTGGAAGATAGTTTCATTGTAGCTCTTATTCAGCCACTAATTAACATTTTGTCACAGGATATTATAATTTTGATCGCAAATACCTGAAAAAATAACTCAAATAAGCTTAGGAAAAAAATATATTTTGTTTCACACATAGAATCCAAATAATGGTAGAAATAAAAGAAGATAATTTAAAAAATAAAAAATAAACAAACAAACAAAAAAACAAATAATGGTGGAACAGCTAAAGGCTGACGCAGGGGTTATGGTGAGCCTCAGTAAAATCTGGGACATAGGCTAAAATTCCATTAGGACTTTCTCTGTATCAGTCAAGGTTCAATCAGAAAGAACCACCACTATCAAATATGGGATAAGGGATTTATTATAAATTGTATTAAACAATTTCAATAGGATTTGGGGGAGCAGAGGTTCAGGAGAGAAGGAGAGCCAGAGGAGCCATCAATCACTTAATAGGAGCATGAGACTAGAAATGTAGCCTTATGGGAACATCTGTGGGAATGTCTGTGCTTCTGAGTTGCCACTACCTTTGACAGTGTATGACCAAGTATCTGATGGTGAGCCTGGGGCCACTGTTTGTCATCAGGGTCAGTAGCTGGGAGGAAAAGTTAGATGTTGGGAAGAAGAGCTGGATATGTAGAGGAGAGGACCATGAGGATAAGTTGGAATTCACTGGCCTCTCTGAGGTCTGTTACTACATCTAAGCATTACAACCTTTACAGAGTAAGGGCTTCACTTAAACCCGACTTCCAAATATGGCTCAAATTCCTATTGTAGACCATCCTAACTCAAATCTATAGAGAAAAATATAATTCTAGCTTAACCAAGTTAACATAGTACAAACCACCACAGTCTACCCATCATAAATTTGGCATTCATTTACACTTTAATCATATTTAAATGTCCAAGTAAAAATAACAGTATCATGACCTTAACAAAAATCAATAACCTGGGAAGCAGATGTGGCTCAAATGATTGGGCTCCTGTCTACCATATGGGAGGTCCTTAGTTCAGTTCCCAGTGCCTCCTGGAGAGGACAAGCAAGACCGAGCTGGCACAACAGGCGGGTGCAGCAAGCTGACACAACAAGGAGACACAAAGAGAAAAGACAATGAGAGACACAAAAAAGCAGGGAGCTGAGGTGGCTCAAGTGATTGAGTGCCTCTCTACCACATGGGAGGTCCCAGATTCAGTCCCTGGTGCCTCCTAAAGAGAAGATGAGCAGACAACAGAGCACACAGCAAATGGACACAGAAAGTAGACAGAGAGCACAAAACAAAGGGGGGAAAAATAAAGTCTTTTAAAAAATTAATAAAGTGAGTGTATAGTCCAGTGAAAACAAAGTTGATGCCTTTTGCATGATAGAAGTGGTCCAATGTAACCACCCCTTCACCAGATGACTGACTCATCCAACCAGGCAATGGAAAATCAATGTTAGACTCTGTTGTTGGACGTTTGGGCACTCAAGTTGCTACAGTCATGTTAGCATTAGTGAATTCATATTGCTGAGCACTTGGTCACTTTTTTCGTGAATCTATTGGGCAGACAAGGGTGGATATTGAAGGAGTCTGACTGACATTCATGGACTGGATCATCTTGTTCACATGACTTACCATCTTCCTTTGCTGATGTCACTCTTCAAGGAGAACTCACATGGTAATTTGCATGTTCCTAGGTATATGTCCATTTCACCAAGATTATCTAATTTGCTGGCATACAATTTTTCATAGTATTCTTACAATCCTTTTTATTTTTGGAAGGTCAGTAATTTCTTGATTTTCATTATGATTTTAGTTAGTTGCATCTTTTCTTTATTTTTTGCCAGTTTAACTAAAGGTTTGTCAATTTTGTTGGTCTTTTCAAAGAAGCAACTTTTACTTACATTGATTCTATTTTTATATTTTCTATTTCATTACTTCCTTCCTTCTGCTTATTTTGGGTTTAGTTTGTCCTTCACTTTCTAGTTTCTTAAGGTGTGAGGTTGGATTATGGATTTAATACCTTTATTCTTTTTTAATACTGTATAGGCATTTACTGCTATAAATTTCCCTCTGAGCATTGCTTTCACTGAATCCCATAAGCTTTGGTATGTTGTTTTTGTTTACCTTCATTTCAAGATATTTTCTAATTTCCCTTGTGATTTCTTCATGGACCAATTGGTTATTTAAGAGGGTATTGTTTAATTTCCACTTACGTGTGAATTTTCCAGTGTTCCTTCTATTGATTTCTAGCATCATTTCATTGTAGTCAGAGAATATACACTGTATGATTTTGATCTTTTAAAATTTATTGAGACTTGTTTAGCAGTCTAGCATATAGTCTTTCTGGAAAATATTCCATATATGTTGAGAAGAATATGTATTCTGTTGTTGTTGGGTAGCATGTTCTATATATGTCTGTTAAGTCTAGTTGGTTTACAGTATTGTTCAAATCTTCTATTTCCTTATTGATTGATCTTCTGCGGCCATTTAAGATTATTTACGAGGGAAGCAGACTTGGCCCAATGGATAGGGCATCCGCCTACCACATGGGAGGTCCACGGTTCAAACCCCCGGCCTCCTTGACCCGTGTGAAACTGGCCCATGCAGCAATGCTGATGTGCGCAAGGAGTGAAGTACCACTCAGAGGTGACCCCAGCTTAGGGGAGCCCCATGCACAAGGAGTGCACCCGTAAGGAGAGCCGCCCATCGTCTAAGAAAGTGCAACCTGCCCAAGAATGGCGCCGCACACACTGAGAGCTGATACAAGATGACACAACAAAAAGAAACACAGATTCCCGGTGCCACTGATAAAGGATAGAAGCAGTCATGGAAGAACACGCAGCAAATGGACACAGAGAACAGACAACTGGGGGCGGCGGGTAAGGGGAGAGAAATAAATAAAATATAAATCTTTAAAAAAAAAAAAAGATTTATTAATTCCAAAAAAGAGAGACTATGTTTGTAAACTGGTCCGTTTCTCTGAAAATGTTATCCTTTGATTGTATTAAATTGAAAGGTTACATTTACTTGATTAAATTAAGATTAGGGCTTTGATTTGGTCATGTCACTAGGGCATTCTTGGTGTGCAGAGACTCACACAGAAAAAGGCATGGCAGAGAAAGAGAGACAGCTCCTTAGACACAGCAGGGGCCCTGGGAAAAGAGAGGAGCCTGATAGATAATCTGCAGCTGATCTTGTGAAGAGAACAGATCAGCTAAGCCTGGAAAGAAATAAGCTCCAGGAAGAGAGATGAGTCTTATGCCAGCCAGCCTACAGCTGAGATCAGAAGAATCTGGAACCATGGAGATTCAAGAGGAAGAAGGAAGACTGAACCCTCATAGACATCGCCCACCATCTTGCTTCAACACTTTGGAGAGAAAGCACCTCTTATGGTACCTTGAGTCGAATTCTTTAGGGCTTTGTAACTATAAGTTTCTACCCCAAATAAATACACTTTATAAAAGCTAACAAATTTAAAAAATAAGCAAAGGAGCAAAAGAAAAACAAAAAAATGGGAAAAAAAACCACAAAACAAAAAAATTTAAAAACAGAAAAATAAAGCAAATAACACAAAAATAAAAGCCAGCAGAGTTCTAGCACTTTACATCAGCACCCCTTTGGTTTACTAATACATCTTCTCACTAGATATTCAATCCATTATTGAAAGTGGTGTGTTTTAGTCTCCAACTATTATCATAGGACTCTATTTCTCCCTTCAAATCTGTCAATGATTCCTTTATACATTCAGGGACTGTTGCTTGATGCACATATGTTTATCATTGTTATGTCTTTTTGATGAATTAACATTTTTGTTAATATACAATGTCCTTCTTTATATCTTGTAACAGTTTTTGATTTAAAGTTTATTTCATCTGATATTGATACAGCCAAAACAGCTCACTTTTGGTTATACTACTTGCATTACTATTTGTATGGAATATCTTCATTTACTTCATAGGATAGTTACTGTTAAGGAAGGACTTACTTCTGCCAGGGGAACATTCACATGGGGCTCAAATTTATCTTCACACTCCATGCCCTTTCAAAGAAATTTATCTGTGTACCTCTTTCTCAGATTCTTTGTCACTAGTGTTCAAAATGGATTCCTTTCAAGTTCCCAACCATCTAGCCAAACCATTGTTACTAAATCAATGAGAATCTATACATCTACTGTTTTCCTTCCAGGAAAAACTTACGACCAGTTGCACTGCTCCTCGTTCTGCCCATGGAGAATATTTTCCTTCACCACTAACCACCAAGGGCATACTTGAACAGGGTTGTGGTATTGAAGCCTTTCAGGTGATCTGGCATGTTATGCAGAATAATCTGTTAACCAGGTTCAAAATATTTTCTTCTTCAGACAACAAGTGACAAGGAACTCCAGAAGATGCCATAGGTATGCACTGAGGGAAAGACCATAGGACAGGAATAAAAGTCATGGGTATCTTAACCATTTCCTAATGCAATTTGTGCCCTCAGAATCTTCTAAAGTCCAATTTTATATGCCCCAATTCTATTGTTGATTGAGTGTGGATGTGCATGCCTGATTTTATATCTTGGTGGGTTAGACAACACCCAATTCATGAGTAGCTCAACTCACATGGTAACTTGGTACCTGTGACCACATGTTAAGTCTCTTGTAAAGTCTAGTAGCAAGCCAGAAGCTGTTTACAAAAGGAAAATAATATTGGCAGAAGAGAGCACAACTTTCCATAAAATCCTAAAGACTCTGATTAGCCTATAATGGCCTGTTAAATTTTTTGCCATGCAGCATCCTTACCTGCTAAAGACACTTTAAGTAGCATGGATCTGCTGGGTAATTTGACCCAAGTGGCAGAACAACTTATCTGGCAATCTGGACCTGTTTCAGAGCCCTGTATTCTTCTAGGCTTACTCAGAACTGGTGCTCTCCCAGGTTATTCAGTAAGTAGGTTAGAGTCATACACCCAAATGAGGTATGTAACCTCTAAAATCCAAAGGAGCCTACTAGGCATTATGCATCTTTCTTAGTGATTTGAGGACTCAGATGCAGCAATTAGTCTTTCACCTTGGAAGGGATATCAGGATATGTTCCATACCACAGGATGCCTAGTAATTTTACTGAAGTGACAGGCACTTAAATATTATGAAATTTATTTCCCACCAGCTGGCACACAGATAATTGCAAGAAAGTTGCTAGTTCTTATTTACCAGGTCCAATCCTCATGATAGTCACTAAGGTCCTATGGTGTCCTAAGAAACAGACAGGATAAAGGCTCATTTGAACCAGGGCCAGAGAGCTCACAAATCCCTGAGGTAGAACACTGAAGGTGTACTGCTGATACTGCCAGGTAAAATAAAACTATCTTGTGATTTATATTAACAGGAATAGAGAAAAAGGCAGTTGCCATATTAATAGCTAAATAACAGAGGGAAAGGAATGTGTTGATTTTCTCAGCGGTGAAACAACATCTGGACAGTGGCTGTCATTTCAAGAACTACCTGCTTACGTTTGTAACAATCCACTTTTGCTTTCCAAGATCCATCTGTCTTCTGCACAAGTCAAAGAAGTGAGATAAAAGGGGATGTGGCAGAAGTCACCACCCTTGAATACTTCATGTGACATTAGTCTCTGAAATTTCTTTATGTGGTATTACCTTTGACTTATTATTTTGATAGGAAGAAGCAGTTAGTTCTACTGGCTTCAGCTTGTCTTTTCCTACCAAAAAAAACCTTCATTTGATGGGTCAGGGAACATATGTAGAGATTTTTCCATTTCATAAGCATATCTCTTCCATTATACATTATGAAATTGTGCACATAAACATTGGGTGAATTTGGGCTCCTCTGGACCTACTGAGATGGACCTAAACCAAAACTTCATTTATGATCTGAATTCCATGTGTTCCTATTTTGATAGATGGAGACGTGACATTTTAGGTCTGCAGGAATTAGTGTCAGTCCAGACATTATTTAGTAATCCACAAAAAATATCTGATTATTTCCTCTTCCCCAATTCAGTCACTCTAGTAAATGACTGCAAGTCTTTCATTATTTTTTAAATTAGAGAAGGTACAGGTTTACAGAAAAATCATACTTAAAATGCAGAGTTTCCAAATAACCTTCCCTCACACATTCAGTTTTCCTTATTAACATTTTGCATAGTTGTGGTAACTTTGTTATAATTGATGAAACTATATTATCATAATTATTCTTTTAACAACAGTCCATAGTTTTCATTAGGGTTCACTGTTTGTATTGCATAGTCCTATGTTTTTTAATTTTTAAATTCTTTAGTAGTCATACAACCTAAAATTTCCCCTTTTGACCATATTCAAATATTTAAATCAGTGGTGTTAATTATATTCACAATGTTGTGCTACTATTGCTACCATTCATTATCAAAAATTTTCCATTTCTGTCTCCTAACATTGGCAGAGAATTGGCTCTTTTGAATCCTTGAAACTTTGGCAATGCAAGAGGCCAGAAGGTGGGACTCTCTAACCAGAAAGTTTGGTTCACACACTGGGAGTTGAGGCCTAAAGAGTCTTATCTGTGGTCTGAGAACATCTAAGGGATTGATTGAGGTAGAATTCTGGGAGATCCATAAACTTGGATGGGAAAAAGATTACATCTTTATTTTTGAAAATGTCTGAAAGTTAGCATTCTTTCAATTGTATATTTAGGAAATCATCTATAGTAGTATTAGTAACACTTATGGCTTTTCATCAGTGAATGTCATGGATATCTTCATGTCACTGCTGGTTTAGATATGCTAGGAGCAAAGGGGGATGAAGAGTTATTGCTTAACAGGTACAGAATTCCATTTGAGATGATGAAAAAGTTCTGGAAATAGTAGAGTTGATTATAAAGCATTATGAATGCACTAAATGTGACTGAATTGTGCACTTAAAAATGGTTGAATTGGTAAATTTTGTTATGTATATTTTACCATGTTTAAGTTTAATTAAAAATTATTTATGTTCACAAAACAAAAACTTTTCCATCACAACACAGAAACTCTGTACAAATTAAGCATTAACTCCCCTTTCCCTACCTCTATCCATTCCCCTGTAATTGTATTTTAATTTCTAACTCTGTGTGTTTTCATATTCTAATTATTTCATATCAGAGTTATCGTCCATTATTTGCCCTTTTGGTACTGGTTTACTTCACTCAATATGATGTCTTCAGGTCTCAACCATGTTGTCAGATGTATCAGAACTTCATTTCCTTTTTGTTCTATCTTTATCTGTACCCCAGTTTGGACATGTTTTTGGTCTACACATTTTGGCGGGTGTGGAGCCATTGTAAATAAGATCTCTTCAAGACATTACTTCAGTTAATGTATGGCCCAACTGTATCAAGTTGGGCTTTAACCTGGGTCACTGGAATTCTTTATAAGCAGAATGAAATTCAGAGATAGAGAGAGCCAATGAGGAGAAGCCAAAAGCTGGAAGGCAATGGAAGAGAAAGAAGATGCCACCATGTGCATTGCCATGTGACAGAAAAGCCAAAGCTCAGTGATGGCTGGCAGCCTTGCAGAATGCCCATCTTTGGGGAGAAAGCATAATCATGATCATGCCTTGATTTTGGACTCCACCTGGCCTCCAACCTTTGAGCCAAAAAATTGCCATTGTTTAAGCCAACCTATTGTGTTGTATTCATTTTAGCAGCCAGGTAAGTAAGACAATCACATTTGGTTTATCCATTCTTCTGTTGATGGACACTTAGGTTACTTCAATCTTTTGGCAAATGTGAATAATGCTGCTATAAAAAATTGGTGTGCAAGTATTTGTTTGCATCCCTGCTTTCAATTCTTTGGAGAATATACCTGGAAGTGGGTTTGCTGGTCAAATGATAATTATATATTAACTTTCTGAAGAACTACCAATCTGTTTTCCATAGCATCATTTTACATTCCTTTCAACAATCCAAGTTGATCATAGTATATGATTTTTTAATACGCTAATATTTAGTTTGTATAGTATTATACAGTGTTTAGTTTGCTAGTATTTTTATTATATATTTTATTTTTTTATCTTTTTTAAGATACATAAATCACACAAAATGTTACATTGAAAAATATAAGAAGTTCCCATATACCCCACTCCCCACATCCCCCACTCCTCCCACATCAACAACTTCCTTCATTAGTGTCATACATTCATTGCATTTGATGAGTACATTTTGGAGCACTGCTACACAGCATGGATTATAGTTTATGTTGTGGTTTACACTCTTGCCCAGTCCATTCAGTGGGTTATGGCAGGATATATAATGTCCTGCATCTATTCCTGCAATATCATTCAGGACAACTCCAAGTCCCAAAAATGCCCCAATATCACACCTCTTTTTCCTTCTCCCTGCCTTCAGCAACTCCCATGGCCATTGTCTCCACATCAATGATATAATTTTTTCCATTGCTAGAGTCACATTAATTCTATAGTAAAATACAAGTAAGTCCACTCTAATCCATATTTTATTCCTCCATCCTGAGGACCCTGGGATGGCGATGTCCACTCCACCTCTAAGTTGAGAGGGGGCTTAGATCCCACATAACTGAAAGATGGAATTCTTCTGCTTGCAGCTTTAGACTCTCTCAGTTCCCTGGTATAGTGGTTGACCACACTCACCTCCCTGTTAGCTGACCTGGATAAGTCCAACGAACCAGAGAGTAGGTTTTGCAACTCTGCTGAGGCTCAGGGCCCAGCTGGCACATAGTCAGTACAGAGATTCAAGTCTCTTGAGCATACACCAACCCCAGTGCCAACCACAGGTTCAGTAAAAGCGACAGAAGAGACATATGTAGAGACGTCACATCTGAGTCCAATTCCATCACACTCAGGAGCACAAGTTTGCTTGTATTTTGTTACAGATTTTTGTGTCTATATTCACAAGGGATATTAGTCCAAATTTTTCTTTTCTCTTTATCTGGCTTTGGTATTAAGGTAATGTTGGCGTCAGAGAATTCCCTAGGAAGTATTCCCTCCTATAGCAATTTGATATGGTTTAAATTCCAAATAGATATTGGATTATGTCTGTAAACTGGTCAGTACCTGGGCATGATTAAATTATGATTAGAGCTTTGATTGGGCCATGTCAGTAGGCCCAAAACTACATGGCAGAGCAGAGGAGGAGTTTGTTGGAGTTTTGATGATGGAGTTTTGAACTGGAGCCAGGGAAGAGAACACACAGGAGAAGAACACAGAGGAACAGAGAATGCTCCTTAGACACAGCAGAAGCCCTGGGAGAGAGAGAGAGCTGTTCACCTGATAGTCTATAGCTGGACTTGTAGAGAGAGGCAAAGCCTAGAAAGCCTCGTAGTCTACAACTGACCTTGTGGAGAAAAGAGAGGAGCTGAGCCCAGAAAAACAAACCTCAGGAAGAGAGGAACCCAGGAAGCCTGAACCCTAGCAGATGTTGGCAGCCATCTTGCTCCAACACATGGCAAAAGACTTCGGTGAGGGAAGTAACTTATGTTTTATGGCCTGGTAACGGTAAGCTTCAACTCAAATATTCTTTATAAAAACCAACTGATTCTGATATTTTGCATTGGCACACTTTGGCTGATTAATACACCTCCTCTTCAATTTTTTGGAAGTTTCAGCAGAACTGTGTTAATTCTTGGAAAGTTTGGTACAACTCGCCGGTGAAGGCATCTAGTCCTAAGCTTTTCTTTAATGGGAGGATTTGATTATTGATTATATATCTTTACTTATTATTGGTCAGTTAGACCTATCTCTTCTTAAGTGAGTGCAGATAGTTTGTGCGTGTTACTAGGAATTTGTCCATTTCATTTCGGTTATCTAAATTGTTGGTATACACATAGAAAAAATCCTTTTCATTTCTACAAGATCAATAAAAACGTTCTCCCTTTCATTTCATTATTTGTGTCCCCTCTCTTTTTTATTGCCCGTCTGAGGGTTTGTCAATTTTACTGATCTTTTCAAAGAATCAAGTTTGAATTTGTTGATTCTCTCTATTCTTTTTATTTTCTATTTCATTTATCTCTAATATTTGTTATTTCCCTCCTGTTCACTTTGGGTTTGATTTGCTCTTCTTTTTCTAGATCCTCCAGTTTTGAAGTGAGATCTCTGATTTGAGATCTTTCTTCTTTCTGCCTTTGATGCATCCACAAATTTTGGTGTGTTGTTTTCATTTTCACTCACCTCAAGATATTTCCTATTATCCCTTGTGATTTCTTCTTTGACCAATTGGTTGTTTGAGTGTGTTCAATTTTCAAATATTTGCGAATTTTTCAGTTCTCCCTAGCTTCTTGTGACTGTGATTGGAGACACATGACATGATTTCAATATTTTTAAGTTTATTAAGACTTATTTTGTGACATAACATATGTCTATCTTGTAGAATGACCCATGGGCACTGGAGAGGAATGTGTATTCTGCTGCTGTTGCATAAAGTGTTCTGTGTATGTCTGTTAGGGCTTATTGGCTTACAGTATTAC
Source organism: Dasypus novemcinctus (assembly GCF_030445035.2). NCBI lineage: Eukaryota > Metazoa > Chordata > Mammalia > Cingulata > Dasypodidae > Dasypus > Dasypus novemcinctus. Next base: position 81,584,294 of record NC_080681.1, on the reverse strand, counting down.
TTAAGTCCTCTATTTCCTTATTGCTCCCCTATGAAGATGCTCTGTTATTGAAAGTGGTGTATTGATGTCTCCTACTATTAATATAGCTCCATATTTCTTCCTTCAAGTTTGCCAATATTTGCTTCATATATTTGGGGGCTTTGCCACTAGGTACATATATATTTATAATAGTTATATCTTCTTGTTGACTTGACCTCTTTATCAGTATATAATGACCTTCCTTGTCCCTTGTAATGGTTTTTGACTTGAAGTCTATTTTATCTGACATTAGTATAGCTACACTAGCTCTCTTTTGGTTGCTGTTTGCACCCTTTCACCTTCAACCTATCTGTGTCTTTCAATTTAAGGTGAATCACTTTTAAACAGCAGCTGAGCTCCTGTCTCCCACATGGGAGGTCCTGGATTTGGTTCCCAGCGCCTCCCAAAGAAGATGAGCTGACGTGATGAACTGATGCAACAAGATGATGCAACAAGATGACACAAAAAAAGACACAAGGAGGAAAATACAATTAGAGAGACAACAAAGCAGGGAGCATAGGCGGCTCAAGCAATTAAGCACTTCCCTCCCACATGTGAAGTCCTGGGTTCAGTTCACAGTGCCTCCTAAAAAGAAGACAAGCACACAATGAACAGACACAACAAGTACAAACAATGAAAGGAGTGGGGAGAAATAAATAATCTTTTTTAAAAATTAAGTAATTACTGAGGGACTGGATGTAGCTCAAGTGGTTGAGCACCTGCCTTCCACATGGGAGGTCCTAGGTTCAGTTCCAGTGACTTCTGAAAAAACAAAAACAAACAACAAGCAAAACAAATGAAAAAAAAAAAAAACCAACTCAGGGAAGCTGATGTGGCTCAGTGGTTGAATACCAGCTTTCCATATACAAGGTCAGGTTCAATCTCCAGCCCCCAGTACCTTAAAAAAAAAGGGGAGAGGAGGTAACTCAAACAATTAGACACCTCCTTCCCACATGGGAGACCTCAGGTTCAGTTCCCTGTGCCTCCTAAAAGGAAGAGAAGCAGACAGAGCACACAACAAACAGACATAGAGAGCAGATAGCAAGTACAAACAACGAGGTGGGGCGGGGGGTAATAAATAAACAAAAATAAATAAATCTTTAAAAAAAGAAAAAGAAAAAAAGTACCTGCTGATAATGAAGGACTTTTTTTCCGCCATTTCATTTACAAAGACCAAGACCTTTTTTGGTCTCTTAATGCTTCTATCAATGCCTGCTATTATATTTATTTTATTTTTCATAATGTCTGTTTGAGTCCCTTTTCATTTCCTTCAGAATATATATTCAAATAACTTTATTTGTGGTAACCATGGGGCTTAAATGTAACATACTAAATCTATAGCAATCATGTTTGATTTGATATCAACTTAACTTCAATATCATACACATACACAATTCCTATACTCCTTTATTCCCCCACCTTTTAGTTGAACTTGTTACAAATTATATCTTTATACTTTGTATGTTCAAAGCATCAATTATCATTACTTTTTAAGCATTTGCATTTTAGAACCTGTAAATAGTAAAAAGAGGAGTACATATAAAAAAATATAATACAATAGTAATGGCATTCATATTTACCTGTATAATTTATGTGGGTACATGGGTAATTATATGGTATAAGGGTAATTTTAGTACTGACATTTATAATTCCCTTTTACCAGAGATTTTAATTTCTTTATCCACTTTGATCTATTGTCTAGTGCCCTTTCCTTTAGTCTGAAGGACAATTTTTAGCATTGCTTATAGGACATGTCTAGTGGTGATGAATTCCTTCAGCTTTTGTTTATCTGTTAATGTCTTTTTTTTTTTTTAAAGATTTATTTATTTCTCTCCCCTTCCCCCACCCTGGTTATCTGTTCTCTGTGTCTATTTGCTGCGTCTTCTTTGTCCATTTCTGTCGCTATCAGCGGCACGGGAATCTGTGTTTCTTTTGGCTGCGTCATCTTGTTGTGTCAGCTCTCCGTGTGTGCAGCACCATTCCTAGACAGGCTGCACTTTCTTTTCGCGCTGGGCGGCTCTCCTTCCGAGGCGCACTCCTTGCGCGTGGGGCTCCCCTACACGGGGGACACCCCTGCGTGGCAGGGCACTCCTTGAGCACATCAGCACTACGCATGGGCCAGCTCCACATGGATGAAGGAGGCCCGGGGTTTGAACCGTGGACCTCCCATGTGGTAGACGGACGCCCTATCCACTGGGCCAAGTCCACTGCCCTGTTAATGTCTTAATCTCTCATTTTTTGAAAGACAGTCTTGTCAGATATAAAATTCTTGGTTGGCAATTGCATTGTTACAGTGCTTTACTTACTTAGTCCCACTGCCTTCTGCCTCCATGGTTTCTGGTAAGAAATTAGCACTTAGTATGATTAGGGTTCCCTTGTACATAACATATTGCCTTTCTCTTGCAGGTTTCAGACTCTTTCCTTACACTTGGCATAGTTCTCTTCGAACTGGGTTTCTTGAATGTGCATATTCATGTTCTTAATTAAATTTGGGGAGTTTTCTACCATTATTTCTTTGAATATTCCTTCTGCCCTTTCTCTCTCTCTTCTCCTTCTGAGTCACCCATAATACATATGTTGGTATGCTTGATGGTGTTCCACAGGTCTCTTAGTCTTTGTTTACTTTTTCTTAAAGTTTATTGAAATCTATCACTCATACATAAACATACATAAACAATAAGTGTATATTCATAGTTGTGAACTTACAAAACAAACATATGTAACATCATACAGGACTCTCGTACCCTCACCCTACCACCAATACCTTGCATTGTTGTAAAACATTTTAAACTAATGATTAAAGAGCATTGTCAAAATATTACTGCTAACCAAAGTATTTTCTCCCAACCCACCCTATTATTATTATCTTTATATCATTTATAGAAGAACATACATATACAATAAGTGTATAGTAAAAGTTGTGAACTTACAGAGCAAACATGCATAACATCATACAGGGGTCCCATACAGCAACCCTCCACCAATACTTTGCAAGGTTGTGAGATGTTTGTTACAAATTATGAAAGACTATTGTCAAAATCTTACTATAACTAAAGTCCTTATCTTACACTTGGTGTGTGTTTTCCCCAACCCACTGTATTATTATTTTTAAATATATTTTTTTATGGCAGAAGTTGTAAACTTATAAAACAATCATGCACATGTGCAGAATTTCCAAACAACACCCCTCTATCAACACACCACACTATGGTGGAACATTTGATACAGATAATATCTGATTGTTACCACATCTATAGTGAACATTTGGCACACATTCTCCATACTGCTCCATCATCAACACAGTACATCTTTGGCATAAATGCAAGAATTATATTATTACTGCTAACCACAGTCCATAGGTCACTCCAGATGTATTTTTCCCATGCTTCTCCACATTCCCACCACCCCGCAATAGAGATGAACATTTGCTCTAGCTAACAAGGGACACATTTGCATCTGTTCCATCAACCACAATTCTCATCCACCTCTGGGTGTACTGTGCTATTCAATTCCTAGATTATTCTCTAGCATTCTGTCAATTGGCATTTGCATACCTAGACTACCATTTTCATTCACATCCTCATTTATAAACTAGCTGTAACTCACTTTGTGTTACCATCCACTCTATACATTTCCACACTTCTACAGAAAGCTAATTAAAACTTCTACATACATTAAACATCAGTAGTCCATCTCAGTCCTTCTCTTTTTTTTTAAAGATTTATTTTTTATTTATTCCCCCCCACCAATTGTCTGCTCTCTGTGTCCACTCGCTGTGTGTTCCTCTGTGTCTGCTTCTATTCTTGTCAGCGGCCTGCGAATCTGTGTCTCCCTTTTGTTGCATCGTCTTGCTGCATCAGCTCTCCATGTGTGCCGTGCCACTCCTGGGAAGGCTGGACTTATCTTTCGCACTGGGTGACTCTCCTTACAGGGCGCACTCCTTGTGCATGGGGCTCCCCTACACAGCATCAGCACTGTGCGTGGGCCAGCTCATCACACAGGTCAGGAGGCCTGGATTTGAACTGCAGACCCCCCATGTGGTAGGCAGACGCTCTATCTGTTGAGCCAAGTCCGTTTCCCTCAGTCCTTCTCTTATTTCTTTTAAGAATCCGCCACTTATCACCAGGGCTTGAAGATATTTTTCCTACAATTTCTTTTTTTTTTTTTTTTTGATTGGTATTATGGTAGGGTGATGATTTTTTTGTCTTTATTTTTTTAATACAATTTATTCTAGAAACTTTATGGTTCTTCCCTTTATATTTAGGTTTTTGATCCATTTTGAGTTAATTTTTGGATTAGGTGTGAGATACGGTCCTCAATCCTTCTTTTGGCTATGGATGTCTAGTTATTTCAGCCCCATTTGTTGAATGGACTGTTGAGCCATGTGGTTTGACAGGCTAGTCAAAAATCACTTGACCAAGTAAGAGACTGAACGATAGGCTTGCAGGAAATCGGAGGGTGGAGGAAGGATATGAGCCGATGTCTGCAGGGGTGGAATTTAAGACGAGATGGTGGTAAGTATGAACACAAAGAAGAGATAAAAGGGGGGCAAGGGGTTGCCTTTGCTTGGGGCTTGGCGGGTTTGAGGGTGGCTGGGGAGGGACGGGTGGGTAACGTTGCCCAAAAGTGGGGGGAGGGAGGGGTAGCATACGAACCAGGAGAGGGTCAGGTGTTGGTGGAGAGTAAAATGCCGAGAAAATCATATCAAAATATAATAAAGAGGGTTACCTGTTTAGAATGCTCGGAGGGGAGGGTCTGATGCAGGACGGGCTCCTGGGGAATGTCTAAATGCTCATTCTGCCAGAGTGGGTGACACCATGGGGTAGAAACCCAAGTAGTGAGAGTGGGGGTGGACCCACATCCTGGGGAGGACTAATGCCATCCAATAGAGGGAACTGTATCCCTCGAGAGAAAGGGTGGCTCCCAGGGCATTGGGGCAGTTGAGCAAGTTAGGCCCTGAACACTATTCCATCTATCTCTGGAAGTGGCTCCTCAGGAAACGGAGGTTGGCTATCACTGAGGGCACTAAGGTGGAAGGGAAAATGGACGTTAAATGTGTGGAACCAAAGTAAATGGGGGGTAAGAGAGGAGTTTCTTGAGAGTACACAAGGATGGATATAAAACATGTAATATTACACCATAACATATAGGAGATGACAGACTGATAATGTAAACCATAATGTAAAACATAGGATAACTAAAAATGTAAAGAACTGTGTATCCTAAAGTATGCACCATAATGTAAATACAGATGTCACCTTGTTAGAAAGCTAATGTCTCAGACTCTGTACATCACTTTAAGTAAATATGATATGAATAGGGCGTAAGAGTATCACTGTGGAAGGGAAAAGGTTTTCTGGTGGATGTGTGGGAGTGCTGTATATTATATATATACACATTGCTGTGGTCTAGGACTCCTGTGAAGAAAAGCTGAATAATTAGGGGGGGGGGGGGAAAATAGGATGTGGAATTTTTTCAAGTCAACATTCTTTATCTAAGTTCTTTATCTAACTTTATCCAAGTTCTTTATCTATCCTTTAAACTCATCGCTATATGCCATTCCCTAGTAAGGGACCATGACATTATATTGGGCTTCAAATTTCGGGGAGTTCTGGATCACAGAGTGTTTCAACAATGGCAATGGAGGGATACTGGTATGGGATACCAATGACAGATGATATATGACTGACAGGGAGCTGTACAGAACATATGTCCAGGGTGCATGGTAATGTTTGGATATACTCATAGTGGCAACAATTAAAAACCACAGTAGGGGGGGTACTGGGTTCCCGGCCAGTGGTGCTCTGTCGTGGTCCCTAGGGGAGCAGCGACAGTCTCCCAGGTACAGTGGTGGGGACCGGGAGGGAGTGAGGGTTCAACAGTGAGCCCCTGATACTAATGACTATGCTTGTGAGCTGATAAACCCAAAATAATAACAAGGCCTAGAGCAACTTTGTGCCTGGGAATTCCCTTCTGTCAGCCTTCATGTTACTCAAATGTGGCCAGTCTCGAAGCCAAACTCAGCATGTAAATGCAATGCCTTCCCCCCAGCGTGGGACATGACACCCGGGGATGAGCCTCCCTGGCAACGAGGGACCACTATCAACTACCAACTGATGATGCAACTGGAAAATGACCTTATATGGAAGGTTCAAGGCGGATCAGCAGAATATCCATGTCTACATAAAATACCATGACTTTAAAATGCTGTTTGACCTAAAGTAAGGGGGAAATGGAAAGGAGAAATGAGTTTATATGGCTACGAGTTTCTAAAAAAGAGTCTGGAGGCTGGCAGAAGGTTTGCCCTCATGCACAACTGAGCAGAGTCAGAGAGACAGATAAAGCAGATACAACCCCCAGATATTGGTTCCTTTGAGGGCTAAAGAGACCCATGGGAGTTATGGTCATGGCCGATGGGGTTAACTACCAGGGCAGATGGCCCCTCTTTGGAAATGGTGTTTATGTGTGATGAATCTGGACTCAGATGGGATCTCCCTTCATAAGACTTTCATGCTAATGTGCTGGAGGTGCAGTTAATGTTGGGGTTTAAGATATATTTAGGGGATTTGAATCTCTGGACTGACAATGTGATAGCCAGATCCTGAGCCTCAACAGACTCCAGCACCTACAATCTGATTTATTGGACTTACCACACTCAGCTAAGATGGAGGTGAAGAAGGACAACCACCACACCATGGAGCCTAGAGTGATTACAACTGAAAATGGGAGGATTGCATCCAGCATCCAGGTGGAATCTGAGCCTCCTCTTGACATAAAGGTGCAATGGACACAACCAATCCAGTGTCCACATAGAAGAGGTGGCATTGGATTGGGAAAAGTGGACATAATGGACAAAGGGTATGGGGAAAGGCAGGAAGAGATGAGAGGTGGAGGCGTCTTAGGGACATGGAGCTGCCCTGGATGGTGCTTCAGAGGTAATCACCGGACATTGTAAATCCTCACAGGGCCTACATGATGGAATAGAGGAGAGTATGGGCCATGATGTGAACCAATGTATATGAGGTGCAGAGGTGCCCAAAGATGTACTTACCAAATCCAATGGATGTGTCATGATGATGGGAACGAGTGTTGTTGGGGGGGGGGGAGAGGGGGGGTGGGGGGGTGGGGTTGAATGGGACCTCACATATATATTTTTAATGTAATATTATTACAAATTCAATAAAAAATAAAAAAATTTAAAAAAAAAAAAAAAAAAAAAAAGAAATGTGAAAAAAAAAAAAAAAAAAAAATCACTTGACCATACATGTGAGGGTCTGTTTCCGAACCATCAATTCTGTTCCATTGGTCTATGTGTCTGTCTTTATGCCCATACCATGCTATTTTTACCACTATAGCTAGATAATATGATTTAAAGTCTAGAAAAGAGAGCTCGCTTTTCCTTTTTAAAATGTTTCTGTTTATTCAGGACCACTTACCTTCCAAATAAATTTGATAATTGTGTTTTCAAATTTTTAAAAAGTGCTGGTGGAATTTTTATTGGAATTGCATTGAATCTGTATATTAATTTGAGTAGAATTGACATCTTAATGATATTTAGTCTTCCAATCCATGAGCATGGAATGTTCTTCCAGTAATTTAGGCATTTTTAAATTTCTTTTAACATTGAATCACAGTTTTTGTGATTACAAGAGATTTACATTGTTGGTTAAGTTTATTCCTGACTATTTGAGTTTTATCTGTCATATTTTATTTTTACCACCCTTTTGGCAGTTTTGGTTACTTTTATTGATACAATCTTCATTTCTAAACTCCCTTTCAGGCCTCTCATTCCTGTCTTTTTTTTTTTTTTTCAGGCTCTAGCACACCATTTAGTATTTTCTAAAAATCTAGTCTCTTAGTTAGAAAGTCTCTCAGTTACTGTTTATCTGTGAATATTCTACACTTGCCCTCATTTTTGAAAGACAACCTTGCCAGATATAAGATTCTTGGCAGGAAGTTTTCCCCTTGTAGTATCTTAGGTATATCATACCACTGTCTTCTTGCATTCATGAGTTCTGGTGAAAAATTAGCATTCAATCTTATTGAGTATCCCTTATATGTTACATATTACTTTTCTCTTGCTGTTCTTAGAATTCTCTCTTTGTCTCTGGCATTTGACACTCTGACTAGTATGAATTGGAATTGGTCTATTTGGATTTTTTTGGATGGGAGTACATTGTGCTTCTTGGACATGGATATCAATGTCCTTCAATAGGGTTGGGAAATTTTCTACTACTATTTCTTCAAATATTCCTTCTGCCCCTTTTCCCTTCTCTTCTCCTTCTGGGATACCCATGACATGTGTGTTTGCATGTCTTTTGCTGTCATTTAGTTCCCTGAGAACTTGTTCAATTTTTTCCATTCTTTTTTTCATCTATTCTTTCGTATGTTCACTTTCAGAGGCCATTTCTTTAGGCACACCAATTCTTTCTTCTGCCTCCTCAAATCTTCTATTATATGATTCCAATGTTTCTTTAATTTCATTTATTGCAACTTTCATTCCCATAAGATCCGCTATTTTTCTATGTATACTTTCAAATTCTTCTTTGTGTTTATCCAATGTCTTCTCTTTTTTAAAAAAGATTTATTTTATTTCTTTCTCTCCCCCTCCCTCTCCTCCCATTGTCTGCTCTCTGTGGCCATTTACTGTGTGTTCTTCTGAATCCGCTTGTATTGTCAGGTGGCAGCAGGAAACAGTGTGTCTTTTCTGTTGCATCATCTTGCTGCATCAGTTCTCTGTGTGTGTGGCACCACTCCTGGGTGTGCTGTGCTTTTTTCGTGTGGGGCTGCTCTCCTTGCGGGGTGCACTCCTTGTGCATGGGACTCCCCTACGCGGGGGTGCCCCTGCATGGCACGGCACTCCTTACATGCAGCAGCACCATGCATGGGCCAGCTCACTGCATGAGTCAGGAGCCCCTGGGTATCAAAACCTGGACCCTCTATATGGTAGGCAGATGCTTTATCAGTTGAGCCACATCCACTTCCCTCCAATGTGTTCTTAATATCCTTAATCTCTTTAGCCATCTCATTGAATTTATTAAGGAGATTGGTTTGAACATCTATGATTAGTTGTCTCAACTCCTTTATGTCATCTGGAGGCTTATCTTATTTCTTTAACTGGGCCATATCTTCCCATTTCTTGCTGTGGATTGTAATTTTTTTTGTTGGTTTCTTGTCATCTGGCTTCCTAGAGCATTTATTCTGGGTGCAGTTTTTCTCTTTAGTTTAGGGTTTCCTGCCTTTTCTATCTTGTTGGTTGTGCAACTACCAAGGATGTAGTTGGTGCTGTAAGCTGTGTAGGCTCAAGCTGCCCTCATGGCCCCAGGAACCAATGAAGCTTCTCCCAACTTTCTCCTTTGCCAGGGGTAGGGACAGAGTCACAGCTGTGTGAATAATCCAAGTTGTGCAGGCCTAGACTATCATTGCCCAGAGAGACTGGTGAAGTTTCCCACTCCTTTCTCCCCTGCTTAGGGTAGGGATGGAGCTGCAGGTATGGGCAGCAATCTGTGCAGTGAGGGTCCAAAATGACCATGGTTGCCCCGATAGACTCCAGATTATTCCGTCTGTGCCCACCAAATGTACCTGTAGTTACCTGGATAGGCTGGTGCAGGGCCTGTCAGCCTCCTCCCTGACAGAGGTGGGACTGAAGCCTAGGTAAGTGCTGCAGGCCAATCTGGGTGAAAGAAACCAGTTCCTACTGACACTGTGATTTTTGTCAGCCAGGCTTCTCCTCATTCTGGTGGCAGAGTCAAAATGGCAGCCACTGGCCTCTCTTTGATCTAGACAGGTTCAAGGAAGTGGACTTGGCCCAATGGATAGGGCATCTGCCTACCACATGGGAGGTCTGCTGTTCAAACCCCGGGCCTCCTTGAGCTATGTGGAGCTGGCCCATGCTCAGTGCTAATGTGTGCAAGGAGTGCCATGCCACACAGGGGTGTCCCCCGCATAGGGGAGCCCCATGCACAAGGAGTACGCCCCGTAAGGAGAGCGCGAAAGAAAGTGCAGCCTGCTCAGGAATGGCACCACACACACGGAGAGCTGACACAACAAGATGACACAAGAAAAAGAAACACAGATTCCCGGTGCCACTGATAAGGACAGAAGTGGTCACAGAAGAACCTCAGCGAATGGGGGGGGGGGGAAGGGGAGAGAAATAAATAAATAATTAATCTTTAAAAAATAAAATAGACAGGTTCATACTCTAGCTGTTCCTAGGACTATACTCCAGCCAGCTGAATTCACCAATCATTTACTGAAATCAATGACCAACTGTCTCTTTCTCCCCCATTTTTGGGAAGTGGAACTTTTTAAAAAATTCATAAATCTTTCTTTTTTTTAATTTTAATTTTAATTTTTACCCTTTTTTTAAAGATAAGTAAACCACACAAAATGTTACATTAAAAAATATAAGAGGTTCCCATATACCCCACTCCCCACACCCCCCACTCCTCCCATATCGACAACTTCTTTCATTAGTGTCATACATTCATTGCATTTAATGAGTACATTTTGGAGCACTGCTACACAGCATGGATTATAGTTTATGTTGTGGTTTACACTCTTGCCCAGTCCATTCAGTGGGTTATGGCAGGATATATAATGTCCTGCATCTGTCCCTGCAATATCATTCAGGACAACTCTAAGTCCCAAAAATGCCCCCATAAAACACCTCTTTTTCCCTCTCCCTGCCTTCAGCAACTCCCATGGCCACTGTCTCTACATCAGTGTTATAATTTCTTCCATTGCTAGAGTCACAATAATTTTATAGTAGAATACCAGTAAGTCTACTCTAAAGGAAGTGGAGCTTTCAGTTCCAGCTGTGGAACAGCTCCCAAGAAGACTTGTACCCCCAGTGGGGGATGGGCACCAGCCTGCATGGCGTGGCGTGCTCTACTTATGAATCTTCAGATGGGCAGTCTCCTCCTTCCATTCCTTCAAGCACGGATGGGCAGTCTCCTCCTGCCATTCCTTCAAGGATGTTGCAGGAGGCTCTTCTGGTCTCCCAAGCCCCAAAACAAATGCTTCAGCTAGCTCCAGAGAGCTCTGGGTGTCTACTAACTCCCTGTAGCAGGAGCTGACTCTAGGAGTTCCTTACTCCACCGCCGTCTTGCTGGTTGTCTCTTTGTTCACTTTGTTCATGTTTTTTTTCTTTCTGCTCTTCAGCATGAATTATTTTAATCACCTTGTCTTCAACCTCACTGCCTTTGGTCTTCATGCTTATTGGTTTTCTGCTTGTAATGGTCTGCTTGTAGATCTCTGCATGGCTAGTCGCTTAGTTTTAATATTATTAATCTCAAATACCATCTCCGTAGACGGGCCTTAGCTGACCTTCATGTAAAGCATGACCCCAGAAGAAAAGAAAGAATACTGTGATGTGGTATTGGGTTAGAATTAGAGATATCAAATCTATGTATGTGTATATCAGTGCATGTGTGTGTGTATGAATGTATTTATACTGATAACTCTAATGCTATATATTGTTACTGTGTATGTTCATATTATAATGTTCATACTTTTAACTCATCCCAGTGCAATGAGTACAGTTAATCCCTAGATATCAGTTTCTAAAAACTATTGCCACTGAAAGGAATCAATACTCTTGAAGACATAGCTGATTCCAGGACTAGGGCAAGGAAAATGAGCCTGGAAGGCAGGCAGGAAGGCAGGGAGGCAGGAAAAAAGGAAAAAAGGAAAAAAGGAAGGAAGGAAGGAAAGGAAGGACTCAAATAAGGACCATGTCAAAAGGATGTCTAAATCAAATTGAAGGGGCCTTTCCTGGTCAAATTTGGGAATATTTGAGATCAAAATAAATAATAGTAATAGATTGGAACATATTGAGTAAAAAAGAATCCATGAGTCCATATTGATAATTGTAAAATAATTCAAAGGGGATAAGGACAGGAAGCCAACTAATAAACGTAAAAAGAAGGATAGAATTATTAGAAAATCACCATTTTGCAACTTCTTTAGTAATAATTTATTTAAATAGAAGTCAATGTATGCTAAAAACATTAGCTATAATATTGTTGAGAACATGATTTTCAGTCTCAAAGAGCACACACAGATTATATATTAATTTAAAAAGGAAATATATTTTACAATGAAAAATCTAAACGTGATTAAACCAAGTAACTAAACTTACATCACCAAAAATAAGACCAACTGACATCATTGCCTCCTTATATGTTGCACTGGGAAGAACACAACAATATCTATGTCGTATTCCTGCCAAAAATTTTTAAATATTAATTTAATTATGAGAAAACCAACAAATTCAAATTCAGGGATGTTCTGCCCAATGACTGGCCTGGAATCTTAAAAATGTCAATGTCATGAAAGAACAATAAAAGGCTAGGGAATTGCTCTAGATTAAAGGAGACTAGAGAGCATGTCAACTAAATGAATTGTGAAACTTGATTGGATCCTGGATCACACACACACACATACATACATCTCCTCAAAGCTATAAAGAATATTACTGGAACAACTGAGGAAATTTGAATATGAACTATATTTAGATAGTGTTGTATGAATGTTAAATTTCTTGAGTGTGATGATTTTATCGTGATAATATAGGAGAATGCCCTTATTCCTTCTAAAGGGACACAAGATGAAGAATTTAGGGGTCCTGTATTCCCCAATTTTCTAACAGTAATTGTTCAGCCTACCATCCTGAACTAGAAGCCCATCATTAACTGATAACAAAAGTACAAAATTACTGTTTTGATAACATTGGCTTAGAAGTAATATGTAAGGTGAACTGTGGAGAAATCATAAAAGAAACTTCTGTAGTATAACAGAAACAACCTGAGGTGGACCTTGAATCAATGTCCAGTATTTTGCTTAGCAGAGAATTAGGAGAAGATTGGCACAGGCAGAGGGGTCAGCATTACACAGACAAGGTGAGGGGGGTGTTGTTTTGGGATTTGCTTTAGTTTCCTAGTCTGCTCAAGCAAATACCATGAAATGTGTTGGGTTAAACAATGCAAAGTCCAAATCAAGGTGATACTTTCTTCCCAAAGACCAACATTCTTGGGATGACTGCTGGTGATCCTTGGCTCTCCTGTCATATGGCGAGGCACATGGCAGTGCCTCCTGGCCTCTCATTCTCTTATAAAGGACTCTAGTAATAGGATTAAGACTCATCCTCATTGGGCTAGGCCACACCTTAACTGAAGTAGCCTCATCAAAAGTTCCTAGTTACAATAGGTTCATACCCACAGAAATAGATTAAATTTAAGAACATGTTTTTCTGGGATACATACAGCTTCAAACCACCACAGGATTAAATAGTAGCCTTATGAAGCAGGAGTAGGAGTCTGGTAAGGAACAGAATGGTGTGATAGAAGATGAGAAAAATAGATCACAGCAACATTATTAAGATTTTTTAATACCAAGCTAAGATTTGGATTTGATTCTATTGGCAATAGGTGCCAGTAACAATTTTAAGGTGAGAAAAATGTTTTGGAAAGAAAATAATAGAAAAGCATGAAAATTGTTTTTTCTATTCCCATGGTCAAAATTGAAATTTTTAATATTCAGGACTACAAAAAGTTTTAATTTGAAATGAGAACTTCTGTTTGACTATCACTTTTCCGAAGTTTGGTTAAAGTTAAAGCATAGATAACATTGTGTGCTTTAACAAAACAAAATTAAAAAACAAACTCCAGAAAAATAATATTCTTGAGGAGATCTACATTTGCCAGCTATGGCTTCTCAGACAGGTATATCCAATATTAAACTTATGACTGTCTTTGAATCTACTAAAAATGGTTTTTTGAAATTTTAGTCTGATTATTTTTTTAACTCCTGAATTTTTAGACTGATGTTTCAATTTCTAAGTCCAGAGGGGTAGTAATTATTAAGTTTTAGATTCTTATTTTTTGGCTCTTTTATTCAAAAACACAAGAGTCTTTGTTACAATCTTGGCAGCAGTATTTATTAGGATTTTACCAACATGCTTCTCTCTTTGCTGGTATTATTCTTCCACACAAAAAGAAACTTGACCAACAAAAATAAAATGAAAGTAGCATTTTAACTTACTAAATTAAGCAAATAGGGGTATTTTCAAACATAATATAAGAAAAATTTTTATATGAGTCAAATCAAGTAGTAGCATTTGCATTTAATTGAAAATAAATTGCACTCTTTCCTGGATGTTGAAAGGAGGTTTACCCTTTGTAGTATGTCATTACTCAGGAATTTAAGGAAAGCCTTTGTCACCATAAAGGGATGAGGCGGACACTGGTTTGTACTGGGAGCAAGATGCTTTCTAAAGGGAAAGGCCAAGTACCAGCAGCCTTCAACAGCACACGCTGTGCCACAGGGCTCTCCTTCACTGACACCAATGTAAAAAGATTTTGTTTTGTTTTGTTTTTAACTTTCTTTCACCCTACTTCAAACTTAAGAGTATTTCACATGATCCCACATTGCCCTCTATAGATAAGTTTTATAGGCATGGGGAAAACTGGCCCTCAATTACCACTGTATTTCTAAAGTATATGAGACTAATTTTAAAAACAGCTATATTAAGATATAATTCAGGGAAACGGACTTGGCCCAGTGGTTAGGGCGTCCGTCTACCACATGGGAGGTCCGTGGTTCAAACCCCGGGCCTCCTTGACCCGTGTGGAGCTGGCCCATGCGCAGGGCTGATGCACGCAGGGAGTGCCCTGCCACGCAGGGGTGTCCCCCACATAGGGGAGGCCCACGCACAGGGAGTGTGCCCCATAAGGAGAGCCGCCCAGCGTGAAAGAGGGTGCAGCCTGCCCAGGAATGGCGCCGCCCACACTTCCCGTGCCGCTGACGACAACAGAAGCGGACAAAGAAACAAGACGCAGCAAATAGACACAGAGAACAGACAACCGGGGGAGGGGGTGGAATTAAATAAATAAATCTTAAAAAAAAAAAAAGATATAATTCACATACCATACAAATCACCCATTTAAACTGTATATATAATCCAATGGTTTTTAGCGTGTTCATAGGGTTGTGCAACCATCACAATTTTTTCTTTTCCACTTGTGGCAGTCTGAGGTTATTTTATGAATACCAAAAAGAGAAAGATAATGTTCGTAAACTCATCTTTTGCTGTGGGTGTGATACCCTTTCACTACATTAAATTCAGTTGAGGGGGCTTTGATTAGATGGTTTGAGGAGATCACTTTAAGGTTTTTTATTGGACTACATCATTGAGGCAGACTCAGGTTGAATCTCTGCCCCTTGCAAGATCTGATATAAAAGGAGATACACAGACACACAAGACAGACAGGAAAAGGAACCTGCCATGTTTGATCCGGCCATATGAGAGAGAAAAAACTCCAGTTTTGCTACAACTGTGCTGTAAGGAGAAAAGCCTTCGAGAGGCTCAGAAGCTGGGCCCACAGAGCAGCTCATGAGGTGACAAGCTCTGCTATATGCCTGGTTCCTGCCACTGAGCTAAACCTTGGAAAGAATTTGGAGCAAATAAGTCAGATATAGGAGGCCTGAAAAGAGTCACACCCCATGCCTGGTTGCCCTCAGCTGAGCACAAACTTCAACTGATTGGCAGTCATCTTGCTTAAACACATTGGCAGCTGATTTTGGTGAGAAAGCCCCTCTTACAGTGACTCAATTTTGACTTTTCACAGCCTTGGAACTGTAAACTTTCACCCTAAATAAATCTCCTTTATGAAAACCTACCCATTTTTGGTACTTTGCATCCACAGTCCTTTGCAAGCTAAAACACCACTTTTTAAAAAATTGATACATATTCACATACCATAAAGCTGTAAATTTTCAATTGTACAGTTTAGTGGTTTTTAATATATTCACGTGGTTTTACAAACATCAGTTGTATTAGTCAGCCAAAGAGGTGCTGATGCAAAGTACCAGAAATCTGTTACTTTTATAAAGGATATTTATTTGGGGTAGAAGCTTACAGTTACAAGGCCCTAAAGAGTCCAACTCAAGGTACCATAAGAGGTACTTTCTCACCAAAGTCTGTTGCCACATGTTGATGCAAAATGGCTACTGATATGCAAGGGTTCAGTCTTCCTCCTTCCTCTTTTTATTTTTAATATTTTTTTAAAGATTTTTTTAAAAATGTCTTTCCCCTTCCCCATCCCCCCGCCCCAGTTGTCTGCTCTCTGTGTCCATTCACTGTGTGTTCTTCTGTGTCCGCTTGTATGCTTGTCAGTGGCACCCGAAATCTGTGTCTCTTTTTGTTGCGTCATCTTGCTGTGTCAGCTCTCCGTGTGTGCGGCGCCATTCCTGGACAGGCTGTGTTTTTATCACACTGGGTGGCTCTCCTTACGGGATGTACTCCTTGCGTGTGAGGCTCCCCTAAGCGGGGGACACCCCTGCATGGCACAGCACTCCTTGCCCACATTATCATTGCATGTGGACCAGCTCATCACATGGGTCAGAAGGCCCTTGGTTTGAACCTTGGACCTCCCATGTGGTAGGCAGATACCCTATCCATCGGGCCAAATTCACTTCCCCCTCCTTCCTCTTAAGGCTCCATGGGACCAGCTTCTTCTGATCTCAGCTGTAGGCTGGCATTGCACTCATCTCTCTTTCCAGGGCCCCAGCATCAAAACTAAATTATCTTCTCTGCCATGCCTTTTTCTGTGCATCTACTTCTCTGTGAATCTACTTCCATGTAAAGTCTGTTTTTCAGCCCACTAAGGGGCTGGGACTCAGTGCTGAGACACACTAAATACGTGGTTGAATTAAAGCCCTAATCTTAACATAATTTAATCAGACATCTCAGCTGAAACTAATAGAATCAAAGGGTTATCATACCCAGAGGAACAGACCAGTTTATAAACATAATATCTCTTTTTGGAATTCATAAATAATATCAAACTGCCACATCATTTTAGAACATTTTTTCATCACCTCCAAAAGAAACTCAGTACCTATTAGAAGTCACTCTCAATTCTCCTCTTCTCACCTCTCCATTCCCCTGGCAGCCACTAATCTAATTTATGTCTCAATGGTTTGCTTACTCTGGACATTTCATAAAAATGGAATCATACAATTGGTGGCCTTTCACTTAGCATAATGTTTTCAAGGTTTCATAATGTTTCGAGTTTCATCCATGTTGTAGCATGTATCAGTATTTCATTCCTTTTAACGACTGAATAATATTCCACAGAATGGATGTACCACATTTTGTTTATCCATTCCATTATTTAAGATAAAGATCAAACTCCTTTACATGGCTTGTAAGCCTCTGTGGCCTGGTCCCTGCCACCACCCCAAACCTAGCCACTTTTCCCACCTGTACTGCTGAGTACTGGGCTCTTTTTAGCCACTCAACTAAGCCGTACTTCTCTCCACCTCTGGGCCTTTGCACATGCTCTTCCCACTCTGGGATGGGACACACCCTCCTCATTCTTCAGATCTCAGCTTAAATGCTATAGTCTCAGAGATGACATTCCTCATCTTCAGCCAGGCAGGTGTCCTTGTTACTCTCAGAGTAGTGTGCATTTGACCTTGATAGCGCTCTCCCCAGCTGTATACAAATGTCTCTGTTGTATCCACATTGTATCCTCAGTGACACATAATAGGTAGTCAATCAATATTTGATGAATCAATGAAATAATATATATACGAGGCTATACTTGTAAACAGGAGCAAGCCAGAAGAGACCATCTAAATCAACATTTTTCATTAACTTATAGGATATTGAAAGCCCAGCAATAGGGAGTGACTTGCCCAATGTTCCATAGCAAGATAGGGACAGAGTTAAGGATTCTGACTCCCTCTGGTCCTGGGCCCCTTACATAATTCACAGTGGGATATTCCTTGTCTTGTCCCAATCCCGGGTTGTCCAAGTATGGTTCATCCTTCAAGATACAACCAATTCTTAAATATTTCTAGGATGGCTTTCTTCTTACACCTTAACCCCCTATCACTCCTTAAAGTTATAATTGACTGTTTTTTTCCTCCATGCTCCTAAAATACCCTCCAGCTTTGTTCTTGTCCTTCGATGCTCTGCTTACATTTGAGCTCTTCCAAGGCAGGTGCTGTGTGTGATTCCTCTGTTGCCAGGCAGGCTTACATGTAACAGTACAAATATGATGTGTGGAGTTTACTGTGGTTCAGGAAAGCAGAAGGAAGTGGGATTGTTGAAAAATCCCTAACCCAGACTGTGGGTTCAGGGAAGGTTCCCAAGAGGCAATGACTCCTGAACTGATCAAGAATTTCCCAGGTGGATGGTACATGTGTATTTGATGGGAGAAAAGGGGGAAGGAGATTATTTTTGTGTTATGTATAACAGTTTTATTGCAAAGTACAGTACCTGGAATGCAAAACTCATTAGATGGATTCAACATCAGATTTGAACAGGCAGAAGAAAGGATCAGTGCAAGATAATTGAAATTATCCATTGTGAGGTAGATATTAGTTTAAGATGTTCATTGTAAGTACAAAGGTAACACTAAGAATAACTTAAAAATACAGAGAAAGGGAAAGAAGAAGGGGAAAAAACAGTACACTATAAAAGAAGCTACTTGAGGAAGCGGACTTGGCCCAGTGATTAGGGCATCTGTCTACCAAATGGGAGGTTCGCAGTTCAAACCCAGGGCTTCCTTGACCTGTGTGGAGCTGGCCCATGCACAGTGCCAATGTGTGCAAGGAGTGCCCTGCCATGCAGGGGTGTCCCCCGCATAGGGGAGTCCCACGCACAAGGAGTGCACCCCATTAGGAGAGCTGCCCAGTGCAAAAGAAAGTGCAGCCTGCCCAGGAATGGCGCCGCACACACAGAGAGCTGATGCAATAAGATCATGCAACAAAAAGAAACACAGATTCCCATGCTGCTGACAACAACTAAAGCGGACAAAGAAGAAGACGCAGCAAATAGTCACAGAGAAGAGACAACCATGGTGGTGGGGGAGGGGAGAGAAATAAATAAATAAATAAATCTTAAAAAATAAAAAATGAAAGAAGCTACTAAATACCAAAAAGGGGGGAGGGGGAACTAATGGAGTAATTAAAGAACAAAAAACAAAACAAAACAAGACATAGAAAATGAACAGCTAAACAGCAGAAGTAAATCCTTTCTTCTCAGTTATTACATTAACTGTTAATGGATTAAACTCCCCTGTTGAAAGGAAGAGATTGGAAGATTGAATGAAAAAGCATGATACATCTATATGCTGTCTACAAGAAACTCACTTTAGGGGCAAAGACACAAAAAGATTAAAAGTAAAAGGGTGGAAAAAGATATTCCATGCAAACAATAATCAAAAGAGAGCAGGAGTGGTTATGTTATTTCAGACAAAAAGACTTTAAGTCAAAAAAGATTACAAGAGGCAAAGGATATGAAATATTGATAAAAATTTCAATCCAGCAAAAAGATATAGTGAATATAAACATATATACAACTCACAACAGAGCCCAAAAATATATATGGCAAAAATTGACAAAATTGAAGGGGAAAATACATAGTTCTACTCTACAACAAAAGTTGGAGATTTCATTACACATTTTCCATAATTGATAGACACTTAAAGAGAAGATCAATAAGGAAATAGAGGAATTGAAAAACACTATTAACCAATTAGACCTAGTGGATATATATAGAAAATTCCACAACAACAGAATGCACATTCTTCTCAAGAGCACATAGAATATTTTTCAGGATAGACCATATGATAGGCCACAAATCAAATCTTATTAAATATAAAATTTTTGAAATCATACAAAATATCTTTTGGACCAGACTAAAGTAAAGTTAGAAGTCAATACTGGACATAAAACTGGAAAATGTACAAGTATGTGGCTATTAAACAACACACCGTTAAACAACTGGTAGTTTAAAGAAGAAATCACAAGAGAAAATTAGGAACTATTTTGGAATGAAAGAAAACAACATACCAAAACCTATGGAAAGATTCAAAGGCAGTGTTGAGAAGGAAATTTAAAGCAGTAAATGCCTATGTTAAAGATGAAAAAGGATCACCAATTAATAACCTAATTCACACAAAAAGGAACTAGAACAACAACAACAAAAAAAACTCAACTCAAAGTTAGTAAAAGGAAGGAAGTAGTAAACATAATACCAGACAAAAATGAAATAGAGAATTTAAAAACCATAGAAAGAATCAACAAAAGCTAGTTTGTTTTTTGAAAAGACCAATAAATCTACAAACCTTTAGGCAAACTGAAAAAGAAAAAGAGAGCAAGAGAATAACAATCACTGAAACTAGAATGAAAGTTAGACATTACTATTGAACTTACAGAAATAAAAAGGATTATAAGAGGGTTCAATGAGCAATTACACACCAACAAATTAGAAAACTTATGAGAAATGTACAAGTTCCTAGAAACATACAAATTACATAATCTGATGCAAGAAGAAATAGAAAGCCTCAACAGACCAACAACAAATAAAGAGATTGAGTAAGTAATCAAAAACCTCCCAACAGAGAAAAGTCCAGGACTGGATGGCTTCATTGCTGAATTCTACCAAACATCTAAAGAAAAGTTAACACCAATCCTTCTCAAATGCCTCCAAAAAGTAGAAGAGAAGGGATTACTTTGTAACTAATCCTATGAGGCCAGCATTACCTTAATAGCAAAGCCAAATAAAGACATCACAAGAAAGAAAATTACAGACTAATATCCCTTATAAATATATATGAAAAAACCCTGAACAAAATACTGACAAACTGAATCCTTCAGTTTATCAAAAGGATCATACACCATGACCAAGTAGGAGTATTCCAAGAATGCAAGGATGGTTCAACATAAGAATATCAATCAATGTATTACACCACATTAATAGAATGAAGGATAAAACCACATCATCATCTCAATTGATGCAGAAAAGTGCGGTCACCCCTCAAGCTGAAGTGTGGTTTGCTGGCCTGGCGGGGGAGCGGCCACGGTAGGCCTAATTCCGCTGCCCCCATAATAGGGTGGTTGGTTGGGCCCACCGCCACCCCTGAAGGAAGCTCGGCATGGGCGCAGAGTGCCCTCGGGTCTCCCCTTCTCGGCAGCCATGCTTCCGCGGCCGCCCCTCCTCCCGGATGGCGCCACACGATGCCTTGTGGGGCGGCACCCTTCTTCTTCTTTCTCCCTGCGCAGGCGCAGGCGGAAAATTCCAGTCTGCCCTTTTCCCCTCCCCCGACAGCAGCAACAGCCAGGCGTGGGCGGGAAACTCAAGTCTGCCCTCTACCCCAGCAACAGCAGCCACCAATCACTAAACCCTGCCACTTCCCCCAGCAACAGCAACAGCCAATCCCTAATCACCACCCCTCCCCCGTCCAGTACTGCCCACTGACCTTTCTCCGGCAACCAATCAGAACAGGGCGTGGCTTCGACCAATCAGCCTTCCCCAGCCCCTATAAAACTGTTGCCTCTACCTCAATAAAGTTGGACTTGCGTGTTTACCTTGTCTCCGCGGTAGTTCTTCTGCCGTGCGCCCTCCAGTCCTGAGAGCCCCCGACAAGGGCCTAGCCTCCCTTGTCCCCAGTTCGTCGCCTGCTTCTCCGGGCGACCCCCTCGTCGCCGGCTTCGCCGGGCGACCCCATCAGCCGAACCGCGCAACCCCTGTGAGACCGACCCCTCGTCTGCTGCCGGACCGACCCCTCGTCCCAAGTGGGACCGACCCTTCGTCCCAAGCGGGACCGACCCCTCGTCCCAAGCTGGACCGACCCCTCGTCCGCAGCCAGACCCCACCTCTACCGACCGAGCAAGCCGCCGCAGAAAAGGCATTTGACAAAACCAAACATCCTTTCATGATTAAAAAAAACAAAATGCTCAGAAAACTAGGAATAGAAGTGAATTTTCTCAACATGAAAAGAGGGTTTTATGAAAAATCAACAGCAAATATACTCATTGGTGAAAGACTGAAAGTCCTGCCCCAAAATTGGGAACAAGACAAGGATGCCTGCTGTTATAACTGTTATTTAGTATTATAGTGGAAGTTCTAACCAGAGCTATCAGGTAAGAGAAAAAAAATAAAAGGGATGGAAATTGTAGGAAAGAAAAAAAGAAGTCAAAATAATCCCTATTTGTAGATGATCTATATAGAGAAAATCCCAAAGAATGCACAAGAACTCTACTAGAACTCCTAAACAAATTCAACAAAGTTGCAGGATATAGGGTAAAGATGTAGAAGTCAGTTGGGTTTGTATAAAACAATAACTAAAAATCTGAAAAGGAAATCAAGAAAATAATTCCATTTACAATAGATCTAAAGGAATAAAATGATCAGGAATAAATTTAACGAAGGAGGTGAGAGACTTGTACACTGAAAACTATACAACATTGCTGAAAGAAATGAAAGAAGACCTAAATAAATTGAAAGGCAGCCCATATTCATGAATATGAAGACTTAATATTGTTAAGATGCCACTACTGCCTAAAGTGCTTCACCGATTCAATGCAATCCCTATCAAAATTCCAGTAGCATTTTTTTGTAGAAATGAAAAAGATGATCCTCAAATACACATGGAATTGCAAGAGGTTTCTAATAGCCAAAACATCTTAAAAAGAAGAACAAATTTGGAGAGCTCCCATTTCCTGATATGAGAACCTATTACAAAGCTAAAGTAATTAAAACAGTGTAATTCCCCAGTGCTCCATCAGGATGAGGGGTGGGGTGGCAGTTGGCAGAACCGTCTGGATCCACACTGCCTCTTACCAAGCGGCCTTGGACAGAACACAGACCTCCCAGGACCTCAGGTCCCTCGTGGGGATAGTGAAGGTCTCCCACACCACAGCTGGGAAGATTCAGTGAGACGGGGGCGACAGGCCAAGTGCAGCCCCTGGTCAGTAGATCCTGGATGGAAGAAAGTGGTCAGCATGGGAAAGCAGAGGTGAGAGTCCGGGTGTCTGCCTGCAAGGTCCTGCCCGCGTCTCCCACGAGAAGGAAGGGAAGTTCTCCCCTCCGCTAAGTCCCGTGCCGGCTCCCGGGAGGGCAGGCTTTTCCACTTCTCGGGGCTGGCCGTCCCCTGCTCCTTTCGTACCCACTTCATACCCATTTCAACCGGAGCCTTGCGGGGTGCTAACGGGCTGCGAGGTGGTGTCCACACGGCAGCTTCTGCGCAAAATGCAGCCGCTTCAGCCCCGAGGGGCCAGGAGGGGTGGGTGGAGATGGGATCTACTTTTCGGGTTCCTCAGGGGTCAGAGCCACCACCCCTGGGGTCCCCGGCCTGAAACAGCTGTATTCTTTCCTGCTGGGGAGCCTGGGCAGTGAGGCGCAGGCCAGGAGTAAATTTGCAGACAACTGAAAAAAACAAACAAAAAAAATCCCACCAGTTTGATTCTAGGATAAGGATAGATATATAGACCAATGGAATAAAATTGAGAGTCCATAGATAAATCCACACATTCTATGTTCAGTTGATTTTTGGCAAGGGTGCCAAGTCATTTCAATGGGGAAAGAAAAGTCTCCTCAACAAATGGTGCTGAGACAACTGGATGGAAATCCATATACCAAAGAATGGATGTAGAATTCTCACTATATACAAAAATCAGAGCTATGTCCTCGGGCCGGGTAGAGAACTGGGGATAGAACCTTACAGAGCCGTGGGTCCCTCGCAGCTTCACTTTTTGCCCTTCGCTTTCAACGGAGGTACTGTATTGGCGTTTGCTGGAGAAGGTTTTTCAGTTGTTGCTTTTGACACTTGACTGAGTGAAGGGTTTTCAATTCATACCCGGGACAGCCCCCAAGTGTTACAAATTAACAGACAAAACAGTCATCGGATGTAGCGGCTTTCATGGGGACTGCCTTACACTTACAAAAATTATTGAAGCACATCTAAAGAAGTATAAGCATTCCAATAATAAGGCCATGACTACTGGGGCAATTGCTGCAATGTTATCTACAATCCTCTATTCAAGACTCTTCTTTCCATATTAGGTTTACCACATCATCAGAGGACTTGACAAAGAAGGGAAGGGGGCCCTGTACAGCTTTGATCCAGTAGGATCCTACCAGAGAGACTCCTTCAAAGCCTGGAGGCTCAGCAAGTACCATGATGCAACCCCTACTTGACAACCAGCTTGGTTTTAAGAATATGAAAGATGTAGAACATGTTTTGCTGTCCCTGGACAGAGACAAGCAGCTGGTGAAAGATGTCTTTATCTCTGCAGTGAAGAGAGATGGATATACTGGAGACATACTTCAGAACTGCATCAGGGAGGAGACCATTCCCCTACGGAAGGACTGTTTTGTGTACTCTGTCATTATGAATCTGCTGAAAACATCCTGATTTTGTACCTTGTAACTGTACCGTTGGACTAACTTGTTTTATTAAAAAAGTAACCTGGGAAGCAGATGTGGCTCAAGTGAGAGCTTCCGCCTACCATATGGGAGGACCTGGATTTGATCCCTGGGGCCTTCTGGTGAAAAAGAAGAAGAGAAAGCATGCCTGTGCGGCAAGACAGTGCCCACATGAGTGCCCGTGAGGTGAGCCAGTGCCCTCAGGAATGCCCACACAAGTGCCTGCGTGGTGAGCCAGTGCATCACTCAACTGAGTCATGCAGCAAGACGATGCATCAAAAGAGAGACAAGGGGAGAGTGAAGGTGAAGCTCAGCAGAAACCAGGAACTGAGGTGGCACAATTCACAGGGAACCTGTCTCCCTATCAGAGGTCTTCAGGATTGAATCTTGGTGAATCCTAGAGGAGAGAAAGTGAGGAGAAGACAACACAGACAGCAAAAACATCAGGGCGGGAGGAGGGAAAGGGGGAAAAATAAATTAAAAGAAAAAAAAGAATCCTGAAGTATTCAAAAATAAATGAATAATTGAAAATGGATTAACAGCTTGAAGGTAAGAGCTAACACTATTACACTTACAAGAAAACATTGGGAAATATCTTCAGGATTTTGTAGTAGGCAATGAAATTTTACATTTGTACCAAAATCAAAAAAAAAAAAAAAAGAAAAGAAAAGAAAAGAAAAGAAAAAAATAGAGAGGGAGTACTAAGTTCCTAGCCAGAGGAGCTCTATCACATTCCCCAATGGAACAGCAACCATCCCCCAAGCACAACGGCAAAGACCAACAAAGAAGGATTTTCCAACAATGAGCTCTTGATACTTATGACTTTGTTTGTGAGTCTGTGTGCCTGAAATATGGTCTAGGCCTAGAGCTGCAGGGTGCCTAAGTGTTACCTCCTGAGAACCTCCATGTTGCTCAAATGTGGTCACTTTCTAAGTCAAACTCAGCATGTAAATGCACTACATTCCCCCCAGCGTGGGACACGACTCCTGGGGATGAGCCTCCTTAGCACCGAGGCATTACTAGCAAGCACCAGCTGGTGATGTAAATAGAAAAAGACCTTGAATAAAAGGGTCAAGTTAGATAAGCAGAATATGTCAGCCCACATGTACGATCATATTTTAAAAACCACTTTTTGACCTTGTATGAAAGAGGGAAATGGCAAAGTCAAATGAGTTTACATGGCTCAGAGTCTTCAAAAAAGAATCAGGGGGACATCAGAGGGGTCATGCTTACACACTCCTCAGGAGGACCCCAGAAACAGCCAAAGTGGATACAACCCCAGGTACTGGTTCTTCTGAAGGGTACAGAGACCCACAGAGATATGGTCATGGCAGATAACTCTGGAACTCAGTACCATGTCAGTGGGCCCTACTTTGGAATTTGTGTTCCTAAGTGTGATGAAGTTAGACTCAGATATGACCTTTCTACACATGCCTCTTCTGTCACTTTTAATGAACCTTTGGTTGGTGCTAGCATTGGTATATACTCAGGAGACTTGAATCTCTGGACTGTCCGTGTGCCAGCTGGACCCTGAGCCTCAGCAGAGTTGCCACTCCTACTCTGGTTCGTTGGACTTACCCAGGCCAGCTAACAGGGAGGTGAAGGTGGTCAATCACCACACCAGGGAACTGAGAGTGCCTACAACTGCAAGCAGGAGAATTGCATCCATGTGGAATCTAAGCCCCCTCTCAATATAGAGGTGGAGTGGACATCACCATCCCAGGGCCCACAGAATGGAGGAATAAAATATGGATTAAAGTGGACTTACTGATATTCTACTATAAAACTTTCATGACTACTAAAAAAAAATCTTATATAAGTGAATAAAATGAATAGTGAGACTTGGGCAGGTAGACAGGCAAATGCCTTGATGACGTATAAAATAAGAAATGGCAAAAACCTGCAAAAGAAGTGTATTCTTTTAATTTTACTAAGGAGAAATTAGAACTAAAAAAAAAAATAGATAAAATGGACCTCATCAAAATTATAGACTTTTATGCCTTAAAAGACATTATCTAGAAAGTTAAAAGACAACTTACAGAATGGGCAAAGATATTTGGAAACCATATCTGATAAGGGTTTCAAATCCAGAATACATGAAGAAATCCTCCAATTCAACAAAAAAAAAGGCAAACAATCCAATTTAAAAATGGGCCAAGAATTTGAATATACATTTCTCCAAAGATAATATTCAAATAGTCAATAAGTACATGAAAAGATGCTGAACATCATTACCCATTAGGATAATGCAAATCAAAACCACAATGAGATACCATCTCACATCCAATAGGATGGCTATTACTTAAAAATAAAAAAATAGTAAGTGTTGACGAGGATGGGGAGAAATAGGGAGTTCAGTACATTGTTGTGGGAATGTAAAATGCTGCAGCTAATGTGATGAAAAGTTTGGCAGTTCCTGAAAAAGTTAAACATAGAACTACCATAACACCTTGCAATCCACTTCTAGTTATATACCCAAAAGAATGGAAAGAAGGGACTTGTACTGATATTTGCACACTGATGTTCATAGTGGCATTTTCACAATTGTCAAAGGTGGAGGCAACCCAAGTGTCCATCAACAAATGAAAGGATAAACAAAATAAACAAAATGTGCTATATACATACAATGGAATATTATTCAGTCATAAAAAGGAAGTTCTGCTATATGCTACAACATGCATGAAACTTGAAGACATCAAATAGATTGTAGATATAACCAGCCATCTATGCAATCAACTTTAAGAAATTATAAATTGCCTGTCCCTTCATTAATATGAAATAACTAGAATTTCCAAATTCATAAAAACAGAAAGTAGAGTACAGATTATCAGGGGCAGGAGAGGATGGGATTGGTGAGGTGGAATTTTGGTGAGTGTGATGATTAAGCTAATGTGTCAACTTGGTCAGGTAATGGTACCCAGTTGTTTGGTCACACAAGCACAGGGATAATTGTAATACAAAGGCATTTCATGGACTTTAATCATCAGCAAATTGATTGCATAGATGGTTGGTTACATCTACAATCAACTGAGAAGATTGCCATCAGCAATGAGTGATGTTTCATGCAATCAGTTGAAGGCCTTAAAAGGAAAGTGATTTCAGCATTTAGAGAAAGAATATTCATCTCTACTTCAGACAGCCAGTGTCTCCTGGGGAACTCATTAAATAGCTTCATCACAGCCCCTGGTTTGCAGTCTGCCCTGCAGAAATTGGACTTATGCAATCCTGGGGTTGCATGAGACAATTTTATAAAATCTCATAATATTTACAGTTATCTCCTGTAGGTTCTGTTTACTGAGAGAACCCTGGCTAATACAGCTTGGAAGCAGGAGTGGTTCTTGAGAAAGAGAATCTTAAAAATGGGATTTCTGAATTGATTATGGGATTTTTGCAATTGGCTCACTCCTTTGATTAGATTCAAAGCTACTAATGACATTATTTCCACTCATCAAAAGACCACTGACAGTCCATGGCAAGAATTGTGGCAATAGAGATATGCAAAATATCACCATGGATATGACTACTTCCATGCTTATAAGAGGCAAGAATCTGGGTGAGAACATTTTTAACACCTTAACAGACTTTTGTTTTTTTAATGTATTTTTTATTTCCTCCCCCCTCCCCAGATGGCTCCCTCTTCTGTCTGCTCATTGTCTGCTTGTCTTCTTTAGGAGGCACTGGGAACCAAACCCAGGACCTCTCATGTGGTAGGCAAGTGCCCAACCACTTGAGCCACTTCTACTCACTGCTGGTTGCAATGTCTGCTGGCTATGGCATCTGCTCATTGTGGCATCCGCTCATTGCAGTGTCTGCTTGTTGTGGCAGTTGCAGCATCTGCTCGTTGCAGCATCTGCTCATTGTGGTGTCTGTAGTGTCTGCTGGTTATGGCATCTGATCATTGCAGTGTCTGCCTGTTGTGGCATCTTCTCATCTTCTTTAGGAGACAGTGGGAACCAAACCTGGGACCTCCCTTGTGGGAGGTAGACACTACTGCTTGAGCCATATGTGCTCCCCAGCAGAGTTTTGTGGAATTAAAAGATGTTGTCTGGCTGCTCCTAAATATGCTAGATACAGTTACAAAAGAAAAGGATGAGCTGAAGGCTCCAAATTTGCAACTTAAGTGCTGCATGAATGATGTGAATGTTTCTATATATGCTCTGAAAGAAAATCTTGTTTTGTGCAGCCACAGACTTGAGATCTCTGAAAACCAGACTCAGAGTCTCATTGTCTGGGAAATGGATTTGGCTCAATGGCTAGAGCATCCACCTACCAACATAGGAGGTTCAGGGTTCAAACCCAGGGCCTCCTGAACTGTGTGATGAGCTGGCCCACATGCAGTGCTGATGTGCATAAGAAGTGCCATGCCATGCAGGGGTGTCCCCTCTGTAGGGGAGCCCCACACACAAGGAGTGTGCCCTGTAAGGAGAGCCGCCCAGTGCAAAAAAAGCGCAGCCTACCCAGGAGTGATGCTGCACACACGGAGAGCTGACGCAGCAAGATGATGCACAAAAAGAGACACAGATTGCTGCTGCCATTGACAAGAATATAAATGGACACAAAAGAACACACAGTGAATGGACAAAGAGAGCAGAGGGGAGGGTGGGGTAGGGGAAAGAAAGAAATAAATAATAAATCTTTTTTAAAAAAAGTCTCATTGTAGGAGCAGGAGAGTTACATCAGAAACTAAATTCTCAACCTTGCAGTGTCTCTGCTGCTAAAGTGAGGCATTATAGCCCATGGAATGTACTGGGGGGGAGTGTGGTCTGCAATGTAAACTATGGTCCATGCAGTGCAGTGGTGCTCCAGAATGTGTTCACCAGGTGCAATGAATGTTCCACAGTGATGAGGGAGGTTGTGGATGTGGGAGAAGTGGGGAGGTGCGGGGTAGGGTATATGGGAACCTCATATTTTTTAATGTAATATTTTTGTGATCTGTGTATCTTTTTTTAAAAAAAGCCAATTAAATTTTTAAAAAATTTTTAAATAAAAAAATAAAATAAAATAAAATAAAGTGAGGCATTGACTAGAAAGTTATGGACCCCTGAGGATTGGGACGGAGACAAATGGGTTAATGATGATATCAGTGGGGACATTGAAATCTTAAATTCTGCTAAGACTTTGCCAGATAAAGCTATAATGATCTGCCCTGAGGAGACCACCCAATATCAAGCTTCCATCACTCAATCTCCAGGCTGCCTCAAGTACAGACTTCCTTCCTGTCCTGAGGTGGGTACCACCCAACCTCAAGCCTGCACTGCACAATCTCCAGGAGCCTACACCTCCTTTCTTCCCTGAAGAAACCATCACCCAACCTCATCCTGCCCTGAAGAGTCTGCAATCCAACTCCCCACACAACTGAATAGATTAATCCTGTCTCACTAGATTAAACTGCAAGGGAATGTGCTGAGGTAATTCACTTCCAAAACACTTCTAATTCTTCCCCTTCTCCACCCCCACCTCCCCTCCTCTCTTCCAGACTGTATTAGTCAGCCAAAGAGGTGCTGATACAAAATACCAGAAATCGGTTGGTTTTTACAAAGGATATTTATTTGGGGTAGGAGCTTACAGATACCAGGCCATAAAGCATAAGCTACTTCCCTCACCAAAGTCTATTTTCACTTGTTGGAGCAAGATGGCTGCCAATGTCTGTGAGGGTCCAGGCTTCCTGGGGCTTGCTTCTTCTTCCTCTGTGAGCTTACTTTCCAGGGTTCCAGCTTAAGGTTTCAACACCAAACTCCAACATCAAACCTCCAACATCAAAAACCCTCAACTCTGTCCTTTGCCATGCCTTTTACCTGTGAGTCCCCACCCTACTGGCACAAGAGGTTTACATAATTCCTTAATCAAGTAAACCTATGAATCCAATATAATCTAATATGCCCAGAGAAGAAGATCAGTTTACAAACATAATCCAATATTTCTTTTTGGAATTCATCAATAATACCAAACTGATACACAGACCTCTAACTAGACTAAAATCACAACAAGCCCCCAAAGGTGAAGTACAAAGTGTGACCCATTAGGAAGTATCCTATACTCTAAAAGAACTACATGAGTTTTCCAATTTATATAGACAGAAATCAAGGGAATATGTGTGGTAATGGATACTAAGGGTATGGGATAATGGTGGAAGGAATACAAAATTGGATTAGGCTGGATTTATAGATATGGGCCCACTGAGCAGAGATTCTATATTCAACATTATAGTTCAAGAGATTATGAAGGGCTTTAACAGTTTGTTTGGATGGGTGGCTGAAACATGGACCAAAAGATAGCCAACAATGTCCAAAGTCAAGATGCCCAATTTATCCTGGTATACTATAGATGAGGGGATCCAAAGGCTTAGAAAAATTGGAATGCTATAATGGATTCACCATTTAAGATCTGCCCACCCATTCCAGGAATATCCAGAGGGCACACCTTTTACCAGGACTGTGAGAAATAAATTTGTGAGACTAACTCCATCTTCCCTGATGAGCTCTGTAGTTGCTTTTCTCTGTAGGCCAGATATTACTGTGGGAACTGCCATCATGGAACTAGAATCCTTAAGCACTGTGGGGATGATCAGATCCCAGGCTGCCAGAAACCAAATAGCAGCATTTAATCACCAAAGACAAGGTGGGTGTGGCTACCACAATGAAAGGCAGACTCAAAGCAACAATTAAAAGAGTGTGAGTCTCTATGGCATTAGCTAATAGAT
The DNA here is from genome assembly GCF_030445035.2 of Dasypus novemcinctus. Taxonomy (NCBI): domain Eukaryota; kingdom Metazoa; phylum Chordata; class Mammalia; order Cingulata; family Dasypodidae; genus Dasypus; species Dasypus novemcinctus. Next base: position 81,553,353 of record NC_080681.1, on the reverse strand, counting down.
CATGGGATACCTAGAAGTAAAATAGATGGGCACTCTACTAAATTCCTATTTGATCTGTATAAGAAGAAGAGTTCTAGGCCAAGTGAACAAAAGCCTAACTTGAGTTACAGAAACAAAAAATCACAGCCCCTTAATCAAGTCTCAGGCTTGAGACAGTTTACAGACCCAGAGCCTCTTGAATGAGGGGAAGGCCAGGTCCCCTTGGGCAAGAATCCTGTCACACTTCCAAAATTTTAAGCTGTTAATCTTCCTCCCAGCTCTCCCCAAAGAGACTTACTGCCTTTCACCAGGGTAACTGTGCATTGGGGAAATGAAATGAGCAGACATTTGGGGAATTATTAGACACTGGCTCAGAAATGACACTAATTCAGGAGACCAAAAACATCACTGTGGTCTACCAGTCAAAGAAGGGGCTTATGGAGTTCAGGTAATTGGTGGAGTTTTATTACCGGTCCATTTCACAGTGGGTCCAGGGGGTCCCTGGAACTATTCTGTGGTTATTTCTCCAGTTCCAGATGTATAATTGGAATAGACATACTCAGAAACTGGCAGACTCCCCACATATGATCTCTGACTTGTGGAATGAGGGCTATTATAGTAGGAAAGGCCAAGTGGAAGCCACTAGAACTGCTCCTACCTAGCAAAATAGTAAATACCAGATTCCCAGAGGAATTGTAGAGATCAATGCCACCATCAAGGATTTGAAAGATGCAGGGGTGGTGATTCCCACCACAACCCTCTTCAATTCTCCTATTTGGCCTGTGCAGAAAACAGATGGATCTTGAAGGATTACAGTAGATTATTGTAAATTTACCAGGTGGTGACTCCAGTTGCAGATGCTATTCCAGATATGGTATCATTGCTTGAGAAAATCAACGTATCCCCTGGTACCTGGTATGCAACTGTTGATCTGTCAAATGCTTTTTTCTCAATTGCCATTAGTAGGGACCAGCAGAAACAATTTACTTTCAGCTGGCAAGGCCAGCAATATACCTTCACTGTCCTGCCTCAGGTAATATCAACTTTCCAGTCCTATTTCATAATATTGCCTGCAAGGACCTTGATTGTTTCTCCCTCCCACAAGACATCACACTGGTCCATTATATTGATGCTACCATGCTGATTGGACCTGGTGAGAAAGAAATTGCAATTTTCTAGACTTATTGGTAAGGCAATTGTGTGAGAGAGGATAGGAGATAAATCCAAGAAAAATACAGGGGGACTTCCACCTCGGTGAAATTTCTGGGTGTCCAGTGGTGTGGGGCATGTCAAGGTATTCTAAAGTGAAGGATAAGCTGTTGCACCTGGCCCCTCTAATGACCAAAAAAAGAGGCACAATGCTTAGGTGGTCTCTTCAGATTTTGGAGATAACATATTCCTCATTTGGGTGTGTTACTCTGGCCTATTTACTTAGTGGCCAGAAAAGCGGTTAGTTTCGAGTGGGGACTGGACCAAGAGGAGGCTCTGCAACAGGTCCAGGCAGCTATGGAAGCTGTACTGTCACTTGGGCCACACAGTCCAGGAGATCCAATGGTGCTGGAGGTGTCAGTGGCAAATAGAGATGCCATCTGGAGCCTTTGGCAGGCCCCTATAGTAGAATCACAACACAGACCCTTAGGATTTTGGAGCAAAGCCCTGTCATCCTCTGTAGATAACTACTCACCTTTTCAGAAACAGCTTTTAGCCTGCTATTGGACCTTAGTGGAGACAGAACACTTAACCATGGCCCACCAAGTTACCATGAGACCCAAGTTGCATATCATGAGCTGGTTATAAGTTGAGCATGCACAGCAGCAGTCCATCATAAAGTGGAAGTGGTATATATGAGATAGGGCTTGAATGAGTCCTGAAGGCACAAGTAAATTACATGAGGAAGTGGCCCACATGCCCATGGTCACCATATTACCTTCTCTTTCCCAGCCCACAGCTATTGCTTCTTGGGGAGTTCCTTACAATCAGTTAACTAAGGAAGAGAAAACTTGGGCCTGGTTTACAGATGGTTCTGCACGATATGCAAATACCACCCAAAAGTGGACAGCTTCAGCACTGCAGCCTGTTTCTGGGACACCCCTGAAGGGCAGTGGCAAGAGCAAATCTTCCCAGTTGGCAGAACTTTGAGTAGTACACTGGATTGTTCATTTTTCTTGGAAGGAGAAATGTCCAGAGGTGCATTTGTACACTGATTCATGGGCTATTGCCAATGGTTTGGCTGGATGATCAGGGACTTGGAAGGAACATATTTGATTAATTGATGACAAAGAGGTCTGGGGAAGAGGTATGTGAATAGGCCTTTCTGAGTGAGCAAAAAAGCATGAAAACATTTGTGTCCCATGTGAATGCTCACCAGAGGGTAACTTCAGCAGAGGAAGATTTTAATAATCAAGAGGATAAGATGACCTGCTCTGTGGCTAGCACTCACCCTCTTTCCCCAGCCACTCCTGTCATTGCCCCATAGACTCATGAACAAAGTGGCCATGGTGGTAGGGATGGAGGTTATGCATGGGCTAAGCAACATGGACTTCTATTCACCAAGGCCAACCTGGCTACAGCCAATATTGAGTGTCCAATCTGCCAGGAGAAGAGACCAATATGACACCATTCCCCAAAGTGATCAGCCTGCTGGCTGGTGGCAGGTTACTTACATTGGACCACTTCCACCAGAGAAGGGGCAGTAATTTGTTCTACCTAGAATAAATACTCCCAATATGAGTTTGCCTTCCCTACACTCAATGCTTCTTCCAAAACTACCATCTGTGGACTTACCAAATGTCTTATCCACTACCATGGTATTCCACACAGCATTGCTTCTGATCAAGGAATTCACCTCACAACAAATAATGTGCAGGAATAGGCACATGTTCATGTTCCCCATCATCCTGAAGCAGCTGGATTGATAGAACAGTGGAATGGCCTTTTGAAGACTCAATTACAGTGCCAATTAGATGGCAATACCTTGCAGGGCTGGGGCAGTGTTCTCCGAAAGGCGTTGCATGCTCTAAGTCAGCATCCAGCCTACAGTGCTATTTCTCCAGTAGCCAGGATTCATTGGTCCAGGAATCAAGGGGTGGAAATGGGAGTGGCACCACTCAGTATTACTTCTAGTGATCCACTAGGAAATATTTTGTTTCCTGTCCCTGAAACCTTAAGATCTGATGATTTACAGGTCTTAGTTCCAAAAGGAGTGCTTCCACCAGGAAACACAATGATTTCATTGAACTGGAAATTAAAACTGCCACCTGGCCACTTTGGGCTCCTCCTGTCTCTGAATCAAAAGGCAAAGAAGGGAATTACTGTACTGGCTGGGGCGATTGATCCTGACTATCAAGGGGAAATAGGACTGTACCTACACAATGGAGGTAAAGAAGAGTTTGCCTGGAATACAGGAGATCCCCTAGGGCAGGGGTTCTTAATATTTTGTTCCACAGACCTATTTGCCAGTCAGGTGTAAACCACAGACCGCTTCTCAGAATGTAGTGGCAGATAGTTTTATGACACTCAACATTGGCATGTCTTTAAATTTCAGGATTATTAAAAATTATGTTTCACAACTTTCTCATTATTTCAGTACCTGATAATCTAACATGGTTCAACATCTGTACAAATGGTCATTTTCAACAAACATTTAGAAATTAGAGTTTTCCCATGGCGTCATAAAACTATCTCTGCCATCCTTGCCAGCCTTTTTGCAGACAGTTATCCACTGCAGTCAGAACATACTACAACAAAATAAAAATTATACTAAGTCCACATTATACTGTGTATTATTTAATAAATACATCACATCTGCACCAACATGTCCCCACAAGAATAATGTGTTGTTGTTTTTTAAATTTTCAATTCAAGTTCACGGACCCCCTGAAATCTTTCCATGGTTAAGAAATCTTGGTTAAGAACCCCTGCCCTAGGGCATCTCTTAGTTCTACCATGTCCTGTGATTAAAATCAATGGAAAATTGCAATGAACCAATCCAGGCAGGACTAACAGTGGCCCAGACACTTCAGGAATGAAGATTTGGGTCACCCTACCAGGCAAAGAACCACAACCAGCTAAGGAGCTGCTGAGGGTAAAGAGAACATGGAATGGGTAGTGGAAGAAGGTAGTGATAAATGCAAACTCCAATCATGAGACAAGTTACAGAAATGAGGACTATAATGATCATGAATATTTCTTCCTTGTTTTGTTATGAGTATGTTTATATATGCACATAAAATGAATATCTTTGTTTTCTTCCCTAACCTTTCTCCTCTTCATACGACATAAGTTGTATTAGTTTCATGTCATAGTTTTAAGGATGTCAAGTTTAAGAGTGAATATTAGCAGAGCAGAGGAGCTCAGTGGTTGATCCCCAGTAACTCCTAAAAAAATAAAAAAATTTAAAAAAACTAAAAAAAAGCGAATATTACCTTAGGACTTGCACCCTATTCTGGAGGGATCTAGTATGTTTCCAGTTGTATGCAGCACAACTGAATATTGTTAGGTGGAGATAGACATACATACATACATATATACATATATATGTTATTGTTTTTATTTAGAGACTAAGTATGGTTTAAGGTGATGTGTATGGATGCCAAGTTGACAGAAGGTGAACTGTGATGGTTAGCCTACAGAATTTGGACTTGTGCATCCCCACAGTCACATGAAAAAATGTTATAAAATCTCATACTATTTACAAGTATCTCCTGTTCATTCTGTTTCCCTAGAGAACCCTGAATAATAGAGTGAGAGTATAGCAACCTTGTGAATGTGATTAAATCCACTGAACTGCTTGCTTGGGAGTGACTGCATTGTGAAAGTTTATGTTTTATATGTTTCCACAATTTAAATAGAGAGAGACTAAAAAGACAATGACAATTAAATGCAATACATAATTCTAAAAGGGATCTTAAAATGAAAAAGAAAATGCCCAAAAAGATATTATTGGGACATGTGAGAAAATTGGAATATGGACTGTGAGCTTTATATCAATTAAATTTCTTGAACTTGATAGGTGTACTTAAGGGTGGATACATAAAGTGAATACCCTTCTTCTTAGGAACAGTACATGGAAGTATTGAATGTTCAAGGAACATGATGTGTAGAATCTTCATGCCACACTTGAATGTTCAGAAGATTATATAGACAGAGAGTGATATAGAAAAATGTTAAAAGTTGGTGGATCTAGGTATCTGGGTGGGGGTATATTGGAGTTCTCTATATGAATTTCATATTATTTTTGCAACTGTCCTGTAAGTTTAAAATTATTTCAAAATAATAAAAGTTAAAAGAAAAGTGAGAAAGATAGAAAGGTACCTTAAGTAGTGAGAATGAATGGAATTGATGCAAACAAGGCTAGGCTGCTTAACTATGGAAATTATAATAATAATAATAATAATAGAAAGCGCAGAGGTGTTACCCAGCAAAGGGCCTGGGTAGGCTCTGTCTTGCAGACGGATGGGTGGAAATCAGCAAGAACTTGCCCACAAAAAAAAAACATGAAGAGAGCCCAGGAAATTTGCAAGGGAAAGCAAAAAGAAGTTGGCTTGACTACCTCTCAGAGAAAGCAGATGGATTCTGAGATAATGCAACAAAAGCAGAAGGCAGCTAATGAGAAGAAATCTATGCAGACAAGAGAAAAATGATGACTTGTCTATTTGAAAAGCCCAGTGCTACTGCTAACTAGGTGTATAAATTCTAAGATCAAGATTTTGTAGCATGAGCAATTATTACATGTGTTATAATTTATCCTTAAAAACTGTTTTAAACTTTTAAAAATAATAGTAATAGCAAACAGTAACAATGTTTATGTGCTAGGCCCAGTTTTAAACACTATACATATATTAATTCATTTAATCTCTCTAACAAACATATGACATGGGAGCTATTATTATCCCTTTTTTACCATTGAATAAATAAGCACAGAAAGGTTTGCTAATTGCCCAAAGAATGAAAGAATGGTTTAAAAACTTAAGAAATTATTGATAAAGAAAGTGAAATGGATACATTAGTTGGTGAGGCAAGTGGGTGATATTTTTTTTAAGATTTTTTTTATTTATTTATTTATTTCTCTCCCCTTCACCTGCCTCAGTTGTCTGTTCTGTGTGTCTATTTGCTGCATATTCTTCTTTGTCCTCTTCTGTTGTTGTCAGCGACACAGGAATCTGTGTTTCTTTTTGTTGCGTCATGTTCTTGTGTCAGCTCTCCGTGTGTGCGGCACCATTCTTGGGCAGGCTGCACTTTCTTTCACGCTGGGCGGCTCTCCTTATGGGGCGCACCCCTTGCACGTGGGGTTCCCCTACACGGGGGACACCCCTGCGTGGCAGGGCACTCCTTGCGCGCCTCAGCACTGCGCATGGGTCAGCTCCACACAGGTCAAGGAGGCCTGGGGTTTGAACAGCGGACCTCCCATGTGGTAGACGGCCGCCCTAACCACTGGGTCAAATCCGCTTCCCAAGTGGGTGATATTGACAGCCATTAAAAATAGTTGAAGGAACCGATAAAATCAGGTATAGGAAGAGCAATGAGTTGGATATTCACTAATTTGCTAAAGTGTTCCAAGAAGTGAAATACTTAAATGATTTAATTTCTGACTACTCTCAGAATAATATATTTTTGTTTACTATATATTTTATATATTTATACACTACAAGATTATGTATAAAAAAACACGTATACAATATTTGAAGGTTGACAAGGCATTTTAAAGTATAATTTTTTTTTTAAGATTTATTTATGTATTTATTTAATTCCCCCCCCCCCCCCCCCCGGTTGTCTGTTCTCTGTGTCTATTTGCTGCGTCTTGTTTCTTTGTCCGCTTCTGTTGTCGTCAATGGCACGGGAAGTGTGGGCGGTGCCATTCCTGGGCAGGCTGCACTTTCTTTCGCGCTGGGCGGCTCTCCTTACGGGGCACACTCCTTGCGCGTGGGGCTCCCCTACGCGGGGGACACCCCTGCGTGGCAGGGCACTCCTTGCGCACATCAGCACTGTGCATGGGCCAGCTCCACACGGGTCAAGGAGGCCCGAGGTTTGAACCACGGACCTCCCATGTGGTAGACGGATGCCCTAACCACTGGGCCAAGTCCGTTTCCCTTAAAGTATAATTTGGATTACATTCTTTTACTACATTCAATTTTAATTTAGGCCTAACTTTAGATTATAATTATTTCCTCTCTTTATCCACCATTGAGATAGGAATCCACAGTATCTTTACCCATTCCTCGTTAAAAGAATTTTCATTTGTTAATTGTGTTTTGTGAGACATTTATTTCCTGAGATATTTATTTTCTAAAGAGAAATGCCAATATTTGTTGATTAAAGTAATTGTAATACAGTTTAAAGTGCTTACCAATTGAAACTAGATAAATGTGTTAATTTTCAGATGTTCATTGACATGATTTTTGGTATGACTTTGGTGGAATGTAGAGATAACCTCACTCAAGTAAATAAATAACCATGAACAAATTAAAGTTCTATACTTTTTCACTGTTTTCATACTGAAAGAATGTGAGACATTATAGCAATACCTAAAAGACTTGGAGGTAATATTCATAATGATGGTGCCCAAGTAAATAAACTCCTGCAAAGGAAAGCACTGTTTTATTATTGTTGTTGTCATCAAGAAAAAAAAGCACAACACAGTATTATATATTCACTGAGAATTATTATTGCACAAAAACATAACTCATAAAGACTTGAAAGAAATGGTAAGAAATAGGGAAATAATTGCTGTGTGAAAGTTTGGAAATGGTTAACTAAATTTAGTTTATTTAATTAGAAATAAACATCAGTAAAGCTCTATTTATTAGAAGATGAATTAAAAATCAATCTTTTTACCATGTTAAAGAGGAATATTGTTTTCAAAACTTTTAAGAATACTGCAAATAGCAGAAAGTAAAATCTTAAAAACATTGAAGTGTTCTTTTAATCAAAGAAATTGTCAGTCTTCCTCAGGGGTTGGAAGAAAACAAAGGACATAGATGAAAGCACTCTTTGATTTGATTAGCCCAAAAAGGATTTAGGCATTTTTAAATGCCTTCTTTTTTTTTTTTTTTTTTTTTTCAATAACCTTCTGATTTATTTAGTCTTACGTTTCTTGGCATAGTTGAAATTTTCATAGCCACTCTTCACAAGAGGTATGTGTCTACATTAATAGAATAAAGGAACATGTGTAAAAGAACTGCAACATTGATTTTCTGGTTTGAATACTTTTAACAAGGTTAATAATGCCTTTTCCTTTATTCAACAACTTTTAGAGAAAAATTTTGGACTTTTATGTCTTTCACAGATTTGAAACTGTGACATGGATGAAAAGTTTAAATTCTGTATGAAACAGCGTTCTCAGAACCTGAGGCAAAAGCCTGCTCCTGGGACCAGGGAAGATGGGAACAGGGATGGTATCAAACAAGGAAAGGAGTCATCTGCTGTTACATCTCCTAAGACCATCACTGATCTAGAAAGTCTGTCACTGTCCTTAGTAACAAAAGCTGAAGGAGATACCCCTTTAATTTTGGCATTCTCCTTTGTCTCAAGTTTGCCTTGTATGGAATTTTCAAGACTATCCCTATTGTAGATATTGGAAGGTGGGCAGAATGATATTACCTGAGGGGGTGGGAAATGGGAGAGACATGGGTTGTTGAGGACTCAGAGGGAGTGGAATTATTTCTTGCCCATGAAAAGAAAGGGGGCTGCCAGCAAAGATTGAAGAACAGCCTCAGAGAGAGTTCGAATGGCAAAGCTCTTAGCCTTCAGGCTCCGTCGCATTGACCAGGCCCATGTTGCAGTGAACACACTCCAGCCTGTCATTGAACTGAGAGGTCTTCCAAGGGTGCCATCTGCTGGCCAACCAAGGAAGTGGATGTGAGGAAATTAAAAATAAATAAGGGAGCTAATGTAGCTCATGTGGTGAGCACTGGCATAACACATACAAGATCCCAGTTTCAATCCCTGGCCCCACTATCAAAAAAAAAAAAAAGTAAATAAGTAAGAGAGGCTTTTTCTGGCCTTTACAACCTCCCTCCCCAAAGTCCTTGGAAGTGGGTCTGCAATCCATTACTGGATCCAGGGCCAAGATCCAAGCAACTAGCAAGAAGAATCCTAAAGACTAGAACAGGTTGAACCAAGAATCAAAGAATGACAATAACAGTGTCTTGACACAAAATTCCTGCAAAAGATAGAGAAATTGAGCATCAGGGTAAGCTCACCATCATAATCAGATGTCTAGACATCAGAAAAAATTACAAGCCTTACTAAGAAAATGGAAGAAATGGTCCAAGCAAAGGAATATATTAAAGCCCCAGATGAGACACAGGATTTGAGACAACTCATCAATGAGATTCATACAAATTTCCAAAGTCAAATTAATGAGCTGAAAGACAATATGGCTAAAGATGCCGAGCAAGCACAAAGAAGAATTTGAAAACCTGAATTAAAAAATAACATAGTTCATGGGAATGAAAGGCATGACAGGTGAGATAAAAAACACATTAGAGATATAAAACAGCAGACTCAAAATGATAAAAGAAAGAACAACTGACAGAAGACAGAACAACTGAAATTGAAGAGCAAGAAAAACAGAGATAGAAGAATGGAAAAAATTGAGCAGGGGTACAGGGAGTTGAAAGGTAACATGAAACACAACAACATTTGTGTTATGGGAGTTCCAGAAGGAGAAGAGAAGGGAAAGGGTCAGAAAAAGTATTTGAGGAAATAAGGGCTGATAATTTCCCAACTCTAGTGAAATAAATTAATTTACATGTCCAATAAATGCATTGTACCCCAATCAGAATAAATCCAAATAGACCTATACCAAGACACATATACACAGAATGTCAAACATCAAAGATAAACAGAAAATTCTGAGAGCAGCAAGGGAGAAGCAAACTCACATACAAGGGATGCCCAGTAAGACTTAGTGCAGATTTCTCATAAGAAACCATGAGGTGAGAAATCAGTGGTGTAATTATGCTACTGAAAGAGAAAAAATGTCACCCGAGAAGTCTTTGTCTGGCAAAATTGTCCTTCAAATATGAAGGCGAGTTTAAAAATTCACAAATAAACAGAAACTGAGAGAGTTCATTAAAAAGAATCTGCCTTATCAGGATGTATTAAAGAGAATGTGGAAGGGAATATTATCAGAAAGGGTAATTAAAGAGTAAAAAGACAGAAAAAAGTAAGATATGACATAGGAAAACCAAAGATAAAACTGGTGGAAGTTAACAATACACTTACAGTAATATCATTGTATGTGATTGGATTAAACTGCCCAATCCAAAGATATAGGCTGACAGAATGGGTAAAAAAAACCATGAGCCATTCATATACTGCCTAAAAGAGACTCACCTTAGACCCAGGGATACAAACTGGCTGAAAGTGAAAGGTTGGAAAAAGATACTCCATGCAAACAGTAACCCAAAAAAAATCAGGGATAGCTATACTAACATCAGACAAAACAGACTTTAAATGCAAAAAGTCCGTTTAAAAGATACAGGAGGCCAGAATATATTACTAAAAGGGACAATCCTCCAGGAAGCAATACCAGTCATAAATGTCTATGTACCTAACAAGGGTTCCCCAAAATATATGAGGCAAACTCTGGAAAACTGAAGGGACAAATAGTACAATAATAGTTGAACGTCATCACACCACTCACATCATTAGGTAGAACAACTAGAATGAGGATTCACAAGGAAACAGAAAACTTGAATACGATAAATGAGCTATACCTAACAGACATATAGAGAATGTTGCATCCTAAATCAGGCTATACATTCTTTTCAGGTGCTCATAGATCACATGTTAGGTCAAAAGGTAGGTCTCAATAAATATAAAAAAATTAAAATTATATAAAGCACCTTCTCAGATCATAATGGAGCGAAACTGAAAATCAAAAATAGACTAGAAAGGGGAAATTTTGCAAATGTGTGGAGGTTAAACACATACTCCAAAACAATCAGTTGGTCAAAGAAGAAAATGTAAGTGAAATTAGTAAATATATTGAGATGAATGAAAATGAGAACATAACTTATAAAAACTTATATAATACAGCACTGGCAGTGGTGAGAGGGAAATTACTAGCCCTAAACTCCTATATTAAAAAAAAAGAAAAAAAAGAAGAAGAAGAAGAAAGAGCTAAAATCAAAGATCTAACTGAACAACTGGAGAAACTATAAAAGGAAAAGCAAACCATTGCCAGAGCAAGCAGAATGAAAGAAATAATTAATATTAGAGCATAAATAAATGAAATTGAGAACAAAAAAACAATTGAAAAATCAATGAAACCAAAAGCTGGTTCTTTGAAAAGACCAATAAAATTGACAAACACTTAGTTAAACTAACAAAGAAAAAAAAGAGAGATGATGCAAATAAATAAAATCAGAAATGAAAGGGGAAGGATCATAAGAGGATATTATGAGGGAAGCAGATGTGGCTCAAGTGACTGAACTCCTGCCTATCACATGAGACATCCGTGGTTCAGTTCCTGGTACCTCCTAAAAAAAGACAGCAAGCTGGCCTGACAGGCAGGTGTGGCAAGCTGACACAAGACAATGCAAGAAGATACACAGGAAGAAAAACATAGTATATTAGTCAGCCAAGGGGTGCTGATGCAAAATACCAGAAATCTGTTGACTTTTATAGAGGGTATTTATTTGGGGTAGGAGTTTACAGTTACCACGCCATAAAGCATAAGTTACTTCCCTCACCAAAGTCTATTTTCATGTGTTGGAGCAAGACGGCTGCCGATGTCTGTGAGGGTTCAAGTTTCCTGGGTTCCTCTGGGTTCAGCAACTCTGTTTCCTCCACAAAGTCAGCTGTAGACTTATCAGGTGAATGGCTCTGTTTCTGTCCCTGGGGTTTTAGCTGTGTCTAAGAAGCCATCTCTATTCCTCTATGTTCTTCTCCTGGCTCAGGTCCTCTCTTCCCGGGGCTTGCTTCTCTTTCCCCTGGGTGCTTACTTCCTGAGGTTCCAGCTCAAGACTCCAGCATCAAACTCCAAATCAAAACTCCAACACTAAAATACCTCCAACTCTGTACCTTGCCATGCCTTTTATCTGAATCCCCACCTACAAAGGGGTGGGGTCTCAACACCCTAATGACATGGCCCAATCAAAGCCCTAATCATAACTTAATCATGCCCAGGTACAGACAAGATTACAAACATACTCCAATATCTATTTTTGGAATTCCTAACCATATCAAACTGCTACACATAGTGAAAGACATAAAAAAGAAGGGAGCAGAGGTTCCTGGTGCCTCCTAAAGAAGATGACAAGACAGCAAGGTGATGTGACAGGCAGGCACAGCAAGCTGACACAAGATGACACAAGATGACACAACAAGAGACACAAGAAGAAAAAACATAGTGAGAGACACAGCAAAGCAGGAAACAGAAGTGGCTCAAGAAACTGGGCACCTCCCACCCACATTGGAGTTCCCAGGTGCACTTCCCAGTGCCTCCTAAAGAAGCAAGGAAGAGAATAGACGCAGCAAGTGCAAACAACAAGTGGTAGGGAGAAACTAATTAATTAATTAAAACTTTTAAAAAGAGGATATTATGAGAACTATATGCCAACAAAATAGACCACCTAGATGACATCAGCAAGTTCGCAGAAATGCACAAAGAACATGCATTGACTTTACAAGAAATACAAGAACTTAACAAACCAATCACATTTAAAGAGATTGAATCAGTTATCAAAATTCTCCCAGCAAAGAAGAGTCCAGGGCCAGAGGGCTTCACAGGTGAATTCTAGCAAGCATTTTGAGAAGAATTAAAACCAATTCTGCTCCTTAAATGCTTCCAAAAATGGAAGAGGAGGGATAATTACTCCACACATTTTATGAAGCCAACATTAACCTAATACCAAAGCCAGATAAGGATACTACAAGAAAATAAAAAAACAGACCAATCTCTCTAGTGAACACAGTTGCAAAAATTCTCAGCAAAATACTTTCAAGTAGAATGCAACAGCTTATCAAAAGAATTATACATACAACCAAGTGGGATTTATTCTTGGTATGCAAGGATAGTTCAACATAAGAAAATCAATTAATATAATACACCACATTAACAAATTGAAGGGAAAAAAAATACATGATCATCTTCATCAATGCACAAAAGTAATTTGACAAAATTCAGTATCCTTTCTTGATAAAAATACTTCGAAAGACAGGAATTAAGAAAAAGTCCTCAATATGATAAAGGGAATATATGAAAACCCACAGTCAACATTTTATACAATGGGTAAAGGTTACAAGTATTCCCTTTAATATCAGGTATAAGACAAGGATGCCCACTGTCACCACTGTTATTCAATGTTGTGCTAGAAGTTCTAACTAAAGCAATTAGACAAGAAAAAAAAATTAAAGGCATCCAAATTGGAAATGAGGAAGTAAAACTCTCACTGTTTGTGGATAGCATGATCCTATATTTAGAATATACTAAAATGTCTCTGACAAAGCTACTTTAGCTAAAAAAATGAGTTCAGCAAAGTGGGAGGATACAAGATCAAGACACAAAAATCAGTAATGTTTCTCAACACTAGTATTGGACAATCTGAGAAGGAAATCACGGGAAAAAATTCCATTTAGAATAGCAAAAAAAGACTCAAAGCCTAGGAATCAATTTAATCAAAGAATTACAAGACTATATTCAGAAAACTGCAAAACAGTGCTAAAAGAAATCAAAGAAGACCTAAATATGAAAAGACATTCATGGATTGGAAGACTAAATATCATGAAGATGTCAATCCTACCCAAACAGATTTCTATATTCAATTGCTATACCAATCAAAATCCCAACAGCTTACTTTACAGAATTAGAAAAGGCAATTACCAAATTTATTTGGAAAGGAAAGTGCACGTGAATAGCCAAAAGCATTCTGAAAAAGAAGGGTGATATACGAGGACTTTCACTGCCTGACCTTGAAACTTATTACAAAGCTACAATGGTCAAAACAGCATGGTATTGGCATAAAAATAGACTCACAAATCAGTGGAACAGAATTGAGAATCCAGAAATAAACCCTCACCTCTACGGTCAACTGGGATTGTTTTTTTTCTTTAACATTTTTTTTCTTCCCCTCCCCTTCCCCTTCCCCTTCCCCCACCCTGCTGTTTTTGCAGTCTGTGTCCACTCATTGTGTGATCTGCATCTATTTCTTTTTTTGTCTTCTCATCTCATCTTTCTCCTCTAGGATTCACCAGGATTTGATCCTGGGGACCTCTGGTGTGGAGAGAGGTTCTCTGTCAAGTGCACCACCTCTGTTCCTAGTCTCTGCTGTGCTTCACCTTGACTGTCCTCTTCATCTCTCTTTTATTGCATCATCATCTTGCTGCATGACTCACTTGTGCAGACACTGGCTCTCTGCACAGACACTCAGATTGTTGCGTGGGCACTGACTCGCTGCACAGGCATGCTTTCTCTTCTTTTTCACCAAGAGGCCCCAGGGACTGAACCCGGGTCCTCCCATATGGTAGGCAGAGGCCTTATCACTTGAGCCACATCTGCTTCTGCCAACTGGGTTTTGACAAACCTACCAAGTCCAAGTTTACAGGACAAAACAGTCTTTTCAACAAATGATGCTGGAGAGAACTGGCTATCCATAACCATATCTCACTCCCTACACAAGAATCAACTCACCAGATACAAAAGGACAAATAAGGTGTGACTGTGTTGTTCTGAACTAAATATATAACATATTGTATGATTAAAAAGAATTTTTTAATGTATCCAGTACATTTAATTGAGAAATGTATGTTTTTATTCAACTGTGTTTCTTATTTCCTAATTATTGTTTATATTTTAAATTATTAAATGCCCAAAATAAAATTTTTAAAAAATCAACTAGAAAACCTAAATGTAAAAGCCAGGAGCATAAAAGTACTAGTAGAAAATGCAGGGAAATATCTTAAATATCTGTGGTAGGTGGTTTCTTGGTTTTTACACCAAAGCACAAGCAATAACAACAACAAAATACATAAATGGGCCACCTCATTACTAAACACTTTTCACCTCAAAGGATTTTTTAAAAGTCTAGAAAGTCAGCCAATTCAATGGGAGAAAATGTTTGGAAATCACATATCCAAAAAGGGTTTAATATCCATGATATATAAAGAGGTGCTACAATTCAACAATAAAAAGACAACCTGATTAAAAATGGACAAAAGACTCGAATTGACATTTCTCCAAAGAAGAAATACAGGGAAATGGACTTGGCCCAATGGATAGGGCATCCGCCTACCACATGGGAGGTCCGCAGTTCAAACCCCAGGCCTCCTTGATCCGTGTGGAGCTGGCCCATGCACAGTGCTGATGCGCTCAAGGAGTGTCCTGCCTCTCAGATGTGTCCCCCGCGTAGAGGAGCCCCATGTGCAAGGAGTGCGCTCCGTAAGGAGAGCTGCCCAGTGCAAAAGAAAGTGCAGCCTGCCCAGGAATGGTGCCACACACACAGAGAGCTGACACAACAAAAAGAAACAGAGATTCCCAGTACCACCGATAAGGATAGAAGCGGTCACAGAAGAACACCCAGCAAATGGACACAGAGAGCAGACAACTGGGGGGGGGGGGGGTGGGAAGGGGAGAGAAATAAATAAAAACTAAATCTTTTTTTTTAATAAAAAAGAAGAAATACAAATGGCAGGGGGAAAAAAGCAAGAAAAAATGTTCAATGTCACTAGCAATTAGGGAAATGCAAATCAAAACTACAATGAGATATCATTTCACATCTATCAGAACAGCCACTATTAAAAATACAGAGAACTTCAAGTCTTGGAGAGGATGTGGAGAGACAGGAACATTTATTCACTGTTGGTGGGAATGTAGAATGGTACAGCCACTGTGGAGAACTGTTTGGTAGTTCCTAAAGAAGTTGAATATAGATTTTCTATGTGTATTAGTCAGCCAAAGAGGTGCTGATGCAAAGTATCAGCACTCTGTTGGTTTTTATAAAGAGTATTTTGGGGGAAAAGCTTACAGTTACCAGGCCCTAAAGAGTCCAACTCAAGGTACCATAAGAGGTACTTTCTCACCCAAAGTCTGTTGACATGTGTTGATGCAAGATGGCAGACAATGTCTGTGAAGGTTCAGTCTTCTTTCCTTTTAAGGCTCCATTGTCCCAGGTTCTTCTGATCTCAGCTGTAGGCTGGAATAAGCCTCATCTCTCTCCCCGGGGCTCGATTCTTTCCAGGCTCAGTTGCTCTGTTCTTGCCACAAGGTCAGCTGTAGACTATCGGGTTCATCTCTCTTCCCAGGACCATGTCTATGGAGCACTCTCTCTTCCTGCACATCTGCTGCTGTGTTCTTTTCTGTGAATTTACTTCCCTGTCCTTTGGCCAGGATTGCTATAACAAATACTATAGGCTAGTTGGCTTAAACAACAGGAATTTATCGTCTCACAGTTTTAGAGGCCACAAGTCCAAAATGAAGGTATCAGTAGGCCATGCTTTCTCTGAAGTCTGTGATAGTTTGCCAACAATCCATTTCTCCATCTCTTTTTCCATCACATGGCCATATGTCTCCTTTTCTCTCCTACTTCTATGTCCAAATTTCCTCTGCTTACAAGGACTTCAGTCATACTGGATTAATGCTCACCCTTATTCTGTTTGACCTCATCTTAATAGAATATTTTTTTTTAGGTACCGGGGATTGAAAACAGGACCTCATATGTGGGAAGCCGATGCTCAATCACTGAGCCACATCAACTTCCCTGAGTTGGTTTTTTCATCTGTTTTTCTTGTTGTTTGTTTTTGTTTTTTCAGGAGGCACCAGGAAACAAACCTGGGACTTCCCATGTGGGAGACAGGTGCTCAACTGCTTGAACCACATCTGCTCCCTTATACGATCTTTTTTTTTTTTTAAATATTTATTTTATTTATTCTCTCTCCTTCCCCCCGTTATCTGCTGTCTGTGTTCATGCCCTTTGTGTGTTCTTCTGCATCCACTTGCATTATCAGGTGGCACCGGGAAACTGCATCTCTTTTTTGTTGCGCCATCTTGCTGCATCAGCTGTCCATGTGTGTGGCGCCACTCCTGGACAGGCTGCACTTTTTTCACATGGGGTGACTCTCCTTGAGGGGCACACTTCTCGCACATGGGGCACCCCTACACGGGGACACCACTGCGTGGCACAGCATTCCTTGCATACAGCAGCACTGTGTGTGGGCCAGCTTCCCACATGGGTCAGGAGGCCCTGGGTATCGAACCCTGGACCCTCTATGGTAGGCAGATGCTCTATCAGTTGAGCCATGTCCACTTCCCCCTTATAGGATCTTTGAAGATTGTATTAACGAATGAGGACCAGGGGTTGGGACTTGAACGTGTCTGTAGGGAATGTGAGTTAATCCATAACAGAACATAAACTACAGGATGGCAGGATTTTTTTGTCTGTTTTGTTCACCGCCATGTCTCAAGTTCCTACAACTGTACCTAGCATGTAGTAAGTGCTTAATAGTTATTTAATGAATGAAAAGATTTTAAAACCATAAGAATTTTGCTGGCAGAAAAGGAAAAAGGGGTTCCCCTTTTGAAAAAGCTTATCCTCAAAGCCATAGAGATTATTTCCTTTCATTTGTTTATTAACCTATATAAACCCTTCCCTAGGCTCTCCATTACCTTTAGAATAAATTATTTTCCCCTCTCCACTTCTCCAGAGTTACATGCATGTGTCCCTTACTCCAGCCATTAAGGATGACAGATGTCTGATGTGGAACTGTATTTCATCTAACTATCCAAGAAATAAACAATACAAATTATTGTGTTATGACATGAATTTCTCATGTGCCAGCGAATATAAAATATGAAGTACAATGTAGGCTATTAATAAACATCTTCAGTGTGTGATATATATATATATATATATATGTATGTGTTTGTGAAATTGGGATCCAGTTTCAAGTAACAGAAAATATAATTCAAATTGGTTTAATTAATAAAAGCTTTTATTGGCAAATGTAACTGAAAAGTCCAGCACCAGTGCAGACTTCAGGGCAGTTCAGTCAGGGCTCCTCTTCAGTTGTTTTTCCTCTGACCCCCTACATATGTTGCCTATGTCCTTGAGCTGGCGTCCACCATGGACACAAATTAGCTGCCAGCCAAAGGAGAGTATATACTTTCTTGTTGCATGCAGGGAAAGAGAACATTGTTTCTCAAAAC
Source organism: Dasypus novemcinctus (assembly GCF_030445035.2). Taxonomy (NCBI): domain Eukaryota; kingdom Metazoa; phylum Chordata; class Mammalia; order Cingulata; family Dasypodidae; genus Dasypus; species Dasypus novemcinctus. The sequence goes on along the minus strand of NC_080681.1, from coordinate 81,535,226 downwards.
CAGTGAATAAAAGGCCCAAACTTACTAAACCACCCCTGAATTGTTTTCTGTGGTAAGCAGACTGCCAGATTTGACTGATTTATGCCTCAGCTACCAGAGCGAATAATTATGCAAAGATGGATAAGATTACTCAGCTTCTGTCAGTCAGAATTTACCTTTAAGGCTGGGATTGGAGTCAATCACACCAGGAGGGAGGGGTAGCTCCCAAAGGAAAATATGAGTGTCTTAGTAAGAGAGAAGGGGACAGTCACTGCTGAATTGGCAAGTAATGGCAAGTAATGAAACTCTCACATATATAACTTTTTTGACTGCAAATATATATCAACTATTCCTAGTATTTTCTGTTGAGGTTATTTAGAATTTTTCTGCTAGCCATAAAACCACTAGCAGTTCCTGGGCTACAATGTTTTCTTTCACCATTGCCTCATCATGTATGCTACTCCCTCTCCCTAAAATCCCCTTTTGCCTAGCAAATTCTTACTGATGCTTAAGGACTACTCTTCCCTAGGAAGGTTTCCCTGAGCTTTCACAGCACCCTGGACTTGCATCCAGGTCAGTACCTGACATTCTGAGATGTGATTCTCTGTTTCTATGTCTGGCTCTCCCACAGGCTAGGCGCTCCTCAAGGATAATGTTATCTGATGCTTTGGTGTTGCAAAAACAGAAACCTAAAGCAAACTGACATAAACAATAAGAGAATTTATTATTTCTCAGAATAGGATGTTTATGGGTCATGAAGGATTGAACAGTACAGAGGTTCAACCATGTCATCAGAAACCCTAGCTTTTTCCCTGTCTCTGCCATCTTCAGTGTCGGCTTCATCCTCAGGCTGGTGACAGGATGGCTGCAGAAATTTCAGGCATCACAGAATCCAGAGGAAGAAGAGGAAATTTCTTTTTTTCTGGAAGAAGGAACCCTTTTCAAAAAGCTCCCCAGAAGACTTTCCCTCATCTTCTTGGCCTCTAAAGCTGCTACTGGCACGGCAACACTTTAGGCTAATCCTCCAAGGTAGAGTGGACGTTGGTGACTGTCTGTTAGTTACTTCAGTAAGGTCTCCCTGCCTGTCATTCCTCATTCCCAAATCTCCAAAACTCTATGGCCTGTTCATCTGCCTTTGTAACCCTCCTTTCTCTCCTCACACTGAAACTCTTGTAATGGGTCCACTAGAATTCATAATCACTCAAAATCTCTTAGAGCTTTAACCTCTTCCCTGAAAGCTTCTTTCACTTTCCTGCTCTAAGACTGGATCTTTCCTGATAACACTGTTACCCTTGTTGCCCACTTAAGTCATGACTGTTTTCTCTTATCCTCAGATCACTGGGTCTTAAGTTGGATAGCTATCTTCCATGCTCTTCATTACAGCTTCCAAATCATACTTCCTCTCTTTTCATAAAAACCCCAGTTTTGGGAAACGGACTTTGGCCCAGTGGTTAGGGCGTCCGTCTACCACATGGGAGGTCTGTGGTTCAAACCCCCGGCCTCCTTGACCCGTGTGGAGCTGGCCCGTGCGCAGTGCTGATGCGTGCAAGGAGTGCCCTGCTACACAGGGGTGTCCCCCGCGTAGGGGAGCCCCACGCGCAAGGAGTGCACCCATAAGGAGAGCCGCCCAGCGCGAAGGAGGGAGCGGCCTGCCGAGGAATGGCGCCGCCCACACTTCCCGTGCCGCTGACAACAACAGAAGCGGACAAAGAAACAAGACGCAGCAAAAAGACACAGAAAACAGACAACCGGGGGAGGGGAGGGGAATTAAATAAATAAAAATAAATCTTTAAAAAAAAAAAAAACCCCAGTTTTAAATCTCATGATATCTGACTATACTACTGTGACAGTTTGAAGTTCTTTTATGAATCTCAAAAAGAAAATGATTATGCTTTTAAACTAATCCATTCCTGTGGGTATGGGGCTTTTTAAATTGGACATCAGGGAGGCATGACACAAACTGGATTTCTGCCTTGTTGCTGGACCTTATATAAATGGAAACACAGAGGAAGAGACACACAGTAAAAGGGAGCCATGCCATTTTGACCCGGCCATGTGAGAAAGAGGACTCCAGGTTCACCAACAGCTGCAGAAAGGCAGAAAAGCTCTGAAAGGCTGAAAGAGGTCCCAGAGTCTGGAATCAGCAGAGCACTGAGGAATGGAAAGAGGCCCCCAAGGGGCTGGGCCCAAGGAGACCACTTAGCTGCATCTGTGCCCGTACCCTCTGCTTCCTCTCTGTTAATGTGGATGCATTTTCTATGTTCCTAATAAATGACTCATCCCTCCACTTGTACACTAGATCCCATTCCCTTCACTAACTCAAGGATATTACCCCAACAATGCTCCCACTCTCTCCTGAATCACAAATATTTTTCTTTTTTTTTTGCTGTAACAGTGATACTTCACCAGGAATGATTTTGTGCCAACCCTCCTTCCAGTCACAGGGGAAATTTGGCAATGTCTGGAAAAAGGGTTGTCAAACTAGGGGTGGAGTGGGGGAGGGGTCAGAATAATACTGGCATGTAGTGGGTACAATGCCAAGGATGCTTCTAAACATTTTACAATTTAGAGTCCTGCTCTCCACAACAAAGAATTAACCTACCCAAGATGTTAATAGTGCCAAAGATGAAAAACCCTTCACTAGATTATTCCTATAAGCACACACAGTGTTAGTTCTCCCATCTTAAAAATCACCCTCTCTGGTTCAACAGTCCCCTTTAAGTTTGACCCCATTTCCAGCTCCCCTTTACTGCAGAAGTCCTCAGAAATCTTAACTAGCACATCTCACCCTGTAGCATGCCCGCACCCATGTCTTGGGTGTGTACTCTCATTCTTTCTCATTTCTCAATAAACTCTTGTCACTGGTCTCGTTTTCTTAAAAAGTCTTAAATAATCTCACTGTCTCCACTTCCTTTCTCCTAAATCTCATGTGTATGTTTCCAGTCTGACTGTGCCCCCAATACGCCATTGGAATTGCTCCTGTCAAAGTCACCAATGGCCTCCATATTGTTAAGTCCAGTAATCAATTCTCAGCAGCCCATGACTGAGTTGATCACTCCTTTTTCCTAGGAACACTTTGTTCATTTGACTCTCAGACTCTATCCTCCTTTTGTTTTCATTCTATTTTTAATAGTTCCTCTATGGTCTCCTTTTCTGGTTTCTCATGTATGATCTACAAATTTTAGAGTACCGCAGAGCTCAGTCTTGGACCTTTTCTCTTGTCTATTGTCATTCCCTTGGTAGCTTCATCCAGTCTTGTGGCTTCAAATACTCCAGTTTATGTTTTTTGTTTTTTTTTTAATCTCTAGCCTGGACCTTTCCCCTCAACACCAGACACATATTTCCAATTACTGATTCATTATCTCCACCTGAATATATAATATGCATATAAAGCTTGGTATGTCCAAACTGAGCTCCAGATCTTTTCCTCAAAATCTGCTTCTTCCCCAGTCCTACACATCTCAGTAAATTACAGTTCCTTTCTTCTATTTCCTTAGGGTAAAAACCTTAATGTCATCCTTTACTCCACTCTTCCACAATCCAGTTTAACCCATCAGCAAAATCTTAAGAAGTTCTATTTTTAAAATACAGTATACCCATCATTCTAAAATTGACTGAAGTACACATGGCTCAACTGATAGAGCGTTTGCCTACCACATGGGAGGTCCAGGGTTTGAACCCAGGGCCTCCTGACCCGTGTGGTGAGCAGGCCCATGAGCAGCATTGCCATGCTCAAGGAATGCTATGCCACTCAGGGGTGTCCCCCACGTAGGGGAGCCCCACGGGGAAGGAGTGCGCCCTGCATTGAGCCACCCTGCATGAAAAAAAGTGCAGCCCACCCAGGAGTCGTGAGAGCAAGATGATGCAACAAAAAGAGATACAGATTCCCAGTGCCGCTGAGAATGCAAGTGACACAGAAGGACACACAGCAAATGGACACAGAGAGCAGAAAAGTGGGGGAGGGGGTGAGATGGGAGGAGATTAATAAAATCTTTTAAAAAAATTAAATTGACTGAAGTGATGACAGCACAATTATGTGATAAAAATGAGAGCCACTGAGTGTGTATATTTTGGATGGATTGTACAAAGCAGGGGACTGTATAATACAGTGAACCCTGTGATGGATGATGGACCATGGTTAACAGTACCAATGAGAGAACATTCTCTCATGAACTATAACAAATATATGATACTAATACATGGTGTTAATAATAGAGTGGTTTGTGTGAAAAATACACCAAATGTAAGATATAGACTATAGTTAGCAGTAATATTATGGCAATGTTCTTTCACCATTTGTAACAAATGTTCCCCTACAATGCAATATGTTGGTGGTGGGGCAACGTATGGGAATCTTGTATGATTGTTTCATAAACTCACAACTTGCCTAACAAAAAATAAAAATAAAAAATACAGTTTATCCAGAATCAAACCACTTACCACCTCTACTGCTGTAATCATGATGTCAGCCACCATCATTTCTCCCTGGGTTACTGCAATAGACTCCTAACTGGTCTCCTTACTTCCACCCCTGCCCTCCTTCAGTCTATTAACAACACTGCAGCCAGAATGATAATGTCAAACACCTCTTGGTTCAAGACCCTCCAATGACTACCCATATCTCTCAGAATAAAAGGAAAACTCTTACAAACCTTACTCTGCTCAAGCTGTACTAGCCTCCTGGCTGTTCATGGACTACACCAAACATACTCTAGCCTCGGACCTTTGGGATTGCTCTTCCCTCCTCCTGGAATGCTTTCCTCTTTGAGAAAATACAAAGTCTTTGCTCAAATTTCACTTTCTCAGAGGGCCTTCACTGGCTTCTCTATCTCATCAACACTCCCTATCCTTTATTTTTCCTCCTGGCTCTCATCATCATCTAATATACAGTTTATTTATTTATTTTGCCCCTTTCCCCTCCTCCCACCCTGCTGTTTGTGTTGTCTTCTCATCTTCTCTCCTCTATGATTCACCAGGGTTTGATCCTAGAGATTCCTGATTTGGAGAGAGATTCCCTGTAAATTGTGCTACCTCAGTTCCTGGTTTCTGCTGCATTTCACCTTGACTCTCCCCTTGTTTCTCTTTTTGGTGTGTCATCATCTTGCTGCATGACTCACTTGCACAGACAATGGCTCACCACACAAGCATTCGCACGGACACTGGCTCACAGCATGGGCACTTGAGCTCACCATGCAGGCACTCACACTCACCGGCTCACCACACGGGCACTCACGTGGGCACTGGCTCACCACACGGGCTTGATTTCTCTTCTTCTTTTTCACCAGGAGGTCCCAGGGATTGAACCCAGGTCCTCCCATATGGTAGGCACGAGTTCTATCACTTGAGCCACATCCACCTCCCTACATATTTATTTATTGTCTGTCTCTCCTTAATAGAACGTAAGCTCCATACAGGTATGTCTGTTTTGTTTACTGCTGTATCTTTAATACCTAGAACAATGCCTCACACATAGTAGGTTCTCATTACTTATTTGTGAAAAGAATGAGCTAATTACAATGACCACAAAGGGAGGGACTGTGCCTGCTCTTATCTGAATCCCTGGGTCACAGTGGAGGGCTTGCATAGGGTAAGAACTATTTGAATAAAAGGATCTTTTTTATTTTTTTAAAACACTTGTGCCTGTCCTATGCTCAGTGCTTACTTGATTCTGATGAGTAACAATTCCTCCTCCTTCCCCATACCCCAAATATTTCCGTGGGGAGAAACGACCCTGAGCATTCTTCCTGAGTCACTTGATCCCTGGGATCTCTCTGACCCCCCTTTCCTAGAACTTTAAGCCTGAGACTCTGTACCCCAGCTAAGCCCTGGCCATGTATATCACCATCACTCTTGCTGACCCTATTTCTAGGACATTTACCCTTTCCACTTAATCTTAGGTGTCAGACACCCTTATGAGACTGAAATCTCGTCCAGGGCAGATGGTATTTGATTTCTCTGTGTGTCCTTTGTTCTTGGCATAGGGCCCAGTACATAGTAGGCACAGTCTAAGTGGTTCTTGGATTAAACCTTTGCCTTTTTCTACTTTATGTCCTGTTGTTTTATAGTTCTTCTCATTCTCTCCATACTTCCAGTATATACTTAGTTAAATTTTTTTGTATATATGTCTCTACATTGTCACAATTAAAAATATAGGCGGAATCCTGACTCTAACACTGATTACATGATTTTAAGCAAGATACTTAAACTCTCTGACCGTTCTCTTTCTTCATTGGTAAAATGAGACTTTTTTTTTCATGAGGTACTAGGGATTGAACCCAGGGCCTCATACATGGGAAACAGGCACTTATCCACTGAGCTATAACCTCTCCCCAGTAAAATGAAAATAACACTGCCACAGAAGGTTATGGTAGGGAAGCATATGTGGCTCAAGCAACTAGGCTCCTGTCAACCGTATAGGAGGTCCAGGATTCGATGCCCCGGGCCTCCTGGTAAAGGCAAGTTTGCCCATGTGGCAAGCTGGCCCATGCGGAGTGCTGGCCTGCGCAGAGTACTGCCTTGCACAGCGTACTGCCCTGCACAGGAGTGCTGGCTCACGCAGAGAGCTGGCGCAGCAATATGATGCAACAAAAAGAGACACAGAGGAGAGACAATAAGAGACATAGAGGATAGACAATAAGAGACACAGCAAATGCGGGAGCTGAGGTGGTACAAGAGAATGATCACCTTCCTGCCACTCTGGAAGGTCCCAGGATCAGTTACTGGAGCCGCCTAATGAGAATACAAGCAGACACAGAAGAACTAACAGCAAATGGACACAGAGAGTAGACAACGGGGGGAGGGGAAGAATAAAAATAAATAAACAAATCTTTTTTTTAAAAAAAGAAGGTTTTGGTAAAGGTTAAATTCAATAATGTATTCAAAGTGCAAGCACTCTGGCACATAATCGTTCAGTGAATGATAACATTGATATTCCCTAGCCAATAAGCATAATAATAGTAATCATAACAATACAATATAATAATATTGATAATAATAATTAAAACTATGATTATCTTGAAGCCAGGGACTGTAGCTCTAGCATCTAGAGAATATAAACCTTGTAAGGAAGGAAAATAATGAGAGATGGGGCTGGTGAAGTCAGGATCACATTATAAAGAGTTAGGGATAATGGGGAATAATCAGAGTTATATAATACCCACAGCAAAGAGCAAGTTAAAGATGATATTTGTGAGTATCAATGAAGAAGTCCAGGAGAGCTGCATGGAGACATGTTAACAACTCTTTGAACCTTATGGTGATTGACATCAGTCATGCACTCAGGCTATAGTTACATAATGTCAGCCTTTCAGATGAAAACGGGAAACTTCAGTCAAACATCTGGTTGTTTAGTCTACCCAACATCAAAGACATAGTTGTTCTGAAAACTTCAGATGTTTGGCTGAACAGTTTAGTTTTCATCCTCATCTAAGGGGCCTGGTAGACACAATCACTATGATTTTTGTCAGCTTTAGGCTTAAGGGGTTTTTTTTTTAATTATAAAAACATTTTCACGACAACATAAAAGGAACTGTTAAAAAAGAAAAGAAAAGCCTCCCAAATTCCAATTCTCTACAACTGGTTTTATTTTTGCATATTCCCTTTAGAGGTTTATAAAGTTTATATAGCTTATCCACAGTGAACATGTGTTTGTGTCCTTTTCTTTACCCCTATATTTACATTGTAATTTAAAATTTTGATTTAAACAATGAGTGCACAATATTATCAGCTGGATAAGTTAGAATCTGCTTAACCATTCTGTGATTGTAGGAAATTTTGGTTGCCTCCAATTTTTTATTAAAATGAATACCTTTTATATTTATGGATTTTTTCCCTCTAATTTCACAAGATAAATTTTATGGTACAATATAGATTTTAATTTTCCAAAGAAAGTACATTAATTTATATTGATATCAATAATGTATGGGAAAAAAATGTATGAGTGGGAAGCAGATGTGGCTCAAGCAACTGAGCTTCCATCTACCACATTCAGTTCTCAGTGCCTCTGAAAGAAGACAATGAGCTGGTGTGACAGGCAGGTGCAGCAAGCTGACACAAGAGACACAAGAAGAAAAACATAATGAGAGATACAACAAAAAAGCAGGGAGTGGAGGTTCCCAGTGCCTCCTAAAAGAGGATGAGCAAGACAGCAAGCTGGCATGATGGGCAGGTGCGGCAAGCTGACACAAGATGATGCAACAAGAGACACAAGAAGAAAAACACAATGAGGGACACCACAAAGCAGAGAGTGGAGGTGGCTCAAGTGATTAGGTGCCTCCCTCCCATTTTGGAGGTCCCAGGTTTGATTCTTGGTGCCTCCTAAAGAAACAAGGAATATGAGCAGACAGAGCAAGTGTAAACAATGAGGGGGTGGGAAGAAATAAAAAAATAAAATAAATCTTTAAAAAAATAATAATTATGTATGAGTGTCAGGGAGCAGATTGGCTCAAGCAATTGAGTGCCTGCTTCCCACGTGGGAGGTCCCAGGTTTGGTTCCTGGTGCCTCCTAAAA